>NC_141687.1:1978630135-1979145907 GCF_964263255.1 Lissotriton vulgaris | reverse complement strand
AGAAATGGTCTCAATGGCTGATAAGTAATGCTGCTGGAGTAGCTGAACATTATTAATATTCACCCCCCTGTCGGGGGTGGGAGTTCAGCTGGGGCCTCTTTCCTCTGGAACAGTATGTCCAAGTGGAATATATATTTCCTGCGCACATTAATCAGTACAGGATTGCATCTTGGTCCTGGGCATGTCTTTGATGTCTGCCAAACTCCTTGTAGAACACTGCTTGCATCAAATCAATTGGGCACTTTTGTGCTGTTGTAGACTTTTGTCCATCACTGAAGAGTTAGGATCCTCAACAGGGTTTAACTCTGCCCTTGAGATGTTACTGATCTTAAAGGTCTGGCACCAGTGCATTCATCTGTTGCCAGCTCTAGAACCTAGAGTGGCGGTGAGCGGCATTTTATTATTATAGGCATTATGTGTCAGTGTCCTCACTGTGCTGAGCATTGCTAATAATTGTGCATGTATGCTACTTAAACAAAAATAAAGGGCTAATTGTGGACCTGAACAAAAATGGGGTCCAGTGGCTGAGAAGTACATTTATCAAATGATTGAGAGGTGGTACTTGATGTGCTGGAGGTAGGTCTACTATTTTCAACTAATCTTGGCCCTAATTTTATCATTTATTATGCTTATTATTCATTATTAGTGTCATTTTGATGATGGTCCTTCCGAAATTCTTACATTTGTTACAAATTGTCTGTTTCAGATCCCCAAGTGGTGGTTTGTCAGTTTCACTGCGCTGATCCGTTTCTTCCTATTGGGAGGGGGGGGGGGGGGGGGGGAGGGCACGAAGGCTTTGGGGCAAACCCCACACATTTCCTGGGACAAATGCAGACAGTTGCCATATGAAGTGGGATTGGGGATGGCAGACATGCAATTTTACTATTGGATATCACAACTCCTGGTAATAAATAAGTGGTTGACTGGTGGTTGAAATGACCCAGCATCCCGAGTGGAGCTGGCCCTACTGGGGCCAGACATGGTGATGCACTGCCTTTATGGTACCTCGTCCCGGCACATCTTCCAGACTGTACAAGGGAGGTGTTCCATACTGTACAAGGGTGGTTTCCTCAGTTGGCAGGTAGCAGTCTGATTGCACGGACGGAATAAGAAGCTGGCACACTAAACTGCACTATGAAGCGGTCCCTGGCTGAACCATACATCATGGCTATATGGGTTCGGCCAGTGGGACAGACTTGGATTTATCACCCATGGGGATGTGTGGGCGGAGCCCCATATGAGAACTTTGTCTAAATTTCAGACACAATTTACACTCCCATGCACCCAATTCCACAAATGCCTACAGATTTGATATGCATTGGCTTGTCATCAATCGGAGCTTGCTGACCTGCCGGACTACAAGCCTCTGGAGGCCCAATTGATGATGGATGGTCTTGGCCAAGGAGGGGTATCTAAGATTCATCAATCACTCATAAACAATGCACTGGACAGGGTTGCACCCCTGAAACAGAAATGGGTGGGTGGACCCCTAGATGACTAGATTGGAGGTAAGCCCGTTTGCCCCCCAAGAAATTGCAATAGCCTCCAGACTCAAGGACTCACACATCATTTACCTAACACCACACCACCATTGGAATACAGGTAGGCTTCCCGAACCTAAGTGTGTCCGATGCGCGTACCCAGATGCAGATGTATTTGTCTGAAAATTGACAAACACTGGAGCTAATAACCAAAACCTTCCCAAGGGTGCTGGGCAGACCTATTAACCTGACGATAATGGTGGCGCTGCTGGCACTGCAGGATGAACGGGAGGAGGGCGGTCGGAAAGGGAAACGTACATGGGTGGGTTTGGTGACAGTGATGGCCAACATGGATACTACATGCTGATGGAAAACCACTATTCCGCCCACATTACCGGAGGGGAAAGGAGCAATGGACTGGTGCTCCCAACAAGAGAAGCCCACTTACTCGGCCAGAGGATGCCTAAAGAAACACACCAGTAATTTTGGGTGGTTGGTTGGAATAGTTTAGTTTGACAATGATTATTTGAAATGGCGGTTAATGAGAGAAAGAATAGAAGGGACTGGGACAGGGTGGGCGGTGTTGGGGGATTGCTGTCGGATTAAGTTCTTGTGTATTGTTATGAACAAAAAACAATACAAGTTGATTCTAAAAAAGAAACAGTGTGCCATTTTGCAAAGATTATTTCCTGTATTGGTTACCATACATTTCAAGGTTGTTCCCTCATATTATTTTTCATTTTTACAGAAAACAAACAACCTTCATTGTTTTGGAGCAAAAAATATCATATCTGTGTTTTGTCCAACTCAAATTAGGTTACAGAGCCAGCAACCACACCAGACAGTACTCTGTGCCTTACAGGTGTGTGTTTGGTGATTATATCTCCTGATGTTCAAATGTTTTTGTGTTGAAGGTCAGTTGATAGACGTTACCCTGTACATCCTTGTGGTAGTCCAAGGTGGGTTACTACTAAAAACACAATAAAGACCTCAACAAGGACACCATACTTTTGAAAATGAAATGAAAATAGTACTTATAAAGCACCTGAGGGTGTCCAGATGCTGACTAGCCCTGATTTTTTGGCCAAATTTCCTGTTGGTGTAGCCAACTTTGTCCGTCACCTCCATCTACAAATTGATGCTGCGGTGCAGAAAAGGAAGCATTAGCCGGCTGCAGTGGGGATGAGTAAATATTAGTTCACCTATATTCTCATTCTGGTTCATGTGGAAGATCCTTGAGTTAGCTGCATTGTTTTATATCTATGAAATTCGTCATCCTTCAAGCCACTATCCACTGAAAATGCAACCTTCTTCCACCAATTTGAGGTAAACCGTAATTATTTGCTTGAAAGTTTATCACGTCACCTTTCTTTACTTGGCTTAACATGAATACGCACCAATGTTCCTTACTGCACAATGTCTTTCTGTCTCCCCCTGTAAACCTTCCACAAGGTAAGTACCCTTTTTGTGGTTTAGTACCCTTTTCGGGGTCTGTTGTTTTCTTCCACAGAGCAGACTCATGCCACCGACTCATTGTATTTTTCCATAGTCTTCCTCCATTATTGCTAGAGTGACCAGATTCTCCAAACAAAAAACAAGGACAGGTCATAGACATAGCATTAGGACTACCGCTTGCAGTAACTGTCGACATACAAGGAGGACTATTTGACAGCTGTCATACACATAGAAAAAGGATAAAATGACAGCTGCCGTCACAGACAGAGATGAAGAATTACAGAGGACAAATCAGATGTGTGACACAGGCAGCAATGGATTTTTTAGCTAACAGCATGTGCATTATAGGATGTGGAGCTTTCACTTTAACAATACAAAGAACGGCCTCAAAACTACTAACTTGCAAAAATGACTAAAAACCTTGCCAGAAGCCGAGAAGGGAAGAGGAAGAAGGAAGAGAAAGGGAGACAAAAGGCACTATGTTGTGGGAAGGGCCGAGGAGGCAGGCCTGACTGTGTCTCTGAGATGAGGAGAGGGAACAGAGAAGAGCTGTCTATGCCTCAGAGATGAGGAGAGGGGTGCAAGAAGGCCTGTCTGTGCCTCTGAGATGTGGGATGGGCTGCGACTATAGGCCTGTCTGTGCCTCTGAGATGGGGGGGAAGTGTGGCATTTCACAGGTACAAGGCTAACTGTGCTTAGCATAGTGTCCCGCTCAAAATTTGCCGCTTCTGTTATTGTATCCAGATAAATAATACAACAAGTACAATACATCTACAACAAGCCAGGACTATTAGCTTTGTCAATTGTTAGGTGGATTAGCTAAATAAGCAACAACTTTGGCTTCTTTGTACATAACATTGAAAATGCTTCAGTTCTGGAATGATGAGACTGTGAAAGAAATATAATGGGTCTCTTTGAAGGCAGTGCAGGGTGGTACTGCTGCAGTGGTAAGATTTTTATTTTCACCCTGAGGGCAAAAACTGAGAGACCAATAGAAACTCGTCTCAGCACCTGTGCGAAGTAATCATGAGCACTGAGACACTATTTAAACATTTCTCTGTTTAAGCCGGCCACTGCACAAAAACTGGGACATTGCTTTAATTTGGAGCAAAGTGTCGGGACACTGGGACACCTCCAAAAACCGGGACCTTCCGAGGGAAACCGGGATGTCTGATCACCCTAGTTATTTCCCTTGTCCTTAGGAGAGCCCACGCATCGATAGCACCAGTGGTTGAAATAAAATATAGAGCCACATTTAAAGTTTAACAGATGGAGTACAGTCTGTCAAGGTGGCAGAGGACATTAGGTCTGCTGTCCTAAGGGATTATTGTCCGCCAAATTAAAAAAAAGTTTGCTGGCCCAGCATTTATCTCTGTACCTTAATAGGAACTGCATCCTGGTGATTCATGTCAAGGAACAAAAGGTTTGGTCGATGGCCTTTGTTGTTCACGACAGCCATTCACCACATTTTATCCCAAGATCAAATTTTTCTAAAGCAAGGGAGTTTGTTACATAATTAATGACCCCCACATTCCAAGAGTGTGGGGGTCATTATTTGCATTGTTTTCTTTCTTTCACCATCAGATTTTACCTGGCAGTGAGGAACAGAAAAAAGGACATCACCCCTTTCACCCTAATGTCCTATTACTTACGGTAATCTTCATTACTCCGGGTCCCGTAGTCCTCGACACCTTCCTTACTATATGAGATTATCCCTATCTCTGACAGAAAAAAGAAAAAGAAGGAATGCTGGACCTACCCTCCCCCTCCCGCCGGGAGTACATAAGGGTACATGTCCCAGCATTCCCTCTGAAATACCAAGCCAAAGGATGAAGGCCGGCAAACAGGGCGGGAGGGAGGGAAGCCAGGAAGGTGTCGAGGACTACGGGACCCGGAGTAATGAAGATTACCGTAAGTAATAGGACATTACCCCCAGGTCCCTACGTCCTCGACACCTTCCTTACTATATGAGACATACCAAAGCAAACCCCGGCATTCATCCCACAAAACACAACAAACAACCACTACAGCAAAAACCAGGCATTTATTGAGCACAGAACATAAATCATGGGCGAACACAACTCAACACCCCCAAAGCAAAACCGCCCTCATCACCCAGCAAATTAAGGAGACGGTAATGCCTGATGAACGTATTGGAAGACGCCCAAGTGGCCGCCCTACAAATCTCCGAAAGAGGGACACCCCGGACCTCAGCCCAGGAGGCCGCCACCCCCCTTGTAGATCGACCCTGAACACCCACAGGAGGAGGGGACCCAGAAAGAGAATAGGCCAAGGAAATGACCTGCTTCAGCCAACGACCAATGGACACAGACGAAGCCCTACGTCCACGGCAATCAGCCCCAAAAGAGACAAACAGGGAGTCAGACAACCTGACAGCCGCCGTGCGCTCAAGATAAATACGCAAAGCCCGGCACACATCCAACAAGGACCAACAAGGACCACCCGGAGAATCCATAACAGAATTCAACTCAGGCAAGACCAACTCCTGGGACCGGTGAAATTGAGAAGCGACCTTAGGCACGAAGGAGGAATCAAGGCGGAGCACCACCCCGCCCTCCGAAAAGGACAGGAAAGGCTCCCGTGACATCAAGGCCCCCAACTCGCCCAGGCGTCTGGCAGACGTGATTACTATTTGGAAATCACAATCTTAGGGTAGATTGTCCTTCATACTCCTTGGATGGTTACTTTTGAAGTGGAGTGATTTATTGGGATCAGTCTCTTTTTTGTATAAGGTGGTCACAAGTCCTCCATCCGCAGGATAAACTTTTTTTTTTTTTTGGTGCAAGACGTTTATTGAGTACTGTCAAGGATACACAGCGGTATGCCTACAACCTTGAGGCCGGCCGCTATTGGTGCAAAACAGCAGGATAAGAAAAGACATACGAAAATCGGCATACGTATTTCTGTAGAGATAGCACATCAACCTATTGACAAGTACAAACGCAACATGAGCATATTAGTTCGTCTCACATTTTTTACATTTTTAGTAACCTCAACATGTGCGATAACCCAGTCACGTAGAGGGAGAGGCACGTGCGCCAGCATGATGGCCTGTCTACATCAAGAGTCGGCAGAAGAAAAAAAAAAAAAAAAACGTGCAGTACATTGAATGAGGATTACAAATAAGCTGTACTAAGTCACCATGCCTCATGAGATGACCAAAAGAACCCTTACGGCTAAGGCAGAGGGCAGTTAGCACTATATCGCTACCCACAGAGGTAGGTCCACCGGTTGGGGTATGGGGGGGTAGGGGGGGGCGGGGAAGGTCCATGACATTAGTAAGTGAACCCACAGCAGCTTGATATATCCCCACACCTTCCCCCGTCTAAGGAGCATCAAAGCAACGTCCCAGCATCCCAACCTTAATCATTGACATCCATTGGAGATTCCGCTATCAAATAGCAGTGCAGCGGGGCCCATATGTCAGTGGGCCTGGAAGTGGGAGGTAACAGTTCAGAGTAAGTATGTAATTGTTCTTGGCAGTACACCATGTCTCGCATCCAATCCTTGAATTTGGGTGCTCTCCCCCTCCCCCATTTGCAGGCTACTCTACGCTTGGCCAATAGCATGCCCATCGCCACATATTTGCGGTGGGCTGCTTGGAGTGGTTCAACATAGCCCAGCAGTGCCATTAAAGGAGATGGCGCCACCTCCATGTTTATCATCTTAGAGAGTGCTTGAAAGACTTGATCCCAATAGCGGTATACCTGATCACACCCCCATGCAAGATGCAGGAAATCAGCCCCCGGAGCCCCACACCTGTCACAAGTGTCAGTAGACCGTAGCTGGAATCTGTGCAGACGCGCAGGTGTATAATATAATCTGTGTATGAATTTATAGTGAATAATCCTATATCTACTGCTGGATGAAATGCGTTCGGTCTGCTGCAAGCAAAATGCCCATTGTTTGTCAGTAAGCGCTATGGCTAGTTCCTGGTCCCACCTCTCCCTGGCAGGCAACTCTGCGTATTCCATATTGACATGGACCGATCTATACAGCATAGACACCAGCCTGTTGGGGTTATCGAGTTGAAGTATGTGTTGTAGAGGGAGAAGTACAGGAGGTTTGTGTGGGAAATCCGGTGTAACTGCCTGAAAACCATGTCGGAGCCTTATATAGTAAAATACATCTAGTGGCGTCGGTTGTATCCCTTCATAAAGTTGGTCTTTGGTACGGAAGGTGCCATCTCTGTACAAATCCCCCCATGTTCGAACATGGATTTTCGTCAATAACTTTTGAAAGCCAGCTTCCTGTAATAGCGGCAATTGCGGGTGATATGTCAAGGGAAGTAGTGGGGTGTACAGCAATTGTAGATCAAGTTTCGAACTAATATGATTCCATGCCGTCACCGTGCTAAGGGCTGTATTTGGGGTTTTATCTCTACCTTCTACTGGGGAGTAGAGCGCTCCTTCGATCGGTGTCGGGTGCGCTAGCCAATGTTCAGCTGCCAGCTGGGGCATGTATCTAGGTTGTCGTACCCAGAAGTAGGCGAAGTGGGCCTGGGCAGCTCGGTAATAGAGTTCGAAATCTGGAACCCCAAAACCACCTTGCGTGTAAGGTCTGATAAGGACCTCCCATTTAAGCCTGGGCGTTTTCCCACCCCAGACCAGTTTGAGCAATTCTCAGCGCAGCAGCTTAAAAAAGTATGCTCCGGGATGAAATGGTATGTTCAGAAATAGATACAGAAGCTGAGGGAGTATCACCATCTTAACTAATGAGGCTCTCCCCGCCATGGAGAAGGGAAGGGTGATCCACCTGGAAATATTATCACTGATTTTATCCATCATCGTGCCATAGTTAGCACGAATAAGCGCCTCCCTATCCTTTTCGATATGTATACCCAGGTATTTAAAATCCCCCTCACACCAGGCAAGTGGATATTCCAGTGGGAATCTATGTGACGAGGCAGTGAGTGGAAAAATGCATGACTTGTTCCAGTTAATCTGGATGCCAGAGAGAGCCCCAAACCGAATGAATTCTCTAAGTATGGGGTGCAGATTCTCACCCGGGTGGCGAACATAGAGTGTAATATCATCGGCGTACATTGAAATGAGTATCTGCCTTTGAAAGCACCGCAATGCACGATCCCGATGATGTTGACGTAGTTTAGCTGCGAGGGGTTCTGTGGCTATGGCAAACAGGAGCGGAGACAGGGGACAACCCGGCCTAGTCCCCCTGGAGAAAGGGAATTCCGAGGACAGCTGCCCGTTAATAAGTACTCTGGCTACAGGACGTGTATATAGCAATCTGATCCAGGAGATAAAAATAATAGGGAAGCCCATCCGCTCAAGCACCCGGAATACATAATCCCACTCGAGCGAGTCAAACGCCTTAGTGGCTGCTATTGGCAAGTCCTCGTGGACAGAATCATAGACTGAGAAAAAAGTGCGGAGGTTGTGTGACGTCGCTCTGCCTGGGACAAATCCAGCCTGATCAGGAAGTATGAGGTCTGGTAGTAAGATACTAATGCGCGCCGCAATTAGTTTAGCGAGGATCTTCACGCCGCAAGTTAACAATGATAGGGGTCTGTAGGAATCGCAATGTGTAGCGGGCTTCCCAGGCTTAAGCAGGGACGTGATGAGAGCAGTTCTCATGGAGTCAGGAAGGTGACCAACCTCCAGCGCATCTTCATACACTTCGCGCAGTACCGGCGCCATGAAGTCTATATATGTCTTGTAAAATTCAATGGGGATGCCATCCAGCCCAGTGGCTTTGCCCGATTTCATGTGCATGATAGCTTCCCTGACTTCATCAAGTTCGAATGGGGCACTCAAAAATGCCCTTTGCGAGTCGCTCAGCCATCCCAATGATACATCTGCCAAGTAGTCCTCTAGCGTCAGTTCCCTTGTCCTGGTTGAGGAGTAAAGTGTACTATAATGTCGTACAAATTCATTCAGTATTTGCGTGGTGTCCCTAAGTAGCAACCCTTTAGCAGTCTCTAACTCAAGTATGACAGTGGGCGAACGCATAAGTTTAACTGTAGTAGCCAGGGCTTTCCCAGGTCTCTCACCCTCCCCATACCTTCTTGCCACCCAGTGTTTGTTTCTGAATTTATCCGCAGGATAAACTTCCACGTCCAGAAAGGGCATTCTGTATTTTGAATAATTCAAACTGAATTGAATCTCCTCTGTCCGATTATTGAGCCATAGATGAAATTCTTTGAGTTCTTCCTCCTGTCCTGTCCACACGAAGAAGACATCATCTATATATCTGCTCCAATACTCAATATATTGGAAGAAAGGATTGTTTTTGTAAATGAAGGTTTCTTCATATGAAGCCATGAACAAAATGGCCAACTCCGAAGCGAACGGACACCCCATCGCGACTCCGCTTATTTGATAGTAAAAGTCCCCATCAAAGTTGAAATAATTTTTCTTAAGAGCAAAACTTGCTAGTTTAAGGATGAACTCGGTTGGAACTCTATGCGGTCGTGTTCTTGTGTCTAGGAAGTGTTGTAAAACATGAAGACCTTCCTCTTGGGGTATTTGGGTGTATAGTGACACCACGTCCATTGAGACTAAAAAGTGACTGTGTTCCTCGAATTTTATCTCATTGATTTTGTTTATGAAATCTGTGGTGTGTTTTAGAAAGGATTTGACATTAGCCATAGAGGGTTTCAGAAAATAGTCCACGAATTTTGATGCTGGCACTTTTGGAAGTACATAAAAAAGCGGGATTCTTGGATTTTTTATTTTCAAATATTCCGTCTCTTTTTTGCCAAGGAAACCTTGGTCATAACCTTCATTAACAATTGAATGAAGTACATTCTTGAGTTCAATAGTGGGATCATGGTTTATTTTTCTGTAGCAACGCTTATCATCCAACTGGCGTTTGACTTCAGTTACATAAAGTGTCCTGTCCCAAAGTACGATTGCTCCTCCTTTGTCGGCCTGTTTGTAAATGACCGACGTGTCTTTCTTTAAATCCATAAGTGCCAAAGATTCATTTTTCGTTGTGTTGAATTTAGTCCATTTCCTCTTATGTTCCATATCTGAAATCGCTGAAAGTAATGTCCTTTCAAAAGTAATGACTTCCTTTGGAATTTTATTATTTGGAGGAACAAATGATGATTTATTTTTTAGGCCTGTGTTCTCTAATGATGATTCGAACAAATTTTCCGCAAAGAATGCCTTAAACCGGGCTTTTCTGCAGAATTCTAGGGCTTCCCTTTTGAGTTTGACAAAGTCTGTGAATTGAGATGGAACGAAAGAGAGACCTTTTTCCAGGATACTAGTTTCGTCTTTAGTTAAGATTTTATTGGAAAGATTGAAGATGGAAGACTTTTTTAATTCTTGTAATTCTGTCTCCTGGTAGACATCTTCCATGGTTGATGGTTGAAGCGCACTTTTCCTCTGGGTTTTGTCTGGCCTCTTCCTAAAAAAGGCGTTTGGTGGTTTTGATGTGATCCTCTTCTGTTATTGAATCTCCGAGGTTCTGGGGTTTCACTTTCACTGCTACTGCCTGAGGAGGATGTTTCTGAAAACGTGATGTAATTATTAGATGATCTGCCTTGATATTCTTGCAAATGTCTTGTGTTGAAAAGGGGGCTTTTTAGCTGGAGGAGCATAGGTATAAGTGATGTGAGTGGGGAGGTGGTTAGGGAGGGCTGTGACCTGAGATGGAAGTGAAAATCTTATTGTTGGGCTAGAGAATTCTTAGATTTGAGAGGTGGGTGCTTTTTGTGGGAGGAGTCAGTGCAGTTGCTTCTGGGTTTCATGGTGGCTTTAATGGGGTATGGAGGTGTCAAGGGAGAAGACGCGATCTACGAACCTTTCATTTGACCCTTCCCATGATTTTTAACTTCCTCTTCGCAAGTTATTTTGTGTGTGTCGGCTGTTTTTTGTGAGCGACCTGCTTTCGAGGAGACAGCACCTGGCCTCGCGCATTTCCTCTCCGAGAAGGCGATCGGAGCGGGCCAGGCACATGCGAACGCGCTCGCTGTGGCCAGCTGCTGTCTCCTGAAAAGGTCCAAGAACACACACACATGAGCATACACAGAGACACACACACGAACGCCCATGCACGCACGCACACATATATACAGAGAACCCCTCTTACCCCCGCCGTCGCACACATACACACACGCGCACACACAGACACACGCGCGCACACATCCCCCTCACACCCCACTCACCAGGGTCTTCTCGCGTGTCCCTCGGCAGCCAGCGGGTCATTCTGGGCAACAGACGGGGGCCGCGGGGCTCTCCACGAGCACGGGAGCCCCGCTAGCTGAGACGCAAATCTTCCGACGGGCACAGGAGCGCGGGGTAGGCTCCCGTCTGCTTCCTGTATTTGTCCGGCCCCGCCCCTGTCCCAACAAAGGTTGCCTTATGTTGTGCCTTATGTTATCTCCTTGCTTGCTGCTCAGCCAGTATGTATGTGATGTCTGTGTGGAATGTTGAATGTTGGATGACAGAGTGAATAGAATGTTAGCATGCCTGGTGTGGATGTGGAATGACAGTTGATGAGAGAGGGCTGAGCAGTGACCATCCTGTTCCTGGTGGGGTTTCCTGTTTTCCTCCTGTTCATCTAACTTGAAATAAAGAGCTTCAAGAAACTACTTGACCATTCATCATTTCATTCACTACACCTTGCTTCCTGTTGAAGCCGGGCTGCGGCGGTGAGTTTGCTTGTTGTTTGTTTCTTGACTAAAATTCAAGACAGCATATTTCACTGGGGACACAAATCCCTTGGCTGGACATATGATTAGAAGCACATATAAGTCATATTGCTAAAAGTGTTTTTAAGAATCAAAATTAGCATTGTGTGACTAAGAAAAGAGGAACGCAAGCCTTTTTCGCATTGAACATAGAACCGACACTCCAAATGCCTTTTCATTCATGGCAACAAACAGGGCGACACAAAACATGAGTTACCAGGAATGTGTTTTGTTCATTTTTGCCACAATTCCTTTTTTTTTTTGCATACTTAAAAAAATCCGAAAAACACAATTTAGAGGCTTACAGGTCGAGTGTTCGGTGATTTTTCTATGACAGTGGTATTCACTGGGAAGGCGCATGCCATCCAAAATTATTTGGAAACATGTGTCTCGGGCAGGGAACCAGCGGCACATGGCAGAGGTTGAGACAAATATGCGTTTGTGGAAATAGGAGTGCATTTGCCCCCCCCGCTCCTCTGTGGTGCGCACGCACCACTGGTTCCCATTGAGAATAGCTGGAAGTTTATTTATTTATTTATTTAAAACATTTATTAAGCGCAACTGTCACCTTGCAGGTATCCTGGCGCTGGTGGCTACTCCTGGGTTTATAGACAGGGAGGTTGAACTTTAACTAGCAGGCTAAAGGGGTGAAGGAAAGAGCCAAGTTTTGATTCGTTTCCTAAAGGGTAGGAGATGAGTGATTTGGCGGACATCGGCCGGCAAACTGTTCCACAGCTTAGCTGCAGCCACTCTGAAAGATCTGCCTCCGATCCTGGACTTCTTATATTTGGGGACTTTCACCAGGCAGGCAGTTGTAGACCTAAGTGTTCTGGTGGGTGTGTACCACGAGAACAGGCGTTGGAGAGGTCTAGGTCCTGCACCATGTAGTGCCTTGAAGACCAGACAGAGGGCCTTGAAGGCAATACGCTGCTTCAGCGGTAGCCAGTGCAGCTCGGCCAGCGCAGCGGTGGCAGAGGATCTTCTGGTCCAACCAAGAGCCAGTTTGGCTGCTGCCGACTGAACTCGTTGGAGTCTGTCCAGTAGTGTCACAGGGGATTCAAACAGGAGAGCATTGCAGTAGTCAAGGCGACTGAGAATAGTACACCTGACTATCAATGCTCGGGCCGGGGGTGGTAAAAGAGGCAGAACCTTGCGCAGTGAGCGCATGAGGGCTGAGCAGGTAGCAACTGTTCTTGAGACCTGCGTTTCCATGCTCAGCTGGTGGTTTAGCATGACGCCCAGATTGCGAACACTGGTGACGGGTGGTGGGTTGTTAGAGTTTTCCGGGGGCCAGAACTCAGCAGGCAGAGGGCGGGGAATGCGGCTCGCCGGACAGAACAACACCTCGGTTTTCGCGGAGTTGAACTGGAGGGAATTCCGGTGCAACCAGCTAGCGGTGTCTCTTAGACAGTTGTGAACCATTCAAACAACAGCAGGGCTAACACAGTATCCACAATTCCGTTTCCATTTAAAGTACGGCTCCTGTCTATCTTTCCATGTGCATACTCCTGTCTGTTCTTGCCTTTGTTTCCCTCCAGCTGCGTGACCCTTTTATCGCCCTTCCATTTGTCCCTCTGTCCTTGCCATAGTGCCTGTCCCTGTCCTGTTGTCTGTGTGATTTTACCTATATGTGCCTGGGTCTGTCTTTGCGTCTGAGGATGTCTGTCTGACTGCTCAGTGTGCGTCTCGGTATGCCCTTGTGTGTCTTTTTGTCTGTGCGTCTCTGTTTACCCGCTTGTGTGCCGCTCTTACAGGGTGTACCTCTGTCTGTTGTTACTGGTTTTATGTCCTTTGCTCTTTCGGTCTCCGGCAGGCCCCCTCACCCCCACCCTTGCACTCCTTCCCCAAAGCAGGATAAGACTAATAAAAACAAGCATTTGCAATGCAATAGGTCTCGAATTAGGAAAGTTTGAGCTTTTGGTATTTTAAATGATAAATATTTTATGTATGTGTTGGTTTTGAAAATAGCGAAATTAATAGCTTTGTCATTTACAATGCCAATAGTTCTAACTTTTGCAAATGTGACACCTATAGCATTTGTAATGCAATATGTGTTGTATTTATGTGACTTAGATGTATTGATATTACAAATAACAATGGTGTTTAATTTATTAAAATAATTAATACTTAAATAAAAGTTATTGTAATGTATAATGGCAATAGCTTCAACTTTTGTAAATAACTTTTGTGAAGATTATGTTCAGTGTATTTTATTGTGACGAAAATCCAAGAACAGAAGTGAAATATTACCATCTTTTTGTGACTTTTGTAATAAAGCTTGAAACATTGAGAGAACTTATTTGAACCAGTTGTTGTTGAATGGTTGCACAGATTGATGCTGTGGTGGCGCTGTGTGATGCTGTGGTGTTCAGTATTGCTGTGGTAGCTCATAGTGATGTTGTGGTGCCCCGGAGTGATTCTGTGGTGATGCAATACATAGATAGACTGAGGGCAATAGATAGATAGAGGGAATGCGATAGATAGATAGAGGGAGGGCGATAGATAGATAGAGGGTGGGTGATAGATAGATAGAGGGAGGGAGATAGATAGATAGAGGGAGGGAGATAGATAGATAGATAGAGTGAGGGAGATAGATAGATAGATAGAGAGTGAGGGTGATAGATAGATAGAGAGTGAGGGTGATAGATAGATAGAGAGTGAGGGTGATAGATAGGTAGATAGAGAGTGAGGGCGATAGATAGATAGATAGATAGAGAGTGAGGGCGATAGATAGAGAGTGAGGGCGATAGATAGAGAGTGAGGGCGATAGAGAGTGAGGGCGATAGATAGAGAGTGAGGGCGATAGATAGAGAGGGCGATAGATAGATAGATAGAGTGATGGCGATAGACAGATAGAGTGATGGCGATAGACAGATAGAGTGATGGCGATAGACAGATAGAGTGATGGCGATAGACAGATAGAGTGATGGCAATAGACAGATAGAGTGAGGGTGATAGATAGATAGAGAGAGAGATAGATAGATAGAGAGAGAGATAGATAGATAATTGTGGTGTGGTGTGTAGATATTCTTGGAAATGGTTAATTTGAATGTTTAGTCTTACTCGATTGTAAACCAATAACATTTATTTTTAGGCAATTACATGCGAGATCACTTTTTTCTCAAAT
Organism: Lissotriton vulgaris; assembly: GCF_964263255.1. Classification (NCBI taxonomy): domain Eukaryota; kingdom Metazoa; phylum Chordata; class Amphibia; order Caudata; family Salamandridae; genus Lissotriton; species Lissotriton vulgaris. Next base: position 1,979,131,164 of record NC_141687.1, on the reverse strand, counting down.
GTTTACTTTCCTTACGGGTAATAAATAATGCACGTCTGAACAAAAACTGAAAACACTAGAGTGATAAGCTATTGGTACAGCTCTGACTTCTACCACGCCTCTTGACGACATCATGGCGCTTGTTAACGTAAACCGATGAAATAACCTAGTAATGCTAGTCTACGTAAACCGCGGGAACCAGAGTGCTCTCTTTAAGTAAATGTCTTACATCACAAGCCCTCTGTGTGTTTGCTTGCGTGCCGGGCCTAACATTTCTGTCGGTAGGTGAGGAAACCTAGCGAGAGCTGAGGCGCACACCTTGCTGCTAGCTCGAACCAGCGCTTGGTATTTCGAAGATGACGGAAGCTGCGCTATAAAATTCTGCCACACGCTTTTTAGCGGATTAATTTACACTTGCCGACCTGTGAAAACATAAGCGTGTTTTCAGAAAAATAAACTGTGATGCTATGTGTGTGCGTGCACGCGTTTGTGTTCTTCTTCTGTGTCTGCTACTATACAAGAGAAACTACTTTGGACGTCTGGATGTGTCCTGTTTCTTAGGGAAGAGGGGGAGGACGAGTTAGTGGCGTCATTTAGGGCTCAGTCTGTGGCCCTGTTTAATGTCATGTTGTGGAAGTGTGAGTCAGCGCTATCGGTCCTGCTACTTGACGGGACTTGTACTTTTATCCTGTCTGTATTTGTGCGCAAGAGGTAACATTGTGACGAGGATTTGCAACGACAGCACAGTCCTTGTACTAAATGCGTTAAAAATTTGTTAGGGTACGGACAGGGATGGTTTTTAATCAGTGCTTTCAGTGGGATTAAAAGGGAGGGGGCTCTAAAAAGGCCGTCGTCTGAAAAGCGTAGTTAGAACGCCTTTGCAAGAGGTAACCTTTGTAATAAAGTGCGTACCTTAAACCGTGCCCTAAAATACTGTGCTTAGCACAGCATTTCACGTGACCAGTATTTGGGTGCTTCTCTGAGTTTTCTGCTACTGCATCCAGAGGAGAGTGAACAGATTTTAACAAGCACATTAATAAATTGAATTTGCAGTCCCCTCCCCCCAAAACAGTCTTGCACGATTTATTTTCAGGGTGGTTTTATATAGCGCGAAGTCCACTTGAAGGTAGCGGTGATTTAAATGAGCACCAGTTGCATTCCCGACGGACACAGAATGGCAGCATGTTTGAGCCTCCCACCAGACTCGAACCCCGTTTCTTCGCGTGAAATTTAGCCGCCCTATCCATTACGCCACAGAAGACCAGAACTGCAGTGAACATAGCTGAGCACGCCATGCATGGGCTGCAGGCAACTGCAGCTACTGCTCGCCCAGGGGTTCGCTGTATTACTGTGCTAGCACTCAGCCTCCTGTTCACAGGGCATGTATGCTTCTTGCCCGAAGTTGGGCGCCAATGTTGGTGCTTCAGTAAGTATGCAGCTTGTGCGAGAGCTCTGAGTATTAGTAGGACGGGTAGTGGCACCGAGGATGCCGGAGCCGGCGCTGAGAGTATGACGGGTCAAGTTAAAAAAGCACGCCATGGCCAGCAGCTGCAACGCTGGTGAGCCTATGAGGCAGGGGCGGCTGTCCCTGAGTAGCGCGGAAGAGTCGGACCTGGCTAGAGAGTGGTGGAGCAAGGCGTCGGGTGAAGGCAGGAAGCTGGCAGATGTGCCAGAGACAGCAGTGCACAATCTTCCTCTGAGAATCTGAGCAGCAAAGAAAAACGCACAGTAGGGTGGGCTCCGACTCCTCTGTGCACGTCAACAGGGTGGTCGCTACCTCATGGGGACGTGCTGGTATCCGGGACGCTGTTATGAAAGGCAGAAATTAAAACGCTGAGCCTTGGACCACGGAACTAATCGCACGTTGTTTCCTGCGTTTTTAAAGCCTCTGAATCAAATAAAGAAACGGAAATAATCGCACGTTGTTTCCTGCGTTTTTAAAGCCTCTGAATCAAATAAAGAAACGGAAATAATCGCACGTTGTTTCCTGCGTTTTTAAAGCCTCTGAATCAAATAAAGAAACAAGCAAACTCACCGCCGCAGCCCGGCTTCAACAGGAAGCCAGGCAACCTTTGTTGGGACGGGGGCGGGGCCGGACACGCGACCGGAGCTTCCCAGGAGGCAGGCTGCAGTGGCTGGCGCATGGCTCCGATGCAGAGAGAGGAGAGCCCTGCGTGCAGCCGGTTGTCCGCCCGGGAAGCCAAGGAGCGGAGTGCCGGTGTCCCTGTGCCCGTTGACGTCGGAGGGAGCAGCCCGGAGTCCTGCGGAGTAGAAGTCCCGGTGAGTGGGGCTCCGTGCTTGCGTGTCTGTGTGTATGCAGGGGGGTGGGGGGCGGCAGCGTGTGCGTGTGTGTGTGTGTGTGCGCGCGCCTGTGTGTGCGTGCATGCAGAGGGGTGGGGGCTGGCTGTGTCTGTGTGTGAGCAGGGGCTGTGACTTACTCTGCGCTGGAGCGGCTCAGACGCGCGCTCCTGTGGTCAAAACTGAGACTGCAAAAGCGCGCGTCTGAGTCGTGTCCACTCTCCTAAATACGGGCCACATTAGGTCTGGAGCAGACACTCTCAATGCTCATGCATTGAGAGTAGGTCTGCTCGACCTAATGAGTCTTCCCAACCCTCCTCTTCCTTCAGCCCTACTACTGCTCCTTTAAAAACGTGTGCTTTTTTCTTGCAACGTTTTCATGTTTCCGAACATCGGCATATTTTCCTAAGAACTCACATGGCAACTAAATAGGGGGAGGGGACCCACCCACTATGCCTGGCAGTGGGGGTTGGGGTTTTTGCTCTTCAGACTAATGATAAACATACTTCCAATTGAAAAAAGGTCTCAGCTCATCCACTGCCCTGTTGTAAAATTTAAATTCTCTGGCTTTATACTCACTGAGCAAAAACCTGTGTGCAGTCTTGTGCCCATAATAAACAAGCGCATTTCCCCGTTGCAGCAAAAAGGGTTCGATTGCAACGAAGGACAGACTGCTAATTTTAGGCTTGCATTCCGACTGTGTTCCATATTTCTCTCTAATAGATATGATCACAATAAAGCGTCTCTTTAAACATTTATTTCTGTATTTAAGGGATACAAGATTTTGCCTTTCTGCCCGTCTTAATTTGCTGCTCCCCATGGTCACTGTTTGCGTGGAAGTCCCCAGTCACTGTTCCTTCACAAGACCGTCCTCTGGGGCACAGATGGCTCCCTCCTGTGGTGTCCTGCGCTGATGGTGACCTGGGGCCTAGAAAATACTATCAGGCGGACACACGAGCTACTTTGGTGGTTAGTAGCTAGCCTGACCACGCCCAGGCTTGCCGGGCTTTTATTAGCAACACCCACGTTACGCTCACGTAAGGGTCAAACCAAACTCCCCTTACGCCTGAGGGGCAACACACATCATGGACAGTGGGAGGGGGCGTGTGCTGCAGTGGTACACCCCACTGGCAGCAACACTACATTCCTCCTTTACCTAGGGATGAAAAAGGACAGAATAGGAAAAACAATTTTCAAACAGTTCAATAGTCCTTCAGGTCAGCAGACCCTGCTGTGAGGGTTGGTTGCGGGGCGCAAACCAAAAGTCCACTCAAAGTCTCTGGGTCAGTCTCTGCTCCACAGGCGGCAAGCATAACATTTCAAAACAAACAAAGGAACAGTCTTACTTTTTTCTCGGCGGGGTCTGCCATCTCGGTCTGCTCAACGCCAACACTGTGCCACAAAGTCACGATATCTCTGAGAGGGCTTGGGACAGGGACGCAGGCTGTATCTTGATTGGCTCCGGCTTTCCCCTGTTGCTGGAGGTGGCTCATCTGTGCTCTTGCTGTTGTTGACGTTGGACTCTTCCTCTGGACTCTCCGTGGCTTGAATGGTCGGGGGGACGTCTTCAGCTCGGGCCGTCGCAGCGCTAGATTCCTCCGGTCCTGATGGTAGCACCTGGGATGTTGGCTGCCACTCGTCCTGATCAGAGTCTGAGTCTGGCACTTGCTTGAAAAATGAAATGTTCCTGGTGACGGTCTCTCCACCCCTGACAGCAGTGATCATGGTTCCTTTGATCTCAGTTACAGTCCACGGGTGTAACTCGAATGGCAGGCGGAACTTTCCTCCGGGGTGGCGGTCTTTCACTAGAACCTTGTCCCCTACTTGTATCGGGCTGTCTGACGCTCGCCTCCGCCTGGACGCTTCTTGGTTGGTTTTGGTGCGTTGCTCCATGGACCTGTTCCGTGGGTTGGGGGCGAGCTCCCAGGCCGGGTGGTGCGGTATGGTGTCCGCCATGACTCGGTTGAACGAGAGTCGGCTCGGGGAGACTCCGGTGGTGCAATGTGGTGTCAGGCGGTATTCCCGGAGGAACTGGTAGATGGCTAACTCCAGGCACTGGCCGTCAGCAATGGCAATCTGTATTGTTTTATTCAGTGTCCTCATCAGTCTCTCGACCTCTCCATTGGCTTGAGGCCATCTTGGCGTGATCCGTCTGTGCTTTACGTTCTGGCTCTGGAGATAGTCTGTGAACTCATTTCCATTGAATGGCGGGCCGTTGTCTGTGCGGACTTCTTTCATGAGCCCATGGGTGGCAATTATCTTCTCAAACTTTGGGATTACTTCTGAGGCTGCTGTAGACGACACGATTTCCACTTCTGGGTAGCGGGAGAAGTCGTCTACCACAACCAGCATGTACTTGCCTCCGGGGAGGCTGCCGAAGTCTGCGCTCACCCGTACCCACGGGGACGTCGGGCCTTCTTCGGTTGCCACAGGCGCTGGAGGGTTAGGAAGGCTTGTCGCCAGACACACGGGACATCGATGGACCACCTCTTCGACTGCTCTGTCCAGTCCGGGGAACCATACTTTGCTCCGGAGTCTACTCTTGGATTTGACGATTCCTTGGTGCGATCCGTGCGCTAGTAGGGCGGCTTGATGGGTCAGGCTGCTGGGCAGTACCAGGCGGGGGCCTCTCAGGAGGCATCCTTCGGTGGAGACTGACAGCTCATGTCGAATCAGGTACAGGGCCTTCAGGATGGCTTGGGCATCAGGGGTGCGGAAAGATGCAGGGCTCTGGAGCGCCTTCCAGTCGCCGCTCCCGACGGCCTGGATCGCAATCTGGAGGCAGTCGTCATCCTTGGTGGCTCTGGAAACCTCCTCCAGGGACATGGGGCGTGGCTTCGACCTCTCGATGACCAGCCGAACGTATTCCTTAGTGGCAGCCGCCTCGGCGGCCTCCGCGTCAGTGACGGGGCGGGCGTGTCTCGACAGGTAATCAGCTGGGTTGCGTGTGCCGGGTCGGTATTCCACGGAGAACTGGAATTCTTGCAGCTGCAACACCCATTTTTCTATCCTCGGAGGAGGGCGGGAGGAAGATCCTTGAAAGAGCGGTATGAGGGGTTTGTGGTCGGTAATGACTGCAAACGGGTGGCCATATAGGTAGATGTGGAAGTGGCGGCACCCCCACAGGATGGCAATGGCCTCCCGCTCAATCTGCGAGTAGCGCTGCTCCGTAGGTGTGAGGGTACGGCTAGCGTATGCCACGGGGGCCCATTCTCCACAGGATTGCCGTTGTGACAGGACAGCGCCCAGACCGGTGGGGCTGGCATCCACCAGCAGTTGCGATTCGTTCTGTGGGTTGAAGTACGCCAAAGTCGTGTCGGCTGACAGGGCTGCTTTCGTGTTGTTGAATGATTCTTGTTGCTCCGGACCCCACTTCCAGGTGGCGGTCGACTTGGTGAGGTCACGGAGTGGTCCTGTCAGGTCGGACAAGTCTTTTATGAAGCGGCCGCAGTATGTTACCATGCCCAGGAAGCTGCGGACTGCTGTTACGGAGGTGGGCGCTGGCGCGTTGTGGATGTCTACAGTCTCGCACCTTCTCTGGGTCCGGCCCCACTCCCTGGTCGGAGAACTTGTACCCGAAAAAGCTTATATCCTTGCGCAGGAATTCGCATTTGGCTTTGTGGAGCGTCAGGCCTCTCTCTTGTAGACGGTTGAACACGGCTTGGAGCCGTCTGAGATGCTCCTCCAGGGTCGGGGCATGCACCAGGATGTCGTCGCTCACGTTCAGGACACCGTCGAGGCCTTGGAGGACGGTGTGGATGATGTTCTGAAACACTTCAGCCGCGCTGGAGATGCCGAAGTTGAGCCTTGTGTACCTCCACAGGCCAGCATGTGTGGAAAAAGTCGTGATTGGGCGCGAGTCCGGGTGCAGCGGGATCTGATGGTACCCCGACCGCAGATCCATCTTGGAGAACCATTTGGATCCTGCGAGTTCCCCGATGATGTCATCGATGGTTGGGGTTAGATGACGCTCTCTTTTGATGGCTAGGTTGGGGAGGCGCATATCCACGCATATCCTCACTGCGTCAGGTTGCTTTGGTTTCTTGGCTACGACAATAGGGGATACCCACGGGGTGGGTCCAGTCACCCTCTCGATGATTCCGGCTTGCTCTAGCATCTTAAGTTCAGCTTCCACCTTGGGTCGGAGGTGGAATGCAATCCGCCTGTGCCGAAGGGCCACAGGGGCCACCGATTGGTCGATGTGGAGTCTGACGGGAGGACCACGTAGGCACCCGATGCCGTCGAACAGCGAGGAGTGGTCTGCCACCAGGTGATCTAGACCTTGTGCTTGTACTGTCAGGGCGAAGTGGATGAGCCCCAGTTCCCGTGCCGTCTTGCAGCCTAGGAGGAACCCTGACCCTTCTTGGGATACATAGATCTTTGTCTGCAGCTGCGTGGAGTTGTGAGATACCGTCGTCCGGAATACACCGCAGAGGCGCAAAGGGCGTCGGGTCCCGTAGGCGAATACTTGCACTCTGGTGGGGTGAAGCATGGGGGCATCCTCCAGGCACCGGTACACGCTAGCGGCCATCAGGTTGATCGTTGCGCCGGTGTCGATGAGGGCTCTCACTGCTTGACTGTGGACATGGACGGTGCACATTGGTTCGTTTGAGGATGTGGCTGCCAGGGTGTTGAGCATGCGTACCACATGGACCGACGCGGCGTCTTCCTCGTCGTCGTCCATGTCGCTGCTGTTGGAGGTATTCGGTAGTGGCGCTACCTGTCGCGCCTTCCTGGGCGGGCCGCTTTGCTTCTTACGCTGCGATGACAAACAGACACTTGCAAAATGGTTGGCCTTCCCACATGCACTGCAGATTTTTCCTTGGGCTGGGCAGGCGCCTTTGTGTGGGGCGGCACCTCCGCACCAAATGCAAGATCGGTCGCGGGAAGGTTGGGGGGGGTGGTCCTTTTTCTGAGGCCTTGTCCGGTTGTCCGGACGTTGTGACTTGACTGCGCACACCGGTTCGGTCTTGACCTTGACTGCTGGGCCTGGCTCCATGTGGGCTGCTCGAGCCTTGGAGAGCTCTTTCGAGCGACCTAACGCGAGGATGTCGCGCATGGGCATGGCGTCTGTTTCCAGCACTCTCTCTCTCAGCTTTAGCGATGAACACCCCTGTATGAATTGAGCGCGAATTTCGTCATCCGCGTCAGGGAGTCTGCACGTGCTGGCTAGCTTCTTCAAACGCGCGTAGAAGACATCAACTGATTCCTCAGGGAGTTGGCGAGCTTGACGGTGCAGGAACCGTTCATAGTCCGCGCTAGTGAAGGGCTCGAAGTACCTCGTGATGGCGTCTCGCAGGGTGGCGTAGGTGTGTGGCGGGTCACCTTCAGTAATGTCCTTAGAAATGTCATGAATCGCCTCCCCTCCCAGGTGTAGCAGCATGGCGCGCCGTCGCGCCACAGCAATATCAGCCGCGATGAAGTAATTTTCCAGGCGCTCAACCCACTTGCGCCATCGCGTAGCCTGTGAGGGATGGGTCCCTGTGACGGAGAAGGGCTCAAGAGGAGGCACATTGGCCATGGTAGCAGAAGCAGGGCGCTGCGGGGCGTCTTCGTGCTCCTAGTATGCAGGGAAAAAGAGGCTGTGCTGCTGGGACGAGATCCAGGAGAGTGGAACAGGCTGCAGTATGAAAATTGCGCACACTGGCAGGCAGGGGGCGCTGTGTGGTGGCCTCGGTATTGAGACGAGATCCAGAAGAGTGGAACAGGCTGCAGTATGAAAATTGCGCACACTGGCAGGCAGGGGGCGCTGTGTGGTGGCCTCGGTATTGAGCAGAGGGAGCAGGCACTCTGAAAGCGCACGCAGGCGCTGGTCCGCCGGAAGCGTGATGTAGAATAGGGCCCGCGGGGCCGATGACACGCCAGATGCGTGAGGGCAGCGTCGGTGGCGCGTACAGCGCATGCGCGGGAACACCGGGGGTGTCGCGCTGGACTGGCGTCTCCGGAGGGCGCGAAGGCCGTGGCGCTTGGGCCGCAGGGGGTAACGGAGCACGCTGCTGCCCGTACCTGAAGTGACTCCAGTCACGCCGACGGATGAGGCTGATGGACGGCCCCGGAGACAGGCGGGGGCCGGGCAGGACTGCCGGAAGGTAGCGCGGGCCGCCGTAGGCGCGCAGGCGGGGCCGCCACTGCAGCAGAGCGGACCGGGTGAGTCCGGCAGGGAGAAGCAAGCGAGGCCGCTCTGGGTCGGGCTGCGGGGGCAGCGGGGGCGCCGAGAAAGCGGCGCGCTGGCGGTGAGCACGCGGTGGGGCCAATGAGACCACCGCTCGTCGCCAATGTGGTGTCCTGCGCTGATGGTGACCTGGGGCCTAGAAAATACTATCAGGCGGACACACGAGCTACTTTGGTGGTTAGTAGCTAGCCTGACCACGCCCAGGCTTGCCGGGCTTTTATTAGCAACACCCACGTTACGCTCACGTAAGGGTCAAACCAAACTCCCCTTACACCTGAGGGGCAACACACATCATGGACAGTGGGAGGGGGCGTGTGCTGCAGTGGTACACCCCACTGGCAGCAACACTACACCTCCGAACTCCAGACACAAAGGGCAGCCGGCACTCCTAGAGCAGAACGGGGCGAGGGTCAAGTTTGTTGGTGCTTTGGGATGTTTAAAAAATAAAGAAAACAGTAAACCAGTAGAAGGGTAGATGTGAAAGAAGGAGAGGGGAGGAGTGTTAAAAGCACTCTGTGCCGTTACATTTCTACGTAGGGCTCTGCCTTCGCAGAGGTTTTCATGGCTCTCGTGGACACCCTTGGTGTGTGTGTTTCCTGCCCTTTCCTGTGACCCCGTTGCTTTTCTGTTGAAGTGTTTTCTGGGGGCCTACTGAGGGAAGGAGTGGGATGTGTCAGCCTTCCTGCAGCCAGCACACTACTCGCACTAACTATCACACTCACACAGACTCTCCCTCTCTCACACTCTCACTAACACTCTCACAAACTCTCACTCTCTCACTGACACTCTCACTCACACTAACTCTCACTCACACTAACTCTCTCACTCACACTGACTCTCACTCACACTGACTCTCACTCCCACTGATTCTCTCACTATCACTGACAGACTCTCCCACTCTCTCACTCACTCACTGTCACTACCAGACTCTCACTGACTGACTCTCCCACTCACTAACTCACTCACTCACTCACTGTCCAGACTCTCACTGACCGACTCACCCACTCTCTCTCACTCACTAACTGACTCTCTCACTCACTGACTGACTCACCCACTCATTCTCACTCACTGACTCACTCACTCACTCTCAACACATATTGCAGTACAAATGCAATAGGTGTCACATTTGCGAAAGTTATAACTATTGGCATTGTCATACACAATGCCAATAACTCAAACTTTAATGCTGTGAGACCTATTGCATTGTAAATGCTTGTTTTAATAAGTGGTTGTCCTTAGATATGTTGTTCTATTTAAGTATGGGTGGTTAAATTCGTTATGGACGAAGCTAAGTGGGTGGCATAGGTGCTGGTGTAAGGTAAGGTCCTGGCGAGGTATTGCCTACTAGTCAGCCGCGGCCGGTAGTGGGAGTACTTGCCGGGTGGTGACGTGGGGAGGGGCAGGGTTGGGGGTAGCAATGCATAGATTATGGAGCTTTACAGGTAAGTAAACATATAAAAAAATAAAACACATTTTGTTGCGTGCACTACATCGCATTTGGTGATGCAGTGCACGCAACGAAATTCGTTTTATTTATTTATATGTTTACTTACCTGTAAAGCTTCATAATCCATACATCACTACCCCCCACCCTTTCCGCTCCCCCTCCCCACGTTCACCGCCCGGCAGGTACTCCCACTACCAGCTGCGGCTGCTTTTAGTTCTGGAACTGATTAATGATGTCCTGTGGGGATGGCAGTGGGTAGATCTGGGTGCGGCTTACATCAGAACAGTGGAGGGGAGTTTTCACCTTGTGGCAATGGAGGTGAGTTGCACCTGGGCTGACTTCATGACTAGTTGTAGCCAAGTTCTCAGTAGTTGGGTAGTGGTTGGGTGTGATATTAGTTATTTTCACCCTGGAGTTGTAGATGAGGGTGTGTGTAATAGTACTTGTCCCTAGGAGGTAGTTGCCCATATTTTCTACACTGATGAGTGGGTGTAAATCTGGAGGTTTGAAAGTAGAGACGTAAAATTTGTAGTCCTAGCCGCTTTCCAATGCCTAACAGGCCCACACAAGCAGTACCCTAAGCCTGTTAGCCTTTACCTGGATGCCCTAAAGGTTCTGTTTAAAAGCAGGGAAAGACCTAATGGTCAGGTGACCTGGATCAATGAGATCATAACTCCTGCACCAATAGGAACTCTAGCCCTAATAAGTGACTTGTGGCCAATGAAAATCCTAATCCTAGTAGTAGTAACCTTGCGTTAACTCAAAACCTGCTTGGAAGGGGAAGGTAAGTTCCAATCGAGTGACTGTGGCCCTGCCCCATCACTTGGTCTCCAGATGGTGTGAAAAGGGTGAAGCATGTATGGGCTGCCCAGCAATCTTCCCTTGGAAACAGACAGGGCACAATACACTCTTGGTATTAAATCTACCCACTGTCAGTCGCTCATGCTAGCAATCCAACTCTGCGTTGCTTGTGTTCTGGTTCATTTAGGAACTGGCTAGGCAGTTTGGGATAGACTGTTTCCACGAGGGAGAGGGTCAAGACTGATTTCCATATGGCTGAGTCGAAACTGAGGTAGCATGGTGAGCCAAAAAACAATGGGTTGGAGTGCTATCCGATCCTTTGCCAGTGGTTAGACTTATTGCAAGCAGCCTCTCATCACCTTTTAAGTGTATCATGTATTACCCTAAGTGGCATCGGTATGCCCAGACTTGGGTCCCATGCTCACTATGTCACTGGAGCCAAGCTGTACTTGGCTGATGATCACAAAACTAGAGCGAAATTAGCCCTGGGTTGCTTGTGTTTTCGTTCAGGGAGGATCTAGCTTGGCAGTTCGGGCTGGAATGTTCCCATGGGTCACAGGTACAAGACTAAGTTGAATATGGCGGAGTCCATACTGAGGTGGCATGGAGAGCAAAAGAACAATGGGTTGGAGTGCTACCCCGAGCTATTGTTAGTGGCTAGACATACCATCACCTTCTGTGTTTTCCATTCCACAAGAAGTGACATTACAGGAGCTTTTACCTGGTGAAATCATAGAAAATTACATCATGTGACCTAGGCCTCCCACCCCATCCCAATTACCCAACAGGAAGTAATATTACATGACATTTGGTTATTCAGTTAATTACTCGAACACTATGGTTTACGTGGACAGAGTAAGCAGCAGAGTGGGTTGTGTAGCTATTGTTTTTAAGAATAGCCTTATGTGCTCAACCTTTTCCCTTCCTCACATTATAGGCAGTGAGGCCCTATTGTTATATATCTCCATCTCAGCACCACCATATTGGCCCCCAGAGTACCTGGGTGGCTTTCTTAAGTCTCTGGATGACGCTATTGCGAATCATCTAGTGCAGTTATCGAATTTCACTCTTCTCAGGGACTATAATATACATATTGATAATCCTTCAGATGTGCAAGCAACTACTTTGCTGGAAAAGCTGTTATCCCTAAATTTGTATCAATTTGTTAATTGTCCAACTCATCAGATGAAGCACATTCCTGACCTCATTTTTTCAAATTGGGAAGTTATATTTAGAAAAGTAGAAGCTATTCAATGGCCACACTATAAACTATTTTATTTCAGACATGGATGTGGCCTTAAGGAAAGAGATGCTTGAATCACCCCTAGATATCATAGGGGACGGGCGAAGGCAAAGGTTTCTAAAATTGAGTCACTGTTAAGGAGTTCAAAGCCCATATTAACTGAAGACGTGGAGGCTTATACCAAAGCCTCAATACGTGCTCCAAGAGATGGCAAACAGGATGGTCCCCCAAAAATGTAGCGCCATCCTGCCCCTTGATTTTCTTTAGAACTGGCAGCAATAAGGAAATGCTGTAAACATCTGGAAAGGCAATAAAGACAGTATTATTTGCCAGAGGATAAGGAGATCTGTAGGCTGGCATTGAAACATTATAACGCATTGTTAAGACCGGCTCAAACCACCTTTTTCTCAAAATGAATACTTTCTTCAGGTAAGAGCCCATGTGAAGTCTTAAATACAGTTAAATTTTTTCTCCAACCTACGTCCCTCTCACAGCCTATTACAGCGTAAGCCGCATTGTGTGAGAACCTCTTGAATTTGTTTGAGTTGAAGCCTGTCAAATTATTACCACCCTAAAACTAAACAGAGCTTTATATGACACAGGTTACTGATAAGCTGTGTGAATTTGTTCAGATCTTTCTCCAGGAGTCTGAACAAACCATTCTGATATGCTAGTCAGGATCACCAGAGGACCCTTGTCCTCCCCAGATTCTGGCTGCAGTGGTTACAGCCATTAACCCCATTTTTAACTACTCAATTTTTCAGTTCAACCAGCTGGGGTCTTGTCTTGCTGGGAAGTAGCGAGACTGATACCCCTGTAAAAAAGCCATGGCCTGACAAAACACAATTGGCCAATTTTAGGCCCATTTTGATATTTCCTGAAGCCTCTAAGAGGGCTGAAAAGCTAATTAATGAACAGCATAAACTTTTTCAGCCTTCGCAATCTGAGTTTAGACCATGGCACAGAGACCACTGGTTAAAGTTGCAGACTTTAATCAGCAATATTCAATATTATTTCCCACAGCATCTAGACGACATTGGGGTGGTTGACGCTGCTCTGGCATTGTGCTGCTAATTTCTGGAGAATCACAGTCAAGCAGTTTAGCTGATAGCATATTTCTCTGAGCCAAAAAGACTTACATTCGGTGTGCAACAGGGTTCGGCCTTAAGCTCTATTCTTTTCAATATCTACATGGCACCACTGGCCTCTTTATTGGAATCCTTTGGAGTCTATATTATATCTTAAGTAGATAATGCTCAGCTCGTTAAGGCACTTATAAAAATATTTTATGAAAATGCCGCAATAATTCAATAAAAACATACAGTTAGAAAGGTTCCAAAATACATTCAATATATTTTAAAAGACATAATAGATTATAATTTTTCAAATTGCCAAAACTCCAACATCCCCCTGGAAAGGAATATGATGAGACACTCAAATTTGTCTTATAGGTGTTAATTTGTGATAATAGACAGCACACCACAGAGGAATTAATTCTCTGTCTTTGTATATTTACTGTCTTTAACCAATGTAACAAAAATTACAGTGTCAACGAGTTTTGGTGGGTTAAATCAATCAGGCCACCTTCATCAGGACACACAAGTAATTCAATCTTCTCCTTTCCGTTTTTTTTATTTAAAAAAATGGATCTTTTTTCATAAAACCTATTATATAAAAGAAATGAGAAAATGTTTTTCTTTACATAATGGGAAACCCAATACTTTACAGTTATCCAATCGTCCCCCTTATCTTTGTGCTTAATAAAAACATTGGGTGAATTTTTAGACCAAACCATGTTACGTTTCTTAAACAAAATTGTGTGTAAAAAACCATCAATAAGTGCTCCAACATCCCTCATTGCGTTTACCCCATTCATACCTCACTCTCACCACCACATGTGGCCTGACATGCAATCATGCTCTTGTGCATTTATGAAAATGCAGCTTACTCATGCCAACGCACTCAGTACCAGCTGTGTTAAATCGAGGCCAATTGTTCATGGATGATTTTATGTATCTAAAACAGAGGTATACGTATATCCTCATCATCATTATATATTGACTAGTCCAGGGTTTCTATTACCCCTGTCCTCCCATTACCATACCTATTCGTCACCACTATGTCCCTGTAGAGTTTTGTTAAAAGGATACTTCGGGTCAGGGTCAGCAATCGTTCTCAGACCGCCCACTGTATTATGGAAAAAAATATATAAATATATATTACCTACTGGCGGTCGCCAGTAGGTATATATAGTTAGGACCTAGTTTCCATAGGAAATCCGCAACATTCTATTTGGAATAACTTTGGCGTCGATTGAGGAATTTGCATGTAATTTTCCAAAATCTTGGCCAGCTCAGTTCTGCTCCTTCCCTGAAAGTTGTGGGGGGATTCGTCAAGCGGGGGCTGAGAAAAAAGGGGGGTCCCAAAACGTGTTTTCCCCATGTTAATTTCCATAGGACGTTTAGACACGGCTACAGCCCGAACCGCTGAACGGAATTACACCAAACTTGGCAAAATTGTAGGGACTGGTACGCAGAAGTGCCTTTTGTTTAAATCGTGTAAATCCCTCAAGTAGTTCCTGAGAAAATCAAAAGAGAAAAAATATATATATATCTATAGCAGCTTACTGTAAGCTAACTGTAAGCTTACTGTACTCTGTACCATTCCGAGCACGAGCTGCATGCTGATTGGCTGCCAATGTCTGTCAACACTCCAAACCAGAAAGTGGTGGTAGCCATCTTGTGCCTCGGTAGACTGAGGCACAGGAAAGCAGAAAAACAAAGGTGCAAAACACGCAAAGGGAGCAGGGTAGAAGCACCCTGACCCCCTAGGCCTGCTCAAGGGGTCCCACAAGGACCCCCCAGGCCCAAAAATTTTTATTAATTTTTTAAAAATCGCGGGGTACGCGTACGGTGCGCGTACCCCACGATTTTAAAAAAAACATTTTTGGGGGCCTGGGGGGTCCTTGTGGGACCCCCTGAGCAGACCTAGGGGTCAGTGTGATTCTACCCTGCTCCCTTTGCGTGTTTTGCACCTTTGTTTCACTGCTTTCTTGTGCCTTGGTTCAACCGAGGCACAAGATGGCTGCCAACACTTCCTGGTTTGGAGTGTTGACAGACAGTGGTAGCCAATCAGCATGCCTTCCCGAGAAGGCTGCATGCTCATTGGCTGTCAACACTTCTAACCAGGAAGTGTTGGCATCCATCTTGTGCTCGATAGACAAAGGCAAAAGAAAGCAAAAAAACAAACGTGAAGAACACAAAAAGGGGGCAGGGTAGATACACCCTGACACCCTAGGCCTGCCCAGGTGGTCCAAAAAGAAAAAAAAAGAACCACATATTTTTTTTTTTAAACCTGGGCCTAGATGTAGGTAATTTCATTTTACCACTTCTTAAATACCGAATTTTACTGATTCGGTATTTAAGAAGTGGTAAAATAGAGGGGGGGGGTGTAGGTATTACAGAATCGGTAAATACTGAATCGTTAAGATTCGGTATTTACTGATTCTGTAAATAGCGATTCGGTAATGCCCATTGATTCCTATGGGCATTGAAGCCCATAGGAATCAATTATTACACCTCTCTGCAATGCAGCCCACTGGCGCATACTGGAGGTTCCAGGTGGGCTTGTTGGCCCCCAGGGACCCCCAGTATGCAAGGGGAATTAGTTTCCCCTCTGCAAACGCGCCAGGGGGCTGCGTTGCAGAGAGGTGTAAAAACAAAAAGGCTGCAGGGTAGAAACACCCTCACCCCCTAGGGCTGCTCAGGTGGTCCCACAAGGATATTAACATATTTAAACGTTATCCGCTAATAGAATTAGCATTTAGAAAACCTTGGAAAATTATTGAAAAAATCCATAGGTTTCGCCCCTGATATAGTTAGGAATTTGCATTTAGAAAACCTTGGAAAATTATTGAAAAAAAACATAGGTTTCATGCCTGATATAGTTAGGAATTAGCATTTAAAAAATCTTGCAAATTCACTGAAAAAAACATAGGTTTCAGGCCTTATATAGTTAGGAATTAGCATTTAAAAAACCTTGCAAATTCACTGAAAAAACCATAGGTTTCAGGCCTTATATAGTTAGGAATTAGCATATAAAAAACCTTTGACATTCACTGAAAAAACCATGGGTTTCAGGCCTTATATAGTTAGGAATTAGCATTTTAAAAAAACATTGAAATTGCTCCTATATAGTTAGTTGTACTAACTATATTTCGCGCACCCGCAATCCACTGCGGATGATGTCACATATTACATCATTCATGACATGGTCAGTGACATCACTGATGACATCTCAAATGACATCAATGATGACATCACTGATGACATCATCCACTTGACAATCACATACACCTTTTTATACACTAGTAAAATCACTCTTTGTAAAATACAGAGTATCATATTTGAATCCATTGACACAGCAATACAAGTATTTAAAAGCCCACTCATTGATTCCTAGATGTATACACACATCTAATCACTTACCTGTAGATTCACTCATACATGCTGTCAATGAACAATAGAACACTATAAAAAATATTTATTCACCTATACCGACATTACACACCAGCACACAACCTATTCACATATGAAGTTATCCTACTCACTTATGCAAACAATGGATCATACTTACATACTTACTTAGCTACACACTTATACAAACACCACTTCATCTATTCATTTAGATAGTAAGTCATATTTAGTATATTATAAAACCATTATTACAAGTATTCAGTTATCCATACAGTCACTCACACAATCATTGAGTCTTATGTATACTTATTTACATACAACTGACACATACACTGCCTTTTATTTTTCTAGTCTGTTGGACATTTACCATTGAGAAATATATTTGCTCATCACCACACCCATAAAGATATTCATTCACCCAAACAACTGTTAGAACATGTAGTTTTAACTTCATATATCTACTGAATCAACCATTCACACATCTTTGGGCAGTCACACACCCTCTACCGAACCACACACACATTCACTCTCCCATACAAATACTCAGTTAACTAATCAATAACTAACATAGACTTTCACATAGCTCGTAACCAACTGGAGAACCAGTTTACACAACAACTGACAAAGTGATACAGATATTCACATAGTTTAGTCACTATCCACTATATTTAGTGAGACACTATACATTGTTAAAGTCCTCCATCCAAATATTTATTTTTATTTATCCACTCATACTTCAATGCAAATTGCTATATATATAATGCATATTTAAATAACGAAGCAAAGCATATTCACTGGATGATGTCATCAGTGATGTCATCATTGATGTCATTTGAGATGTCATGAGTGCTGTTACTGACCATGTCATGAATGATGTAATATGTGACATCATCAGCAGTGGATTGCGGGTGCGCGAAATATAGTTAGTACAACTAAGTATATAGGAGCAATTTCAATGTTTTTTTAAAATGCTAATTCCTAACTATATAAGGCCTGAAACCTATGGTTTTTTCAGTGAATATATATATATATATTTTTTTTTAGAGGGTGAATTTAAGAATTCATAGAAGCACCCCTGATAATAACAACCGTATCACTGTTTCTTATGTAGCAGCCTAGTTATAGTGTCTCCTATTAGTTGTTATCTACCTGTTTTATTCTCTTCCCAAGTTTATCAAACATGTTGATGCTGGAATTTTTGTTATATTTGTTAAAGACAGTAAATATACAAAGACAGAGAATTAATTCCTCTGTGGTGTGCTGTCTATTATCACAAATTAACAACTACAACACAAATTTGAGTGTCTCATCATATTCCTGTCCAGGGGGTTGTTAGAGTTTTGATAATTTGAAAAATGTTAATATATTATGTCTTTTAAAGTATATTGAATGTATTTTGGAACATTTTTAACTGTATGTTTTTATTGAATTATTGCGGGATTGTTAGCACATATTTTAATAATTCCTTGACATCCTGAGTGGAGTGCTACCTTGATGAGATGTGGTTGACTGTATATGACTGATGGGGATATCTGTGTGTGGGTGCATACTTTAAAGTATCTCTAAAGGGAAAATTGAGTTTAAGTCTATTGGTGCTCTGTCTCTTTTGAGTAGGGGAGCCCCTCTCCTTGTTTTTCAAGATGATGCTCAGCTCCTTCTTTTAATGGACAAGGATATGCCAGAGTATTGCAAAGCCTTCAAGAACTGTTTATCAACCGTTTTAAAATAGATGGGGGCCAGCAGTCTTCAGTGTAACACTGGAGAAACAGAAATCATGCTATCTAGCTCTCCCGTGCCAAGTTGGGACCAGGAATGCTCGCCAGATTGGGCTGACCCTCCAACCCCACCACTCTGGCACAGAATCTAGGGGTAAAGTTTAACTCTAACCTCTCTATGTGCTTGCAGTTCTCAACTTTAGTAGGGTCATATTTTGCATTATTAAGATTTTTGAGAACGTTTCTCAGACTGCTTCCTTTACAGGCACAGCGGACAGTAATCCATGCTGTAATTATGTCAGGCATAGATTATGCTTATATCCTGTACTTGGGTCTGCCAGGCTATTTGCTTAAGAGATTGCAGGTTGTTCAGAACGCAGCAGATGGAATACTTTTAAAAGTACTTGTGCATTTGTCAATTACTCCCCATATGAAGGACCTCCATTTGCTACCTGTTAAGGAAAGAATTCAATTTAAGGCACTAGTGAGAAGCTACCACCTTTTGTTTTTCCTTTGCTGGATGACAGAGGTGAGGCAGGTACAATGAAGTGAGAGATGCCTTGATGAAGGTGCGACAACAGGGTCCACCCGCTCGCACTATCTCAAGTAGCAAAAAGCTGCCATCTTAAGGAGTAAAAAAAAAGGTGACTTTCCTGACAAGTACATGGGTTTGTAAGTACAAACCACACGCGCCATCCTTGCATGCCATAGTGCGCATGCCTGTTTGTTTTTGGTCCTATTTGACCCCGAGAGGCCTTAAAAGAAGATGGCTGGGGGCGTGGCCAAGATGGCGGGCTGAGCGGTCGCACTTGCCGAGGGCTCCCGGACCCCTGAATTCCTACACCGCTCGGAACCGCTGATCTCCCCCCGGATCACGCGGCCACTGAGCCTGGTGCTTGCGGTGGAGGTGTGGAGAGCCTGCTGAGCCTGATTTGCGCCGTCGGGGACGAGAGTTTGGCCGGTGCAGCCCAGGTCGGACCCCGCTGTACGACCCGAGTGAGAGCTGGAAGCCGCGAGTCTCCCGACCCTCGGAGCGCGACGGGGCGACCGGCCTCTGAGGTGTGAAGCCCGCTGTGGTGCATGTCCTGTTGGAGTGGGATTCGGCGACGGCGCCGCGTGCGGCTCGGAGCCGTCCAGCAGCGGCTGTACGGAGCGGAGCGGAGCGGAGGTACGGAGCGGTGGCGGAGTCGGCGCCACCTCGCTACGCCAGCCCGTGGCTTGACGAGGCCTGCAGGAGGAGGTCGCCTCGGCTGGTTATCTGTGCGGAAATGAGGACCGAGTCTCCCGAGGCTGATCTCTCCCTGAAGCAGAGGACCCTGGTGACTGTTGCATTGTGACTTAGCCCCCGGGCCGGATTTCTGGTTCTCGGATCGGAGAAGGGGAGAGGGTCTCCATCTTGGGCATTGTCCCTACGACACTACTGAGCGGCCATTTTGTGGAGCCCGGCCGGGCAGCTCGTCCCTTCTGGTGCTCTTGGTGTGGACCACTCCCGGCTGGCATATAGCTGCTTTCTCTGCTGTTCAGTGAGCCACAGTGTCCGTTATTGCTCTACGATGTCGAATGCCAGGGGACAGCGGAGAGGCGACCGGACCTTGCCGGAAATGCTGGGACGGGGCGCCCTGCGCAGCGGAGGTACTCAACCGGCCGCGACCTCCCCGGCACCAACCAGGGGGGCTGAAGGTGGAGAGCCCCCGGTGACGAGGTCCTTTCTCGAGTCCCTGTTTAGCTCCCTACGGGAAGACTTCCAAGCACTCAAGCAGGAAGTGGCCGGGGAGGTCCGCGAAGTGAGAAGAGAGATGGACTCCCTGGGGGATCGGGTGAACACAGTGGAGGAAGCGGGCCACTCCAGGGATGAGGAGATCACCCATCTGCAGCAAGAGGTCCTACGGCTCCGGGAGCAACAGATCGAGCTACAGGCCCACGCCGAGGACCTTGAAAATCGGTCCAGGCGGAACAACATACGGGTCCGCGGAGTGCCGTCTGGTGAGGAGGGTGAAGACGTGACGGCATATCTGGTGGCCCTCTTCCGAGCGATCCTGGGAGAGCCGGAGGACTTTCGGATTCGCATTGACCGGGCACACCGGGTGGGTCGCCCCCGCAGAGCCACGGCGCCCGCTCCGGACATATTGGCCTTCCTCCCGAACTTTCCTCTGAAGGAGCGGATCCTCCGTGAGGCACGAGGGCAGCAGCCTTTTCGATTCCGGGACCATCCTGTGACACTGTTTCAGGACTTATCCACAGTCACGTTGCAGAAGAGGAAATCCTTCAAGATCGCTACGGACTTCCTTCGAGAGCGTGAGACGCAGTACTCCTGGGGGCACCCCTTCCGCCTGATCTTCAGGTGGAACGGTGTCTTACATCAACTTCGGTCCCTTCAAGATGTTTGCGCGGTGCTGGGCCTCACTGCAACGGACACGGATACCCCGGCCCCGCGACGGAGGCGCAGCACTCGTAACGGCTGGCAACGAGCTGAGGGGGGGGGCTCTCCCCCGGCGGAGCGCCCGGGCTCGCCTGCAATCCGGGCTGAAATGGCGGCTGCCATCCTGGAGGCCTCCAGAGTGGCGGCGAATGGCGAAGTGGCCTTGACGGCCTGAACTCACTCCGGGGGGAGTCTACTTTAGCTCATTCTTACTGCAGGTGCGGGGTTTCGGGGGGTGGCACGGGAGGAAGGGCGAGTGCTGAAGGTGGTGGCTGGACGTCCACTAGACTGACTTTCCACGGCCTTGCCCGTTTTGGGCCGGACTGGGACAATGTCTTTTTTGAAAAGTTTGAGAAGCGGGGGAAGGGGTTGGGGCGGACGGGCAGCTGTTTTGATTTTGGGACCTAGAGGGGGGGCTGGTAGCGGGGGGTGGTGTGGATTTGCTGGTGTAGGGGCGGGGGGGAGTTTTTGGTCGTGGGGTGTTGGGGTTCGGGGACTGTACTGTGCCAATGGTTGCTTCAATGTTGCTCTGTTTTGAGGTCTCGAAGGGTGCCTTCTGTGTTTGCTGACGGGGCTTTGCCCTTTGATATGTGCTCCCTGAACTCTCTCTTTGATGGCTCTTAAGGTGCTTACTCTCAATGTGAAAGGGCTGAATAATCCGGTTAAGCGGCGGGCAGTGTTATCCCTGTTGGACAACTCACAAGCGGATATCTGCCTGTTGCAGGAGACCCACTTGCTGGCTAAGGACTGCTCGCGGATGCGAACCCCCAAATTCCCCACACAGCTATTCTCCTCTGGCACTTCCAAGACGGCAGGGGTGGCCATTTTGTTTTCTAGAAGGTTCAGGGGCGAGGTTGTGAGCAAGGTGGCGGAGCAGAAAGGAAGACTCCTGGTATATAGAATCAAGGTGGGGGGCTTAGCACTGACTGTAGGCTCCGTTTATTGCCCCAATGATCATCAGGACCAATTCTTACACAGGGCCTTGGACGACGTTGCATTCACCTCTGATAGGCACATAGTGTTGGGGGGTGATTTGAATCTGGTTTTTGACGCGGCGCTGGATAGGTCTGTGCAGCGGCGCCAGCAATTGGGTGAGCTCTCGGGCTCGATTCGAACTCGACTTGCGGAGCTGGACCTGCATGACATGTGGCGCAGCCTCCACCCCACCACTCGCGCATACTCTTATTTCTCACACGCCCATAGATCTTATGCGCGCTTAGACCACCTTCTGGTGTCGGGCCCGCTGCTACTTTTGGCTTCGAATGCAGACATGGGGGTCCTTTCTCTTTCTGACCACGCTCCAGTTGAGGGAGCTTTCACTCTTCCGCCGGTGGCTCGGTCGAGGGGGGTTTGGAGGCTTCGAGATACGCTTTTGCATAGGCGGTCGGTGGTGGATCAGATCAGGGCGGCCATTTTGGCTTTTCAGACCGTGAACGATAATGGGGATACCTCCCGCGCGACACAGTGGGCGGCCCTTAAGGCCGTGCTCCGAGGCGAATTTATCGCGATTTCCGCTGCCGAGAATAGGGACCGGCAACTTAAGAGAGATGAGCTCACCCAGCAGGTGAGGGAGCTGGAGCAGGTTCATCACAGGACAGGGGCCCCCAGGGTGTGGAGGCAGCTGAAGGCGGCACGGAAGCTCCTGGCAGCCTTAGACACGGACCGGGCGGAGTACGCGGTGCTCCGCCTGAAGCACAAATATTACACAGGGGGCGATCGGTGTGGGCGGCTCCTGGCTAACAAACTCAGGGTGCAGCACCAGCAGCACCGAGTGAAGGAACTGCTGGACCCGGCCGGAGGCAGAGTCACGACCGACGAACACATAGCGGATGTCTTCCGCGGCTTTTATGCGGACCTCTACGCCGGGGAGCCCCCTTCGGCCCAGGCTGAGGGGGACTACCTGGACTCGGTTCCGCTCCCGTCGCTGACACAGGATCAGGCTCAGTATCTGGAGCGTGACATACGTATCGAGGAGGTGGTCACGGCGATATCCCGGCTCAAACTGGGCAAGGCCCCGGGTCCGGATGGCTTCATCCCGCTGTTTTACAAAACCTTCTGTCAGGAACTGGCACCTCTGCTGACTCGCCTCCTTAACTCCTTCACAGAACCGGGAGCCATCCCCTCCGAATTTCTCCAGGCCACGGTCTCAGTGATCCCTAAGCCGGGCAGGGACAGGACCGCCTGTGGGTCCTATCGTCCCATTTCGCTGCTGAACACCGATTTGAAGGTGTTCACCAGTATCTTAGCTGCACGCCTGGCGTTGCATCTTCCCGGCATGGTTGACTCGGACCAAGCGGGCTTCGTGCCCGGTAGGCAAACGGTAGATAATACGAAGAGGGTGACACACATTCTCGAGAAGGCTTCTAGGATCCCTGGAGAGAGGATGCTCCTGTCCATAGACGCGGAGAAAGCTTTTGACAGGGTGCACTGGCCCTACCTTGAGAAAGTCCTGAGCAAATTTGGGATAGGGGAGAAGTTTCGTCACCTGATCTTTAACTGCTACCGGTTCCCGTCTGCGGTGGTCCGGGTGAACGGCGGCAGCTCTCGACCCTTCCCCATTGAACGGGGCACGAGACAGGGATGCCCGCTCTCCCCTTTGCTATTTGCCTTGTACATGGAGCCATTTGCCCAGAGGGTTAGGCAGAACCCTGACATTATCGGTGTCCAGATGGGCGGGTTTCGCCACGCGATTAGCCTGTACGCGGACGATGTCATTCTGACGCTGGATGACCCGCGGAGATCGCTACCGGCCTGTGTGGAGGAACTGAACTTATTCGCCGACGTGGCGGGCTTTAAGGTGAACCTGGGTAAATCGGCCGCCCTGGACATCTCGCTTTCTGCTGCCACTAGAGTGGAACTACAGAGGCTTTACCCTCTGAGCTGGTCCAAGGACCGGATCCCGTATTTGGGGATCCTGCTGGCGCCCTCACTCCCGGAGATGGTTAAGGCCAATTACGCAGCTCTAGGCACAAAAATCAAGGAGGAACTGGGCCGGTGGGATAAAGGCACGCTGTCGCTACTGGGTAGGGTGGCCGCAGTGAAGATGACCCTTCTACCTCAGGTGCTTTACCTCTTCAGAGCATTACCGCTCCACCCTCCTGCGGGGTGGCTCGCGGAGACTCAGACTGCCATTGCGCGATTCGTGTGGCAAGGCCGTAGGCCGAGGATCAAGAGGGGCATTGCTATGCTCTCACCGGAATCCGGAGGGCTGGGGATACCGGATTTACGAAAATATTTTCAGGCCGCTCAGCTCCGGTACCTCGTGGAATGGAGCCGGTGGGAATCTGATAAACACTGGTTGTTCCAAGATCAGGCGGTGGCGGGCAGGACGCTGCAGGAAGTACCATTCTTGAGGCGAGCCCATCGGCCCCCCAATCTTTACGCGTCTTTGGTGACGCGGGTCCCGCTCCAGACGTGGGACTCGGTGGCTACCAGATGCGAGTTGACTACCTTCCCCTCTCCCTTCACGTCGCTCATTGGCAACCCGGACTTCGGCCCGGGGCTGGAACAGGGAGCCTATGAGCGCTGGCGGGTGGCCCGCTGCTGCACTCTATACCACTTGTACTCCCCCGAGGGAGTGGTCTCCTTCCAGGACTTGCAGAGGGATTATGGCCTCCCCGAGACGGAACGCATGCGATACATGCAGGCGCGCCACTGGGCATTACAACCTCAAGTGCGCGACGCGGCACACAGGGAAATCACGGAGTATGAGCGTTGGTTAATTACTCGCACGTCGGACGCCAAACTGATCTCGGACCTGTATAGAATGCTGCAGCCCCCCTCATTTCACATTCACAACCCTGGTCGGGAACGATGGGAGCGAGAGCTTGGGCGCGAACTGAGTCATAAAGAATGGGACCACATCTCCTACCGCGCGCGCCACTCGGCCTACCACACGGGTCTTACAGAGACCTTTACTAAAATCTCGACCTACTGGTACCGCACTCCGGAGAAACTGCACGAGATGGACAGGGCGATACCAGGGACGTGCTGGCGCAACTGTGGCAACACTGGTACACTAACGCACATACTGTGGGATTGCCCCCTGCTGGCTCCGTACTGGGAAGAGGTCCTGAGCGAGGTGGACAAATGCTTTGGGATAGAACTGCCTAGGTTCCCGGCCTATGTCCTGTTGGGGTTGCCGAATGGGTTGATGTATCCCCTTAGGTCCAAGAGGGGTAGACAGATCGCAATTGCGCTGGGATCGGCGGTGCAGAATATTCTCATACACTGGCGCACTACAACACTTCCCTCTGTAGTTGGTTGGCTGCACAGATTATGGCATGTTCTTGGAATGGAAAAGATGTCCTTAGTGGCCCTGGGGGATACTGATACCTTTGAGGAATTGTGGGAGCCCTTTCACAGCCTGTTATGTTCCGAGTTTCGAGAGATTACCTGCCCTAGATATCTCCGGTTGTTGAGGCTGACGCCGCCGCCGGACCCGCCTGCCTGAGTGGGTGGGGTTGGTGTTGCATAGTAGAGATTCATAGAGAGTTCACAGTGGCGGAGACTGTAGATGCTGGCACAGTACAGGGGGTGGGTCGGGGAACGGTAGTTGGGGGTTTAGTTTGGTTAGGTAGGTTTTTTGGAGCGGGGTAGTTTCTCCTCCCTTCACCCCCCCCCCCCTTTTTTTTCTTTCTTCCCCATTCGTTCCTTCTTTTGTTCCTTACCTCCTGATTTTTTCTTTTCCTCTCCTCACCCCTCCCCTCCCCTCCCTTTCCCCCCCCCCCCCTCCCCTCCCCCTCGTTGTCGGTCCGTGCCCACAGGTGTTGAAGCTCTGCTCCCGAGTCGGACGGAGCCTCTTACGAATTGTAACTGTATTGTTGTATTGGCTGTATGAAGCGCACTGGTGCGCAGTTCTTGTGGGTCACTTGTTTCCTGCCCCTTTGTGTCCTATCCCGCCCTGCTTCAATAAAATACTTTAAACCTAAAAGAAGATGGCTGAAACATGTAGGACCACACTGAGGATAAGTGGGATCAACTTAATATCCCATATCTATCCCCCATTGCTTTTAACAATGAGCAAGACTTCCTCCTTTAAAGTTTTCACGTCCAGTCACAGGAAGCCTCAAGCCAATTTTAAAAACTGCACCTTTCACTAACTAACTCACTGTTACTGCCCTACCCCCTCCAAAAAAACAACAACTCCGCTGTCATCAGATGTCGCAGCACACCCTGGAAGCCCTTGGCGACCAGGGTGGGAACCGAATGATGAAGCATGTCACCTACCAGGTACGTGAGCTAGGGTTCTTTTAAAACACCCTGTGGGAATCCCAGGAAGCGTACCTAGAAAACCATGAGAAATTAGTCATAGGAACAGTAGCTAATAACATAGGAGACTCATTCTCATTTTGTTATTATTGATTGATTGGGAAGACGAAGGGGTCTTGGCTCTCGTTTCAGCCTCTCCTATTTCTGTTGAGATGTACTCCATAAACAATCATGGGTTGCTCAAATCCTGTTGACCGTGCTGCTACATATAATAGGTCCAATTCACAAACTACCTCCTCTGTTTATTATAAACCGTTATGTCAAAAGCAGTAGAGCTTACTTTTTTATTGTGAAAAATATATATTAAAGACAATAGGCTTTTAAGGGTAGATTGTCATCATATTGAGTTGAGGTTTGTAGACAATTATTTTGTTATGGCGAACGACCTTTACAACGCGGTCGTTACACCGTGATACATTTACATCGCGTCATTACAACCCGAGTCGCTACAACGAAGTGCGCTGGGTGGCGCTCTAAACAAAGGAATAGTATGATTTACTATTCCAACACCTTCCCTACTGTTACACACACTGGAGTTGGAATAGTAAATCATGCTATTCCTAAGTCCAGGGCCATTAGCACAGGTCGTTGTAAAGACTTGCATTGTAATAACCACGATGTAACGTACCACGATGTAAATGATCGTGTTGTAACGTCATATATTCTTTTGTTACATAGAATCTCAGATCCTACTGAAGTAGGCCGGGCTTTTGATGCTGTTTACCACCTGTGTTAAACCCTAGGATAGATTTGCACTTTTAGAATCCTTGTTGTGTGGTTTAGGAGGTTTTAAAAATTATTTTGTCAGCTGTATTTTTTGCAAATACCTGCATTTTATGACTGTATATCAATGATTGCTTTGTTTCAAAATTTTTACTCAATACAGTAGGCTTGATTTTTTTGGTGACAAGCAAATGATGAAGGGTATGTGCCGGCTTGGTTAATTGGGAAAAGTTATGTCATATGCATACAACTCTTCAAAGGGCATCTTTAACTCAGCTCCATCTCCTCTTACTTGTTTACCTTCTGCTTGTCTTTGACCATGTACAGCGTTCCGCTGCCTACTGGCTCGGTTTATATATACATATTGTTATACACACATACATGCATAGGTCTGATCTGTTTATTATGAAAAGCTATGGCATTGGTGGTAGGCCTCACTAACTAATTGCAAAGGGCATTTATTAATGCCAGACGGCGTTTAAAGGTGGATTGTGATCATACTGTGTAAAAACCTGACTGGTGTTTTGTTAAATTGAATCTCACAGATGAATTTAGTAACCAAGGTTTTGGTGTTGGTTACTTCTCTGGCAAACCGCTGTGGATAGAAGAATTTCTCTGTGAGAATCCTTGTTAGGCCCACTTAAGTAGGGTTGTATATTGTGTTACACATATTTATAATATTATGACTATCCACTTTGGGCCTTATTATGACTTTTGGAGGAGCAGTGGTGTAAACCGCAGCTCCATGCTCTGCCGAAGGTCACCACCACCGCCTTCTAGATTACGACTTTTAAGTAGTCTGGCGGGCAGGCAGCATGGCTGTCCCGCGGCAATGGGACTGCACAACAAGGTTTCTGCACGGTATGGACTCGAAAGTCACACAGGGGGGCACAAATGTTATGCCTACCTGTGTGCATCCACTTGCGGTGGAGGCATAGGGGGCTGTAAGATCAACTTTTCTTTCCCCTCCGCTAAGGTTTATGGCAATGAAACTGCCATGAAAACCCTGGAGGAGAAGAAACTCATAATCTGCTTGGCGGGATCAGAGCTGTGCTGTCAAGCACATTGAGGCCTCTAGACCGCTGGACCAGCTCCAGGGAAAGGTGGTTCCCTGATGGCAGTCCCAGGGTGGTCTGATTGCCCAAGTCATAATTGGGTGGTCTGACAACCAGGGTGGTGGCGGCTGGATCGCCACAGACGCACCCCCACGAGTCTGTAGGTCCTCGGACTTCCAGACTCATAATAGGGCCCTTTATGTTTACCTTGTAGGAATGCCTAGGATCAATATAGTATGCCTGAGATGGTTATAGGGATGAGGCAAACATAAAGGGTATAGACCTGATTAGTTCCTTAGGAAAACCTGTGTCAGATGTCATAAGTTTGATCTGCTAATTATGAAAATTGACAACAAAGGCAGAAGATTTTATCTATTTATTGTTAAATTCAAAAGTGTAAAGCATACTGGCCATCAGGGGTGGATTGCACTATGTTAATGCCTGTTCCCAGCAGTTTGTTACATGGAATCCCATAGAGTACTGCGGTACTGAAGGATTATGGTATTGGTTATTTTCTCTGACAAACCATTGGGGTAGACGATTTGCACCGTGATAGTTTTTGCTAGATCATCTTATGCGGGCCTGAGAGTTGTTGCTGTCTACCAGGACCTGTTTAGCGCGGGGACACACCGGTGGTGTAACCATGCGCTCTACAAAAGGATTAATTGTAATTGTAATAATTGTAATTGACCTTGTAATAAAAAAAGACATAATAAGTTTCATTGATATCCCTTTATAAAGCTCTTGTCTGTCTTTACAAATGCCATTTACATTCTGCTTCTCACAATGATAGCATACTTCGGCTATCAGTTGGCCTATTTCTGCCACTGGCTGTCTTGCTCTGTGAGTAATGACATTTTGCAAATCTGCCTGGGATGTGTACTTTAATTTTCCATTAAAAAAATGCTTTAATTGCTTTTCATGTTTTAAAGTGTGCTGCAGCTCCTCAAATAGTTTTACCCGGCATCTTACTTGCTGTTCATTTCATGTGTGTGTTGCATCCTATTAGGCCACTAATCTTTAAAAAAAAATATTAGTTTTATCATTTTCACATGAGATAAAAATATCTATTGCCAGGAAATTTAGATGATATACAATCCCATGATCCTTTTAAACTCCCTTCTCACACTTCCATCTCCTACATGCAACATATACCTCATTGAACGCGTTACCTTACCATACAGTGTCTCCATGGTGGTCATAAACTGTTACCATAGTTCATGAATGTTCGAGGTCCTGATGTTACACACTAAAGCAACATTGTTAAGTGCTTGCAATGAGCGTGAGCATTTCAAGTTTGATGCAACTTCTTGCAGGTATTCCATCAAGGGATGTCAAACAGTTACAAATGTATCATGTTTATCTCTCAATTTATAAGACTGCCTTTCCATAGCAGGAACATTCCAAAGACTACAGAACCACAGCTGCACTGCTAGGCTTTTTGAGTTCTTCCTCTTGTTTCGCTGCCAAAAGCATGTGGGTCATGACAGTCCACTCACCTTCCCTCAAACACTTCCACCCCCCAGGTCCGAATGCCCAGCCCTTTTTATGTGGCTCAGGATCTCCTTTCAAAAAGTTTTGATCACAAGGCATGACTACCAGATACGTAGAGGAGGAACCAGGGTTTTAAGTGGGCTGGGCCTCACTGGGTCTGAGCACCGGTAGTTTTATAAAGGAGGCCTCGAAACAGGTCTCTATCGGATTCTGTTTTGTGCCCTGGAATTGGCGTTCCATTTTTTCCGGACTGCAGTGACAGCAGGCACATTGTTGTGCGCATGCTCACACTGCTCAATTCTCACTAGTGAGAAGTTACCGCATGACGTCATGCCAGGTGAGCCTTGTAGGGAAGGGAAATCCTTTAAAGAGAGTCATTTTCTCTCTGGATTTCCCTTCTCTTTTTGAAACTCAGGAGCAGCAACATTGTTGTGGTGTCACCAGCAGGGCCGGCTTTAGGGCAGTGCAACTGGTGCGGCCGCACTGGGCGCTGACCTGTGGAGCAGGGCGCTGTGACCTCAGGGGGCACTTTGTTTAGCAATATCTTTTGATAGGAGAGGTGAGGGGCACTTTTGCAGGTGGTAGGGAGAGAATCTGAGGAGGCGGTCATGGGACGTGGGGGCGCCAAAAGTGATTGTCGCACCGGGCGCCCCCATCACTAAAGCCAGACCTCGACACCAGGGCTTTAAGTGGAAGTTTTTTCAAAATTATATACAAGCCATAGTTGCTGCGTATTTATCTTATGCAACTAACAACCTTTGACAAAGCAAATAGTCATTACCGCAAATTCATGCCAGGGTGCAGCGAAAAAACACAAATGTTACTTCCCTTACTTACTTATACTTTTATGTCCTACCTCCTGGACATGAAGGCGGCCCTACACGCCCCGGTAAAGATAGAACCTGTCAACGCAGTAATAACACGCCTGGCAGCTACATGAAGCCTGAAAGAGTCGGGGAAACCCACAAGCTGCGGGTACTGTGGCGGAGACCCACACCGGGCACTAGACTGACCTGTACAAGGACAAAAGTACTTCATGTGTGGAAAATGTACCCACTTCGAGCGAGTGTGTCGCTGGCGGAAAAACAGACTACCCCGGCTGGCGGTCAATCTCATCCCGGAAGCCCAAAGTGGGAATAGTGACATGGACGATGATAATAGAGATGAGCAGGTGGTCCACACCACATACGTGAGCGGAACGGTGGCACACATGTTTCGCCGGCTGCCGCAAGGTCAAATAAGGGTTGAAGAGCAGGAAATCCCCGCAGTCATATATACGGGGCCACCATCAACATCATGTCATCAGAACTCTACAAAGTAATGAGGCCGGCTCCAGTGCTAGATACCACGGCGATCAATGTCTTCACGTATGGACAAGACAAACCCCTGTTGATATGCGGGAAATTCAAGGCGACAATCTTGCATGGCTCCAACCTCATAAGATCACAGGTCAAAGACAGAGGATGGACAGGGCATGCTATCAGGTTGCCGTGCTGCTGAAGATCTTGGAGTTGTGATGTTTGCTTTCGGGATCCACCAAGAATCGGTACAACACATCCTAGCTGAATTTCCAGATGTCTTCCACAGGATTGGTAAATTGCGGGGAAAAGAGGTACATCTGCACATTGACCCCACTGTTCACCGAGTAGCCCTACGCTCCAGGTGCGTTGCTTTTCATCTGAGGCCATTAGTAGAAAAAGAACTATCCAAGTTGGAATCTGCTGGAATCATTGAGAAAGTAACAGGTCCCATCCCCTGGGTCTCACCAATCATGGTCACTCGAAAGCCCAAGCAACCGGGTGAGGTGCGGATCTGTGTTGACATGAGGTTACCCAATGCTGCAATAAAAAGAGAAAGACATCTTACTCCCACGATTGATGATCTGATTGGGGAGTTGAGTGGAGCGTGCTGGATCTCCAAGCTGGAACTTCGGTTGGGGTATCACCAGTTGGTGCTGGATAAAGAGTCACGCTACATCACAACTTTTTCCACCCATGTCAGTCTGAGGAGATACACACGTCTGAGTTTCGGAGTGTTGAGCGCAGTGGAATTCTTTCAGAATGTAATACATGAGCTGCTGATGGACCTTGCTGGGGTGGTGAACGTCAGTGATGACATTCTCATCTACACAGCGTCAGTTGCTGAACACAATGCCAGGCTGACGCAAGTGCTTCAGAGGATTCACGAATCGGGACTCAATCTCCATCGAGATAAGTGCGAATTTCTCAAACAGCAAATCCAATTTTTTGGCTAGGTATTCTTGGCCTCAGGCGTGACTCCAGACCTGGACAAAGTGCGCAACATCAAGTTGGCCCCTGCCCCCACCAGCGCCACCGAAGTGCAAAGCTTCCTGGGCATGGTCAACTATTGTGGCCGATTTATACGGGATACGACCACCCTCACCCAGCCTCTCTGAGAACTTACCAAAGGCTCTGTCCCCTGGATCTGGGGTCAGGAGCAGGAAACTGCATTTCAAGTGGTTATGGTTGCCCTACCTGTCAACACAACCCTGGCTTTCTTTGACCCTCAGAAGTTGACTAGGTTCGCGATCAATGCTGGACCGAAGGTACTCGGGGCATTGTTGCTGCAGCGGAGTCAAGCGGAGGAAGACTGGGCCCCGGTGACTTTCGCGAGTCGGCGCTGACAGACACTGAGCAGCGGTACTCCCAAATAGAAAAGTAAGCAATAGCCATCCATTGGGGATGTTGCCACTTCAACTTGTACGTGTACGGGTACCCTTTTGTTGTGGCAACTGACCACAAGCCGCTTCTCTCACTATTTGCTGGAACAGCTTCAAAACTGCCCCATGCATAGACAAATGGATGCTGCAGGGGTTAAACTGCCGCGTGGAGTATCATCCTGAGGCACAGAACCCAGCCGCCTACCTCTTCGGTCACCCCCAGGCTGCTACCCCGGAGGAGGAGGATGCAGAGGACACCGAAGAATATGTCCGATACATTACTGCGAGGTTGTGCCCCATTCCGTTGTCCATGAAGGTTTTGGGGGAGAAACCAGACGACATGAATGCATCCAACGCCCATAGGGATTCTGAAGCATGTCCGGTGGCAAAGTGCGAGGAGTGACTGGAAAGTTCTCACCCCGGAGGCGAAAAGAATTATGGAAAGTCTTTACAATGTCCGGCAGGAGCTCAATGAGCACTCCACAGGATGCCTACTTGAAGGCCATCGCCTTGTGATACCTTCAGCTCTGACCAATCAGGTGATCCAGCTGGCACATGTTGGTCACCAGGGAATGGTGAAAACTATGACCCGCCTGAGGACAAAAGTGTGGTTTCCCCTGATGGACGAAAAGTGGAGGAGGCAGTAAAGTCATGTCAATGGTGCCGGTGAAAGCAGCTAACCAGCTCCAGTATTCACTGAACCTCGACCCAACCGCCTCTGGCGTGCGTCAGGTTGGACTTTGGGAGTCTTCCGGATGGGAGACACTCTTTTGTGCTCATTGAGGACCATTCCAAGTATCCTGAGGTGGAAATACTACAGTCACTGTTGGCAAGTGAAGTCATCCTAGAGTTGGAGAAAGTGATGGCGATTCATGGTCTCATACAAGAGATACAGACTGACAAGGGACCTCGGTTTCAGGGTCATGAAATAGACAATTACCTGTCGTCTCTAGGCATCACCCACAATAAGATAGCCCCAAGGTGGCCACAAGCAAATGGTGAAGTGGAAATGTTTATGCTCACTCTAAACAAAGTCATTTGCATCGCCCATGATCGCCAACAGTCCTTGGAGTTAGCCATATTCTCATTGCTATGGGTATACCAGCAAACGCCACACTCTAAGCCTGGAGTGGCTCTAGGGCATCTCTCCATGGGAAGGGTGGTTGCGGACTCTATTCCTCATCATCCGGGGTGGCATCCTGAATCACCCGAGGAACAACAGATTCAAGCACAACGTCAGTGATCATGCCTGTCAGCGACAGCAATCACAACGGCTTGGTCTAAAAGTGGGTGATCCTGTTCTCCTGCAAAATCGAGGTTCTAACAGCAAGTTCAGCTTGCGGTATGACAAAGTGCCATGGACTGTCATCCATATGAATGGCACCCGCGTCACAGTCCAGCGAGGTGTGGAAACACTCACCAGGAATGTGTCTTTCTTTCAACTTTTTCATCCAGCCTGAGATTCCCCTCAGGAGGCGAGCACTCCTGTGCCTGATCAAGTAGTATATCCGGATCCTGATGAGTGGGAAGAACCGGAAGTGGACTGCCCGGCTGTGGAAAGTTATATATAGGGAACAATATCCCAACCGGTATTGTTTGCAGACAGTTATTAAGGATATCTATACAGTATTATCCAGACAGAAAGAGGAGACTCCGTTTGGTTTTCATATGTGCTCACAGCATCATTTTTATAAACATTCTGGAGGGTATGAGACAATTGTAATTAACAGTTAATATCAACACTGCAATATTAAATAATAGGTGACAGCCCAAGGTTGTACAAGGTGCACGAGTGCAAAAGGTGAGTGACACTACGGCGACACAAGTGACAGTGAGAGCAGCGTGGACTGCGCAAAGTGTATAGTGAACAATTATGTACAGTGAATAAAATCAACAGAGTGGTTTCAAGATAGTTCACAAAGATTGTTATTCATTTTCCATTTTTTGCGAAAACCACTGTGTGAAAGGCGCCCAGAATCTCGCTGGAGAGTCGTCGGCGTTTCGATCCGTAAGACTTAGGATTCATCATCAGGACAAGGGGGCTGGCGGCAGTGCGTTGATGGCAACAGATAAATGTAAATGTTGTATACTTGTAAAGCGCACAGCTGCCCACACCGCAGGCGTCCCGGCGCTGTATACCGCTGGGGAACCCGTCCTGGCTTTCCCTGTGAGATGGTCCCTTCTGGGCACCCCCAAGGTGAGACCAGGCATCCCCGGCGTTGAAGGGGCCGTTGTGAAGATTAAGCAAGCTATTGCCCAGAGTTGCAGAGTGGAACCCAAGGTTAGAGTAGGCACCGAGGCGAGAATTATCAGGCCCGTGGACATTTTGACCCAAGACCCTGCCGCGTTGGGAATCGAACTCTGGTCCCGGGCCAATCTCAGCTTCCGGGTCTGCCGCCTCTAACCATTGAGCCACACTTCTCCACTATGGGTAACAAAATTTGTCAGGAAATATATTTGAGTCAGGAGGTGGTCCTGGTGCCTCGTTGGACGTGCCTTGACAGAGAACGGGATCAAGCTCACAGAATAGATACTTCAAGTGCAGTTAAGCACGGAATGATTTAGAGCTGCATGGTCCGTGGGTGATTCGTACGCTGATCCCAGCGTGATTGGCGGAAGGGGGGGTGGTGGTTATAACTCACGGGGTCGATACTTCAAGTTCAGTACAGCACAGAGTAATTTATTGCCGCCTGGTCCAAGGATAATTCTCCGCTGGGCCCAGCGTGATCGGCGGAAGGGGGGAGGTAGCACAGTCAAGAGAAGAAGAGTTATCCAGAACCGGCGTGGTCCATGGGAGGGTCTATGCTGATCCCTGCGTGATCGGCGGGAGGAAGGGAGTGAATCTGTCCGTGAATTAGGAACGGGCGAGTGAAGCGCTGTTTCGGCGTTGCCTAAGCTGTGGAAAGAGCGGATCCTGAGGCACCTCTTGTCCGTGGGTGCCCTCTAGGGGACCCAGTGGAGCCCCCTCCTCCCATTGTATCTGGTGGCCGGGGAAGCTCACAGCACCGTCCTGCCGATTGAAGGACCATATCATGTGAGACTGTTCCATTATTATATATATGTTTTGCTGTTTAGATTACTGCCAAAGAAGTGTAGTTTTTGATACTGTTTTAGGGAGGAATGTGGTGTCGACCCTATGATGTAATAGGTGTGAGCCACAGCCTCTTCCATTGTGGTGTGAAGTCAGGGGTAAAGTTATGACTTGCCCCCATGACAGTGTATCGGGATGGTACAGTCAGGGGTCACATGGGCAAGGTAATAAAGAGAGAGCCTCAGTGGATGTGGCACCAGTTGCAAGCATATGCGAGAGCTCATGAACACTGTAACCGTACCGCCTAGTATTTTGTCATTCCCAGCAAATTGCTGCACCTCCTTCTGCAGTGCCCGCTGCTAATGTAAAAGCAGGGACGCCACAGGCATTCACTTGTTGCCGATACTTTGAGAAGGCAGGCAACCCCACCTAAGGTCTGACCGTCTGCCACTAGTCTAGAAGAGCTGTGGATCGAAGCCTGGCAGACAGCGGATGCATCTTAGCATGTGTCTGCCTACCTGAGGCATGAACATGCCTGATACTCAGCTTGCTGCCATCCTGCCCTCAAGGAAAACATTTTTGTCTGTGGTGGGAGTCCTACTGGGAATGTCAGAAAGAAGTCTGAAGCTGAGTGAAGTCACCTTTTTTTGAAAAACACCATTGTTTGCAACAATTGTGAGGAGCTGAAAAATGCAGTGGCATTAAATGTAAAGCAACAACAGTACTGATTTATTTAATAGAAGTACCGTTATAGAGCATTTACATTGATTAGTGTAACAGGATTGAATAGTAAATGCTATGTAATGGTACTGCTCTATAAACCTAACAGCAGTATTTGTTAATTTACAAATCAAAATTGATTCTTTCCTTTTCGTCAAATGCGAAGTAATTGCTCTGTAGCTGTTCTGCTTATAGATAGGGGAGCCAGCGAATTAATGGGTAGAGGCCAGCCAAGGTTCCAGTGTGATCCTATGATAAAAATTCTAAGACATTTTTTCCAAGTATATTTGTAAGAAAATGAGTTTCTTTCGCAGAACCCCCCCCCCGCCCCAATTTTTGCCTGATACCTTATGCACTTTTCCATGGTGTGCCCTGGGGCCCTGCCAATCAGGTGCCCAGGGCCTGTGTTCCTTTCCTAAAAACTGTACTAAAGCCTAAACCAATTTGGGATCTCTGGCCACATGTCAGCCTCTGGTAAATGGTACCCTAGGTACCCAGGGCATTGTGACCAGAGAAGACCCCTAAGGACTGCAGCACTTATTGTGCCACCCTTAGGGGCCCTGTACCCAGACACACACACACTGCCTTTGCAGGATGAGTGTCCTGGTGCAGAACTAAACAAAGAGTCGACATGGAACATATCCCTTTGTGCCATGCCCATAAACCCACTGCCCTGGCATACATTAGCCACCCCTGTAGCTGGGTGCCCTATGCCAGTGCTGTGGGCACAGGTGCATGAGCCCTGTGCCCCTACAGTACCCAGGGCCCTTCCTGGGCACTGTAAGTGCAGTGATGCCATTAAGAGTATATGGTGCTGGGAGGTTGTCATCCCGGCGCCGGGAAACCCTTTTTGGGTAACTGCGCGCCTTATAAGTGTATAAAATAAAAATAATAAAATAATAAAATGAACTCCACAGCACCATAATGGCTAAACTGAAGACTGACAAGTTTGAAATCAAACTTCTCAGCACATTAAACCCACACTGATGCCACTGTGGGATTTAATGTAAATTGCACTACAGAGGGCATTTTAGAGATGTCCGCTGAAACCTAACCTACAATCCATGTCTTGTCTGCGAGGTTGTCTAGGCTGCCACACAGCCGACATGTTGCTGGGCCCCTGGGTGGAGAGCCCCTGCTCTCCTGGGCCTGCAACAATGCACATCCTGGGACGAGGTGCCAAGCCTCCTCCCCCAGGATGGGCAGGGGAAGCTTTAAAGGCATTCCACCTTTGTGAGCTTCTCCAGACCACTTGCTGTACTCAGCAACTGGCCCCCACCAGTTCTGACCCCCACTCTGGTGGGAAGACTGGCGGGAAACCCTACGTCAGGAAGGGGGGTATGCCAGCCTGTGCCAACTCCACCCCTCAGGTGGGAGAGGCGAGGTGAAGCATGACACCGGGCTCCGGTCATCTTGAAGATGGGGAGCCCTGCCCAATCACAGCTAGGATCTTGCCCCCCTCCCACAGGAGAGGAGCAGGCTAGGAGGTGTCCCCACCCCAGGACAGGGACCCATTGGTCTCTGCCCTTGTCCTACCTGTAACGCCCCTAAATGTAGTATTTGGGGGCACCTTCAACCTTCCTTCCTCAGATCCCAATTGAAACAAGAAGAACAAGAAACAAGAAGACCTGCTGTGCAGCTGCTAACAAGAGGACAACACCCACTGACTTGGCCCCAGAACCCTACAGGCCTGTTGATCCTTGAACCTGCTCCTGTGAAACTCCGGCATCTCCTGTGGGCAGCAACCTCGAAAACCCCAGAGGACCTTCCTGCCTTGAATCTTCCAAAAGACTGGGACTCCCATGAGCAGTGGTTCTGCTCAAACAGCAATACCCTTGGTGCCAGCCAAGAACCGCGAATCCAGCCCACTATGTACCCGCCGAGCCTGGCCGGTGCCTGAGTGAACCAAGACCACGAGGACGTCCCCCCGCCGACTGTGACCCGAAGTCCAGTACCCAAAGACCCCCCTCGATGAACCAGACAACGCCTGCAGCCTAAGAACCAGGGACCCCTCCAACCGCGACCAGCTGAGGGTAAGATTTCCCGACGCCAAAAGACACCCCTGCACCCGGCGCCCCTTAGCCCCCTTTGCCTTCCATTGGGGTACCTACCTCTTCTCCTAGATTCCAACTTACCTCTCGAAGTGGTTGTCGCACCTGAAGAATCTCCATCCCCAAGCCTGCAGCTTTGTTCACTTTTGAACTTTCCAATTGGATAACATTGAGCGCCCGACGGCTCAAAAGCACCCTGCACCCAGCCGCCCGAGTGCCAGTGGAAGTGCAACTACTACCATACTCTACTTCCCCACTTTCCCTGAGTAAGTGACCAGGAGATCAGCTCCCACAGCCGCATGACCTGCTTGCAGCCACCAACCAAAGGCCCCCTACCCTCTATTGGATTGCATTGGGCCTACTCTCTCTGCACCCGGCTGCCCCTGTGCCTCTGAGGGTGTAACTATTGTACCTTTCCGACCCTGGGAAACCCCTGACTCTATGCCCAGAACCTTAACTCCACCAGTCTAGTACTTACCTAAAAGCCAATAACTCACTTTCCTTCCCCAGGTTAACATTGACTGGTTTCACTTGAAATTTCTTCTAACTGTGGAGTTTTGAAACTTTAAAATATTCATCTA
Source organism: Lissotriton vulgaris (assembly GCF_964263255.1). Taxonomy (NCBI): domain Eukaryota; kingdom Metazoa; phylum Chordata; class Amphibia; order Caudata; family Salamandridae; genus Lissotriton; species Lissotriton vulgaris. Next base: position 1,979,093,009 of record NC_141687.1, on the reverse strand, counting down.
AAATCAGCCGAATAACGAATTCCGAATTACTCAACTGTGATCAGGAGAGAAGCCAGTACTGTACCTTTCAGCCCAGTACTGAACCACAAATGTAATCCTAACTGTACCTACCGGTTACCTGAATTTTCTTCCATAGGAAACCATTGACTGCTTTTCTGTGAAATGTCTTCTAAGTGTCGATTTTTGCAAACTACAAATATTCTTTAAAAAACGTACCAAATGCCGAAACGTAATTACTTACCTGTCTTAGGTAGAGGTCCCAGTGCTGAACTTAGGAGTCCAGTACTTGATTAAAAAAGTAACGAAAACCAACTTTACCTGTGACTTGAATTTCCTCCCATAGGATAACATTGCTTGGTTTTCACTGAAAAGTTTCTTAAGTGTTCACTTTGGAAATACATTTACATTCTTTAAAAATCACAACTGTAACCAAAACGCTTTTACCTAACGGTTTACAGCTTATGTCCCGGGACTGATTCCAGGATCCAGTCCTGTGGTTAGACAAGTAATCCTTAAAGTAATCAACTGCATTTATGTAGAAAAAACCCATTGAGCTCAATGTTAAATTGTGTTTGAAATTGTGTTGCCCATTGCAACCACTGTAGCTATTGTATGTACAAAGTCTATTGCCTTAATGCAAAGTAATTACCTAAAGTCACTCATATTGAGAAAATTACATTTTGATACCTGTGGGTTCTAAAATAAAAATACTATATCTTTTTGATATAAAAACAATTGGCCTAGAGTTCACTTTTTGAGTGTGTGAGACTATTTGCTGACTGAGTGTGTACAACAAGAGCTTTACACTGTCCTCTGATACTGCCTTACTGCTCGACCAAGCTACCACTTTAGAGAGTAAGGTTATATCCAACTTTAACCTCTGTCATACCTCTGGAGACTGGGGACTCTATACACACTGTACCTTACTTTGGGCCAGTAATATATAGAACCACTTTCTTACAATATTTCATTATTATTTTGATGTTTTTCACTTCAGTACATTCAATAATTTTACTACATTGAGTAACATTTATCAAAAGTTGTAGTTTCAGAAACATTAGTGAACCCTCCACCCTAATAACAATACCATCAGTGAACAAGAGATTAATCAGTTGTTATGTGCCCACTACATGTGGTCTGTATTGTTTTTATAGATAGGACAACATTATAATCATTCAATCCAAATACAAGAGAGGTTTTGGTAAAGAGCACATCCCGAACTCATGTTTGAAGGTCCTCTGATATCTGTAATGAACATAAATGAATTTCAGTGAACAAGCATTTGCCTAAGATCACACAATTTGGTCAAGCAGGAAGCTGGAACAGTACAATAAACTATTACAGCAGACACACGAGATTTGTATGTACTGCACACATCATGGAGATGCATATTTGAAGGTGATCTCAGATTTTGTAATGAACAAAAAGAAGGCTCAGTGAAAAAAGCATTTGCCTAGGATTACACAGCTCAAGCAGCAAGCCAAGATTGACCCCTGATTTATTTCAGGTCTACGCTGTGCAATTCAATGAGTAGATGTTATCTCGGTAAACAGACAAAATATCAAGTCCAAAATATCGATTGGACATAATATCGAGTTTTAAATATAGATTGGACAAAATATCGAATGGACAGAATATAGACAGCAAAAATATCGTTTTTAAGGTAAGTAATGAAATATCGAAAGTAAAAAATATAGAAAGTTAAAATATCGAAGTATATAATATAGATTATTAAAATTATCGAATTTTTAATAATATCAAATTTTTTGTACTGTTTTTTATGTTATTATATGTGTGAAAAGTGTGTATTTATGTTATAAATATTTTTAAAATAATGAATTTTGTGTTTTTAAATTTTTGCGTAATTTAATTCTGTAGCGGGTTGTGGGTTTATAAGGGAATAGGGTGGGAAGTAATTTAATTATAATTAATTAAATATGTAATTTTTTTTATTTGTATTCATTTTTATTAATTGTTATTTAATTTATATATGGTAATTCATTAAATTTTAATTGGCAATTAATTTTAATTAATTGATTAATTGCTAATTATGGTACTTTTACTAATTTATTTACTGTAGCGGGTTGTGGGTTTATAGGGGAATAGGGTGGGAAGTAATTTAATTATAATTAATTAAATATGTAAAATTAATAATTTGTATTTATTTAGAATTAATTGGTAATTAAGTTTTTATGTGTAAATGATAAATCTTTTAATTGCCAATTGATTTAATTTAATTGAATAATTGCTAATTATGTTAATTTTAATGATGTATTTTCTGTAGCGGGTTGTGGGTTTATAGGGGAATAGGGTGGGAAGTAATTTATTTATAATTTATTTATTTATAATTAATTAAATAACAAAATTTATTTAATTGTATTTAATTAGAATTAATTGTTAATTAATTTTTAATTATAAAATAATTATTTGTTAATTTGTAATTAATTTGTAATAATAGGTAATTATTTGTAATAATTAATGTTAATTACTAATAAATTATATTAAATCGGTAATAACTTTTAATTAATTTTTTATACATATTAATTTATATTTTTATAAATAATATATGAAGTATTTACTTTCCCTACTGTTGCACTCTCGGGAGTGGGAATAGTAATTTTAACCCCTACGCTATCCAATGCTTTCCTTACTGTTGCACTCTTTGGAGTGGGAATAGTAATTTTTACCCCTACGCTATCCAACGCTTTCCCTACTGTTCTACTCTTTGGAGTAGGAATAGTAATTTTTACCCCTACGCTATCCAACGCTTTCCCTACTGTTGCACTCTTTGGAGTGGGAATAGTAATTGTTACCCCTACACTATCCAACGCTTTCCCTACTGTTGCACTCACTGGAGTGGGAATAGTAATTTTTACCCCTACGCTATCCAACACTTTCCCTACTGTTGCACTCTTTGGAGTGGGAATAGTAATTTTAACCCCTACGCTATCCAACGCTTTCCCTACTGTTGCACTCTTTGGAGTTGGAATAGTAATTTTAACCCCTACGCTATCCAACGCTTTCCCTACTGTTGCACTCTTTGGAGTTGGAATAGTAATTTTTACCCCTACGCTATCCAACGCTTTCACTACTGTTGCACCCACTGGAGTGGGAATAGTAATTTGTACCCCTACGCTATCCAACGCTTTCTCTACTGTTGCACCCACTGGAGTGGGAATAGTAATTTTTACCCCTACGCTATACAACGCTTTCTTTATTGTTGCACCCACTGGAGTGGGAACAGTAATTTTTACCCCTACGCTATCCAACGCTTTCCCTACTGTTGCACCCACTGGAGTGGGAATAGTAATTTTTACTCCTACGCTATCCAACGCTTTCCCTACTGTTGCACCCACTGGAGTGGGAATAGTAATTTTTTTCACAATTCTGCTACCATACGGTAATAATATTGGATATTATTTAATTATATAATGATACTATATATATATATATATATATATATATGTTTTAACAAATATGATTGTAATTTTTTTTATATAATTTTCATTAATTATTTAATTATTATAAGTTAATTTAATTAATTTTAAGTATATTTTAGTAATTAATTTTTAATATTAATTTAATTCAACACTGTTTTTAATAAAGTCGATATTTTTATAAACTATATTTTAGTAAACGATATTTTTAACTCGATATTTTTGTACTTACCCGTTTGTAGATACAAACTCGATATTATGTCTGTCGATTTTTTTTCCTCGATATTCTTGATAGTCGATATTATGTCCCTCGATAGTATGTCAGTGATCCGTTATCTCTTTATGACATCCAAGGTTGATGCTTTGTCATTAAATTCTTGCAGGATGAGATTAGAGCATAGGTGATAGGTAACATGTTGTTGTGATAAGGAAAGCATACACCATATTTTCCTGTAGATTCCCATTTTATTTGGACATAGCCATGAAATGCATTAAAATAAGCTGCTGGAAAAATGCAGCAAAAACGCAAGTCTGCCACAAAATTTCAATTTTTGTGCCACAAAATTTTCAAATCCATGCCGTAATATCCTGGTTGGTCTGCTTGAACATTGCCAATTGACTGTGGAATATCGCTCCACAGTTTGAACTATTCTTCCTGTGATATTCCTCCTGGTAATGTTGACTCCCATTTCTGCCTGTAAGCCCATTTGTGGTTTACTGGGTGGGGAGGGTTGGTAATGCTGCATATATAGCTCCATATCATACCTTTAGTAAAACCATAAGTGCAGAACAATTTTTAAATTCGCATTAGATCCCTCAACCTACTTGCAGGACTCATTGCCCAGTGTCAAATTTAGAAATATTTGTGGCACTTGTCCTCGAAGAGTTTAAATTCTGTCTGACTTTGGGTAAAGGATTTAATAATGTTGTTCTGGAAAAGATCTCTCAGCATTGAATAATCTCCCTTCTTCCATGCGATGATTGGGACAGGTCCGTAGCCTGAGAAAAATCTGTTTTATTCAAAATTGGAGTGAAGGCAGAGGGGAAGGTCATGATTATTGCGGATCTAGAGAAGAAGTACCACTGTTCCTGAGTGATCATATCATGTCTGATACATAAGACACCTCTTTGGTCACACAATTTTTGGATGGGTGCCATAACAAGTCCCAAAGAGGCCTGCCTACATCCATGATGGGCCAATGTTTTTTAGTTTCATGTAGGGTCCATTCAATGGCTATTTGTAGCTGGACTGCTGTGTGATATGTTTTAATCCCAGGTAAGCCCAGGTCATGGGAGTTTTTAGTACTCTGTAGGACCTTTCTGGCTACTCTGGGTCTGCCTTTCTGCCAAATAAGTTGGTGCATTCCTTCTGTAGAAATTGTGTATCCTGTAGAGGGATTGCTAAAGGAGAGCCTGAAATAGATATAGTAGCCTGGGAAGCACATTCATTTTGATAACCGTCACTCTGCCCATCCATGAAATTAACAAAAGTCCCCATCTATTCAGATTATTCTTCACTTCTCTTATTATAGAGGGTATTTCCCTTATATAGACCTTGCAGTGTTTGGGTAATCTGCACATCAAGGTATCTAATAGATTTATTTTTCCATCTAAAAAAGAGAGGGCCTCTATCACTGCTCTCACCATATCAATGGGTTTATCCCATGGCCTCTGTTCCAAGATGCCCACTGTGTTTAGAAGTATTATGTTGGCCACCTTGGATCCAGTGCTTAATTTGTGCCAGTGGTCAGCACCGGCACTTATTACATGGGGTCAGATCTATACGATTTTTCTCCCCTGAAGAATGGACCCGTTAATCAAAAAAAAAAAACCTGTTCTCCTTTTGTGTATGTCCTCACAGAAAGGCCAACCTTGGTCCAGGCGAGTCACGTCATGGAGATGACTGTGGATTAAAATGTGGCTTCAGTTTGGAGCAGTGGGATTATTTTCAGTGGCGGAAGCAGCCTTGCGTGATGTCGCGGTAGTGGTATGTTTAAGCTGGAGTAGCGAGATGCCCTCCTAGCAGGCGTCTGATGTCTCGGTGGAGGTGGGCTTGTTCGGGCCCTGTCTCTGGCCACAGCAGAGGTATGTATGCTGGCATAGGGAGGCTTCCTATAGGATGTGGTGCCTTAGGGCAGTTGACTGATCTCTTCTCTGATACTATGGAATCGACCATTGGGGTGGAGGGGCGACTCCTGCTGCAGCCCCACCCTCTCCACTGCAGAGGGTAACAGGTTTGGAAGGACAATCCCGGGCAAAGCAGGTCAGGATGTTTGTGTCTCCTTGCACCTGCAGGGAGTTGTTTTGCTAATTAAAGCCCTCTAGTTTTTTTAGTGGTGTCCAGTTCTAACTCGTGGAGGCCACAGGCGTCTCTTTACTATGGATCGATAGTTTGTTGTTTTCGGTTCTTTTCCGTATTGTTGGGGCTACGGAGCCTGGCGACAGGCGATCAACAGTCTCTGCTTTGCCCAAGCAGGAGAATTTCCTCTCTTCCTCAGACAGCCAGTACCCTCCTCTCGGTATCAATGCTGCTCCTGTCCCAGGCCTTCACCAACCCTGTGATGGGGTCATCTGTGATTTCTCATGACTACTGAAGAAACCTGTGTCTTTTAGCCTGTGTGTATATTTTAATTTTGGGGCTGGAATGAAGATGTCATGGACCAATGTGTGTCTTGTTTGTTTTTTGCTTCCTACAGAATCATGCTTTTCTATGCATATGCACTATTTGGCTACATACATGATGATGATGTAGCTCAATTTTATATAGCATCACCATGTATTTTTAATTACTCCACATATGTCTCCATGTTAGGAAATAACACAGATTAAAAGCGCCTGCTTCTGAGTTCTTTGTGTGTTCAGCAGGATTCAGGCAGCAATAAAAATGTCAAGATAACACTGCACGCTGGTGATTAAATGTTCCTGCTGGAGAGAGATCGTGTTTTGCCTTGTGGTAGTTTTAACTGTAATGTAGACGGTTAATGTGCCTTCTGCAAAGTCAGTGTGTTTCTGTTTCTGTCACAGAGATCCTTTTGTTACTCACTGTTCATAAATTACAATTCTAGTATAGCACAGACAGCAGACTAAGTTGAATTGTGTGCTTTATTAGTTCAAAAGTGCACGTGGAAGCCTCTCTGAATAGAGTTGAATGTCTGACTTCATTTTGAAATAGGTGGCAGTGGGATTTTGCAACTTAAAGCCTGATCATGTAATATAACTATTTGTTTGAAGCATAGGAGCTTTATTGTCCATTTAAGCTTAATCCCAATGGTAAAACTGACACTTTATTATCTTTTATCAGGAATACCTATTGTGATGCCACAAAACATATTTTGATAGCATAAAACCTTAACAAAGTTAAAGAACCGCTAATGTGTGCCTTGGACAGCACAGCAATGCATTGATGACACAGACCAAGAATGATACAGCCCTGTCACCCCTCAACTTTACAAAATTAACTACTGTATATTTAAAAAAGCATAGGTGTACTCTTTTCTTGCTCTCCATCAATATCTGCTTTTCTTCCTCCCCTTCACACCTCACTCTTTCCCATGCCTCCATTCTTCCTTCACTTTCTGCCCTACGTCCACGTTTCGCTGCCTCCCTTCATTAACAGCTTTTCATTTTTCACCTTCTCATCTTTCCCTTCCACTCTTCTTTCACGTGCTCCCAGCTGTCTGCTCTTCTTCCGTTGCCTTTCTCCTCTTTCCGCATTTCATTCTCCTCATGTTCCACTCCAATCTTGCACTCCCAATATCTGCTTTCCCCACTTTTCTTCACATTCTTTGTCTACCGTATCACTCCAAAAATCAGTGTTCGATCTCTTAGTGACATTGAGCAGGATAACAACATTAGTAATTTGGTGTCAAGGCCCCCTTTGGTGAATATGTGCTTAACAAACATATATGGTGTGTTAAGGACACAGATATGTTTTTTAATCTTTTGTTTTACAATTTCTTTGCAAAATTGTGCTGTCATTATTCACTCCTTGACCCACTACCTTTCCTACCCATGTGCATTCCCCTGGCTTCCTTTCTTTCCTTGGTCCCATCTTTGTCCTTTCCTTTTTTCTCTTCCTCAGTACCTCCAGCCATACCCCTTTCCTCTTTCCATTCTTGCGCCCTTACACCGTCATTCATTACCAATCCTTCTTACCTTCGTGCATTTCTTTCTTCTTCCTCCATTCATTCCGTACTTTATTTTTTTCCTGCTTCTGCCTTTATTCCTTCTTTAATTTCTTCCTTTCTTATCCTCAACCCTCCTTCTGCTTTTCTTCCTCCTTTCCTTTCTTCTTTCTATTTATCCATCACACATCGCTTAGTTCCTTTCTCCCTCTATTCCTTCATTTCTTCCTTTTATATTATTTTCCTATTTCCGCCTTCTTTCATCCATTTCTCATTTATTTCCTCACTCCAGTACTCCCTTTCCTATTTGCATTTGTTGCTGCCATCTTTAATGTATTCCTTCTGTCATGTTTTCCAATTTGGGCCTATTGTAGTTTCCCTATGTTAGCCCAACTGTGCGTGATGTAGGCCGCATTACCTTTGTACATGTTACTATACAAACACATTTGCTTTTGTGCCACATTATGTTTTGACACGGAACCTGCAGTTGTTTTCTCATTCTGTACTTTCCTGGGATTCAGTCTGAACAGCAGACAAGAGCAAACAACAATGTCCCTGCCATTAGGAAGGATGCGATCTTGCTGTCCCTAGACACATCTATGGCATTTGACACCGTTGAGTGGGACTTTCTCTTTGCAGTTTTGGCCCGTAGGGGTTCGGTCCCAAGTTCGTCAAATAGATCAGACTACTCTATTCACAGCCCTCTGGACAGGTGATTGTCAACAACCATGTATCGGGATCATTTCCACTGAGGCGAGGCACTAGACAGGGGTGCCCCCTGTCACCCCTTATCTTTGCGCTTGTGTTGGCGCCCTTGGCGGTTTGGATCAGGGGGATCCAGTGATTAGAGGTTTGAAATGGGCAGAGGACCATGAAGACCGCATCTCCTTATATGCGGAGGATATTCTCCTTTATCTAGCCTCGCCTGCGCTGTCCCTTAATCAAGTCCTTCATATTTTCCATATATTTGGTGCACACTCAGGCTATGCAATCAACTGGGCTAAGTCACAGCTTTATGTCCTATGGGGCGACCCACCGTGTAACCCTAAGGGATATAGCATACCAGTGGCTTCACAGGGCTTCAAATACCTTGGTATCTTCATCACCCCGGATCCGGTCCTATTTCATGAGTCCAACTTGCTCATGCCCTTGACCCGCCTTTGATCTGACGTCAAGCATTGCCAATCTCTTTCCCTTACTCTCCTGGGATGGGCTGCTCTTTTTAAAATGCTGGCGCTACCACTCTTCCTCTATGTGCTGCTGAACCCCCCCCAGCGTGATCCCTGACACCTATTTCGCCGGTGTAGATGCCACAGTGCGAGAGCTACTATGGGAGGGATGTGCCCCACGCATAGAAATTAAAAAGTTAACAATGGGGTGGTACGATGGAGGCATTGCATTGCCAGATATAAAGTTATATTACCAAGCTTCTCAATTGATCGTAATTAAATGGACGCATGGTGATCATGATGACCCGAACTTTCACACGGACCGTTGGCTCCTGGGACGGGATGGATACACAAACCCCCACAAACGTCACCTCACAGGACCCACGGCACGCACAGTAGAGATTTGGCACGGAGTCAACAAAAAATGGAGCTGGAACAACACACTTACCAAGGCCACGCCACTCTGGGACCCCGACATGTTAGGTCTGCTTAGCAAATGTCCTGGTTTTGACTGGTGGGACACAATAGGAATTTCGACAGTAGGAGATATGTGGATGAGGGGTAAACTGGCAACATTTGCCGATATGCAGGCCAGCTCAGTCCGAGGCCTTCAGGTATCTACAGATCAGCCATGCAATTACCACTGATTTACCTAAGGGCTGCTCTTTGCCTGTATCCACCCCGTTGGAAGATAGGCTGGTACTCAAGCCTATGCCCACAAAAGCCATATCCCTCACCTATAAGAAATTACTAAACAACCGTCCTGACCTCATGATCCGTTTGCGGCAGAGCTGGGAGGTGGACCTGGGAGACATGGAAGATGAGGACTGGCGTGATGCTCTGACTTCTAGAGAGGTGGCCTTCCCACTGAGACTGCGCCTGGTCCAACTGAAAATCCTACACCGCATCTACTTTGTCATTTAAAATGGGTAGAAGACCTGACCCTCTATGCCTCGGCGCTGTAACCTACCGGGCACCTTCTTTCATGTACTGTGGGAGTGCCCCAAGGTGCGACAGTACTGGGAAAAGATCACTTAGCAGATGGAGAGAGCGTGTGGTAAATCTCTAAAGGCCTCCCCCCAGCTATGTCTCCTCAGCATGTGGGAAGCCACGGACCTCACACAGGCTGAACAAACATGGGCCTCAATGGGGTGGTCCATTTCAAAACAGAATATAGTGCAAAGGTGGGGTGTGGCAGCGGCCCCATGTTTGAGGGAATGGGCGATTGGCATGGACAGAGAAAGACGTGTTTATGCACAGAGGGTGCCCCAAGAAATGGGACCATAAGTGGGGGAGGTGGAACAGATATAGGGATGACATCTGTGTATCCCCTACCATTGAATTACAGCATGATAGATGCCAAATATTGGAAGTCTCTGGATTTGATGACACACTCCCGCCCTAAAGGGACTGAGATGCCTGTTCTATTGCATGAAGCCAAGTGGGGTGGACTTACACTCTGTACAGTATTATGTCTGAATGTACGATGCTGCATGGTTGAGACGATCTTTGTATTTTCCTGTGGATGTGGGGAGGTGGGCTGTGCGCACTGTGCACACAATGTGCTGCATTTGGTAAATTTTTATTGTGGAGCCAAAGATTGTTCTATCAATGCTAGGTACCTTCTAAATAAAAATTGTTTAAAAAAACAACTAAAAAACAATGTCCCTTGTTATTTTGTTCGGGTCAGGCACTCGTACCTAAACACAAAACAGATGAACATATGAACCTGCCATATAGCTACACACAACAATGTACCACAGAGCAAGAGATCAATATTTTCCGAGAGAAGATTAGAAGATTAACGCTGTATTAATCCGACTGGACTATGGAAACACCCTCTACGCCGGAACCAAAGCCAAATTACAGAAAAAACTCCAACGCATCCAAAACGCATCAGCCAGACTCATATTGGACATCCCTCGCCAAGCTCACATTACCAGTCACCTGAAAGACCTCCACTGGCTTCCCGTTAACAAGAGAATAACGTTCCATCTCCTCACCCACGCACACAAGGCCCTCTACAAACTAGGACCAGAATGCCTCAACACACGACTGTCCTTCTACACACCCACCCGCCAACTAAGATCCTCCAATCAAGCCCTCGCCGCAGTTCCGCGCATCCACAGATTCACCATGGGAGGAAGATCCTTCTCCTACCTGGCAGCCAAGACCTGGAATTCTCTCCCCTCTCACCTCCGCCTTACACAGAACCACATTTCCTTCAGAAAGGAACTTAAAACCTGGCTATTCGATAAATAATGCACCCCTCCCCCAAGCGCCTTGAGACCCTCTGGGTGAGTAGTGCGCTATACAAATTCCTGAACTTGAACTTGTATCTGAGATGTAGAACGTCCATCTGTGTATTCTAATGTATAGGGTCCGGTGTATTCTAATGTAAAGGGTCCGCTACGAAACTCAAAGATCTTTTGCTGTATAATCAGTTTGCTTCTGTAGAAGGGGAGGGGGTTAGGCTATTCTGTCTTATAATATGACAGGGCCTTTCATAATATAGGGTTTATTGATAAAGAGACTGGTATTTTTGCTAGGAAGTTGTTTTCTGATTGTGGCACGTATACTGCATTTTAGAGCACAATAGTTTAAATAAACATTTCAAACTTCCTTCATGTCTCTTTCATATCCTATTGTGGATGAGTACGAGTATGTGAGCAAAAGAGGGTGTCCTGTCACCACGATCCCTGAGAGGATCGACAGTATTGTGTTCTGAGGTGGCAATTCATATGTCTCTCTGGTTATGAGTAGGAGGGCAAGTGAGACACTATAGCTAGTTGTTGGACTCGGGCTCATTGTACTAAGGTAGTATAGTGACTTGACTCAGTCTGCAACTACTGATGTTCTATGGTCCCAAGCTTAGTTCTGTTCCTGAGCAGATTCCCTGCAACATGGTGTTGCCAACGTTTGGTCTGGTACTCTGAGCAGAGCTTGTCCACAATACCCTCGCTTCATTCAACTGAGACATCCGTGGTGTTTGGGACTTCTCTTCCATGGTGTTTAGGACACACCTATTTTTATTGGTTCTTCAAGTTTGAATGTTAAAAGGTTTATACCCTCTTTTGTGCTGCCTTTTTGAATCCCTTTCTTATTGACTACAGCTGTAGCCATTGTGGCTAATTACCATCCGGTTGTTATGCAACACTTACTTGCGCATTATGTCTCTAATGCGGGGCCCCTGTTGTTTGTGTGAATAAAGTGGATACAGCGTACCACTTTGAAGTCTTTTATTCTTGGGTCACCTTTCCAGCTGTCAATGCTAATGACAATATGCTTCATACTTATACTTCTGCTGCAGCACCAAATGCTTATCATACTTATGCACTTCTTGAAATTCCTCTTACGGTCTGGGAACACCAGACTTGGGTTAAAGATGCCCTTCCCCATGTCCACAGCATTATTTGTATAGGCTCCTTAAGTACTGATGGGGCCACCTGGCCTACTCTTGCTGGCTTTACACTTTACCCGAATTTGGCTGTGCTGAGACACTTGCTTTATACGAAGAAGTTGTTCTTTTATATAGACCAGAGCTGGTGTGCCTGCTCAGGCACAACAAGCAGCTGGACTTGTTATTAGTCCAGTGGCTGTACTTCAGTTATGGGCAAACACCCACCTAATCGAAAGGACATTCCATTGTGGATTGCCCAGAAAATTGATCAAGTTGATGCTGTTTTCCCTCATGGGTCCATAGAAAAAACGCAGAATTTTAACCATGTGTTTGCCTAATGGTCTGTTTTCCCCTTTAGCTGACTGCAACACCTGGGAAACCGTGTTTGCCACAGTGTTTACTCTTAGTTATGGCACTCCCTCAATGGGTGTTTTGCATAACGTCCACAAACAAATACAGAATGAACATGGGGCAGGTTCTGCTCTAGATTTGGGGATGAAAGCAGCTTCTTTGGTTATACACCAGCAGGCTTGGCGTGGTGGCTATTGCAAACCATGAGCACAAGTTGCCTATTATCATTTCACAGGTGTATATATCCTTAGGACATTAGAGTTTGGGGAACAGACCCTCAGTTTCTTTTCTTGCAAAACCAACTTCTGATAAAGATGCTCACCCTGCCTGTGATTTTCCAAAGAAAATGTGGGATAAATCTAAACAACCACAACAAAAGGGTACACCTTGTGGCGGTAACCTGCCCCCATAATACTCTGAACGACGTCGCAATTTTCGTGACCGTTCTAAGTTTAAAACTCCTGATCGCTTTCAGGTTCCTGATACTCGTTCTCCTTGTTCGTTTCAGGAGTCTGATCAACTGTATGAAAGAGGAGGGCATCTTGATCGGAGGTAAGGAGAGTATGTGCAACCTAAATGGGACCGACAATGCTCTTTGGACGTCAAAATAAAGGAGGAGGATCAACCACCTCCTCATAAGCCCCTTTTCCAGAAAAAGAAAGTTGCAGCCTTAACAGCTAATTATACCCCAGATGGTGAGAAGCCTTCCCCCGTGGACAGGAGTTGGGTGGTGACTCTCCTCGACAGCATAGCAGAAGTTACCATAGTGTGCAAGACACTCTGCCAGCTTCTGGAGACGAGGGGAAATTAAACTTTTGTAATGGTAGAAACCGCAGACACCCGTGTTACAGGTTACCGAATCACAAAATGCGGTTTGGGCCATCAACGTGTGGGAGCACACATAGTAAGGAATTCTTTGGCTGATGAGGCAGCAAAATTTGCAGAAGCCACATGTAAAATTGTAACAGTGACATGTTCTAAATCACGTTTATAATATCTTGGCTACTATCCATGCTTCTCCGGCCGGCACTTCTTTACCTCAAGGGTTTCCTTTCAAATATTCCTATTCCCTGAAAGAGCATCAGGTTCCTTTCGTAACTATTCCTGGTGTTGGTGATCGCATGATAACTAACCTTGACCGCAGACACTCCTTAATTGTTGCCGGGCATGAAGGGTTTGCTTCTGCACATGCAGGAGTGGCTGCCACTATTTCCATTTTACAACGTTATTGGTGGAAAGGTTTATACAAGCAACCCCAAAAATATGTTTTAGGTTGCGACGTCTGCTAACAAATGTATTGATTTACTGTGTCTCGTCCACCACAGACTCCTTTGTTCATTTCCAATCAGCCTTTTGGCTGTGTTTACCTAGATCATCGCGGTCCCTACATTTCTGATACCGCTTTCAATTTTATTTAGGTTGCAGTTGATTCTTGCTCCAGGTTCCTCTGGGTTTAGCCACAGTGCTTGGCTGACACTCGAATTGTTATGAAAGATTTGCAAGTCTTTGTCAGAACCTATGCCTGTCGCGCATTCCACTCTGACCAAGGTCTGGCTCTCGCCTCTAAGGTGCACTGTGACTCGATGAAGTCCATGGGTGTGCAAGTGTATTTTTCATCTCTGTAAAGGCCTGGGGGCAATTCTGTTGTGGAGAGAATTAACTGTGACTTAAAGCAATCTTTAACGGCTACAGTATCGGGTACAGGGCGTGGTTGATTAAATCATCTTTATGGGGCTCAATAGGCATTAAATAATCTCCCTAAAATATCTCTGGGTGTACGGACCCCATATGAAATGCTCTTTGGTATCCAGATGTATGTTCCACACCTTATGGTATAGACGTTGTAGCGGCAGCCAAATCCTTTGACGTAGATAACCACTGTACTGTCTTACAGGATCTGCAAAAGTGCTGTGATGACCTGGCTCACACACATTTGCCTGCATCTCTCTCTTCGGCTCCAGACACTCAAGTTCCTGTATCTTGTTGCATTCCCAAAGTTGGGTACCTGGTTCGCGAAAAAGTGGCCATAAAGAAGGAATTTGAACCAATGTACTATGCTCCTGTTCCAGTCCTTGGTATCCAAGGTACACAAACTGTGATTTTGCCATCACTTCCAGGTCATAAAGAAAATCTCTTTGTTTCCATTGAATATGTCAAGCTACACCATAAGGCCATTTCTCCATAGTATGCCTAGGAGTGGTCCCTCACTAGACTTTCCTTTGCAGCTTGTGAGCACCACCACTGTTACTTCTCCCCAGCTGCCCGGGGGAAAGGGTGGGGGGGGCAGGAGGAAGTCAAGACTTCTGTCAATTAGACTCCTGTTTCTACTTGTCCATCTTCTACAATGTATGGCGTTTATACTGATCTGCCTTTTGAAATACCTTCTGAGTTACATTTTTCAAATCCTACTGCTGAATCACAGCCACCTCTTTTCCATTTGAGTTCCTCAGGGTAGTATATGGATCAAGACCATTTCTCATCAGACTGTTCATCAGTGTTTTTGGTTCTACATCCACCTGTAGTGTGGGTTTGTGTTTTAATTTCTTGGCTTAAACACACTCATCTAGTCACTCCTTGGATATACATTTGGATCATCTTTTCTTTGCTTCTGTTATTCATGTGGATTGGATTTGTGACTGTCTTTTTTCTCCAGATTAAAGGCCATTGCCTCCCAGAACGTTGTGCTACAGAACTAGTCGACGGGCTGCTGGCTCCACATTCCTCCTCAAATAAAATTAAAACAGACTTGTCCCTTTTCAACATTTCAGCTGTTCCACTGACTGATTGAAATGTGTGGGTTAAAGTTCAATTCGATATATATGGTCCTACGGAGACCCTCCAAATTACATATGTGTTCAAAGTTTCCATGCATGATGTAAAAGTACTGCGGTTACAATCAGATAATTGAGATGTGATACTGTGAATTCAATGCTTTATGAATTGCAATAGTATACTGTGTATGAATCTGAAGATTTAAATCTTAATTCCACAAATTACGCTGAGATGTTTTGTTGCCACATTTATGGACATCATTTTCTGCATAGAGCAAGTGGGCAACATCCTCATTATAATTATACACAGTGGGAACATTGCCCAAATCCACCACAAGGAAGTTAAAAAATGCAGACAGACAAGTACACATATTTTACGCGTTATAACGTTTCAGACCTGACATCATACTATTTTAAATTGACTCCAACCCAGTCGAAAAAATATATGCTTAGTCAGACAAAGTTATATACGCTGCTTCATTTGTCCAACAATTGGCTCTTAAGGGTTATGATTATTGGAAAAGCAATATTGACCTCAAATTATTTTACGGTACAAAAGCCTGACCAGGGCACATAAACTTTGTTTCAAGCCTGTCTGATTCACACACAAATTATTTTCCAAAATGAAACCGTTCAACAAACTACTTATTTTGGATTGGCTAAAATGAAAGAACTGTATGCCCCCACAATTCCTTCAATTGCCCGCTTTGATAATTGACAAACTTACACACATTATACAGAAGCCCAGTTAAATTATATGATACAAAATGCTACATTTAACTTGTAATTTTTTTTCAAATGTTGTTGGGTGGTTATTGTTGCCAGTAGACACGAATGATTGTCATGCTCATTTTCTTAATTCCACCTCAGGTTTCAAATCAAGTAGACCAGCTCCACTGTACTCAGTCAACCCATTTGAACATTATTACCACCTATTCAGTGGGTAAACTATGGCAACAATGGTTAGACTATTATACACTTTCTGCAGTGAAACAACATCTGTCTCTTTTATCTGGGGACATGAATCTATCAGATTTCTTGTTAGGTCCCAAGTACACTCATTCTAAAAGATTCCTATATGAAGCTTACAGTGAAATTTGGAAGTTATCACAAATGGAAGCTGCTATATGTTTAAGACAGATTGATCATTATAATCTGGATAAAGTGCTTAATGTGTATACAGCAGCAATAATATGTTATCTTCCTGTATTTATAATTTGAATAATATTGTGTCATCTGTTATCAATATTGTACAGAATGATATGTCAACATTGTATCATGGTCACAATTAGCTCCGATGCATTATGCAATTTAATTTGACGATTCAAACACTTAAAAAGGGACGCGTTCCTTGATATTACCTGAACTGTACTGCTTTGTTTTTGCCCTTTAATTTATCACACCAACAACAATTGATTGCTATGAAAGATGCAACTTGCACCTTGTTACATTTAGAAAAATTTGAGGAAATCCCCTTCACTGAAGCCGAAATGGCCTCGGCAGTATGGTTGATACACTGAGTTATCTCCTTGCCCATATCAACATTTCGGTTTACAGCGTGAAGGAAACATTTTCCAATAGGTAGATATGAGCCACTTAGGAGTGGCTACATCCATGAGTTATGGTCCCTGTTGTTTACCTAACGCAGTGAACGTGCTGCTAGAGAAGTTTTTCTCACGCGAGAGGAGTGCGACTCCACTGCCGGTCATTCCCTTGTTTGTCAACACGTTAAAATCCATCGCGCTTGTAATGTTTCGCCACCTAATTTGGCTTTTTATTTAAAAGGAACTCCAGCTCCTGCAATTCTTCCATTTATTACGGTACTTCCAAATGGAAGCTATCTCATGCTTAATAATCAACTCTGTTGCAGCATGCAGGTGGGAGTCCCATATATTTTGTCCATTTCCCAGTCGGTCATTTGTTACAACAATGTCCTGTTTCACCCTCCACATCGAGTTGTAGATAGCTCACTGTGGCCTTCCATTCCCACTTTGAAAGCAGATTTCAACAAGCTAAGCAGACTCAAAGCATTATTGTTTCAACAAGAAGTGGATCTCACATCTGCCCACAAGACCTTCAAATTGCAGGTGGCCAGAACTACTGTTGAAATACATGCATTGTTAAATACAAATCTTCCCCTGCATTTTGGGGAATTGATACATCAAATATTTAATGCTTCTGATACAACTGGTGTAGTCCATTGTTTTAAACTTGAGGCCTCATCACTTCATTCCATACTATCTTTGAAGTAATTTCGGCCTTTGTGCACATTTTTTTCAGCGTATTCGGGTTGGTTCCTGCTACTGCTGTTCCACATTTGCGACATTGTCATCCTGTTACTGCTGTTCCAGAATGGATCTTTCTTCTATTGCTGCCCTGGACCTGGCATCACTCGAGCATTACTGTGAGCATATGCTTCCGCTCTTTGCCATGATTCGGCAACAGTTGTTGGATGTGGACTGGTGTCTAACTTTCCACTGTACTTACTTTACCTGTATGCAACCTGTATTTAATTCTATCTGGTGCACCTTTCAATGGGCAAGATGTAAGCCTGGCTCTACAGACGCCCGCTGCCTTCGATCTCGAACTGCTGATGGGTCCCTTAGTGGCCCATTATCAGAACTGTTGCTTGTGTTTTGCGAACTCTACACAATCCTGTTCATCGGCACAGCGATTGCTGGATCAGAATTTAGTTGAAGCCAACACAGGTTGCCATGTTAAGCTGTCTGCATCTGTTGGAGCTGAGGATCATGTCTGTTCTTTGGAACTTATGAATTGGGCAGCAGATTTATCCATCTACGTGGAATCGGACTCCATGATGGAGTCCTTTGCTCTACAATAGCTGCACACATACTGGATTTCGCTGACATGCATTAATTAGTTATTTTTCAAATTGTCACTTGTTGCCCTCCAGAGTTCAATTTGTTCTTACAGTTGAGCTTAGATTTTGTTTACCTTTACTATTATCTTCATCTTACGTGCTTCCTTTCTGACCAAGGGGAGGGTGTCATGTGTTCCATACAGGACACATTGTAGTTTTCCTTATGTCAGGCTAACTGTGCGCGATACAGGCCACATTAGCTTTGCACACGTTAAGATATAAACACATTTGCTTTTGTGTTACAGTATATTTTCACAAAGAACCTGCAGTTGTTTTCTCACTCTGTTCTTTCCCTGGATTCAGTCTGAACAGCAGACAAGGTCAAACAATAATGTCCCTTGTTATTTTGCTCTGGTCAGGCACTCACACCTGGCCACAACACAGAGGTGCAGCTGTTGAATATGAACATGTGAACCTTGCCATGTAGGAATGCACAGCAATGTAAAACAGAGAGATAGATCGATATTTTCTGAGAGACCAAGGCTAGATCTGAGATGCTGAACGTCCATCTATGTATGCTAAGGTACGGGGTCCGCTACGAAACCCAAAGATCTTTTGCTGTATAATCAGCTTGATTCTGTAGAAGGAGAAGGGGATTAGGCTTTTCTGTCCTATAATATGACAGGGCTTTTCATAATATATGGTATTTTTGCCAGGAAGTTCTTTTCTGGTTGTAGCACGTGTACTCTATTCTAAAGCACAATAGTTTAAATAAACATTTCAAACTTCCTTCATATCTCTTTCATATCTTCTTGTGGACGAGTATGAGTATGTGAGCGGAAGGGAGTGTCCTGTCACTGCAATCCCTGAGAGGATCAGGAGTGTTGTGTTCTGGGGTGTCAGTTCTCTTGTCTCTCTGGTTATGAGTAGGAGTGCAAATGAGACACTATAGACGGACCTGGGCTCATGGTACTGAGGTGCTATGGTGACTCAGTCCCTAACTTCTGATGTGCTATGGTCCCAAGAATAGTTCTGTTCCTGAGCAGAATCCATGCAACACTTCCTTCACCCCTTCTTTTCTTTTAAACAGCACAGTACAAGCATTCTCTCTAGTTTGCAGTGCTGCCTTAAGTTCTCAAACGACCTTTCCTAAAGCTGCATTTTAAGAATTTACACACATTTTCTAATTTGAGCTCACTTTTAAGTTGTTGAAAAATGGTTTCCTATATGCTACAATATGTTAATCACCCGAGAGGGTGTCCAGGCACTTGGGCAGGTGTGTTGATAAGAGGTCCACGAGGAGTCTTGTGGATGTGGGTGGAACTAATAAAGGAAATGGGCGGAGCCACTGGAGGAAGAGAGCAAAGCCGGGGAAGTGGGTGTGGTCTCCTAAAACAATATGAGCACCTGCACTTACTATTTTACAAATTAAGCACTGCTTGGATCATTACTTACAACACTCATACACTATACACTTTAGCATTTGAAGATGGCTGCATAGTGCAATGCTTACTGAGTGGCCATCTTCGAGTGGTAGTGTGCATAGCGTATCATTGTTTTTACTTTACCAAGATGGCCAACATGTTGCAGCCATGCTGGAAATTAAAAACAACAACAATACACTATGTAGAATACCACTGCAAGTTGGCTACCCACTACATTATTTATTTATTTATTTTTTTTTTTTGCAATATTATGTTCGCAAAGTTTAGGTGCATCTGTCTTTTTTTTTTTACTTTTAATTTACCTTCCACGTTTGTTGAATTTGTGTGTCTGTTTTACTGTGGATGGTTAACTGGGTAAAAGAAGCAATGAGTCAGTAGGTTGATGAATGGATGTATGAGTGCAAGGGTAAGTGAAAAAGTGCTTTTTTAATGGCTTCTTGAGTGACTAAACTGATCAGTGACTGAAAGGTTGCTTTCAGTTATATGCCAGACCTATTGCTATGGCTGGTGCTTGTTACATACTTCAGTGGATATAGCTGTTTTCTGAGTGCACTTTTAGAAATACACTGTAATATAGCTGTTTGGGCATACTGTGGGGCTCAGTGATTTTGCAGTGTGTCAGTCGAGGCAGAAAGAAAGATTTTTCATGGCAGGTAGGCGGGACACCACCACACCGTGTTGTGGTAGACAGCAGAACATATCAGGCATTATGAGAAACCCATTCTTCTCTAAGTACACTACCACACCCAGGTTAAATGCTTTGGCACATTCCGTTCTCTGTTCTTTTCCACTGTCTTGATCTTCACCTTTGCTGCTCCCTGTCTTCTCGGTTTTTCTCTTGGTATCGCTGTCGGTCACCGGTCCCTGCCTTCTCTGTGTTTCCTAGTCTCACGCTGAATTGCTTAGTCTGTGAATATTCAGGCGATGTGTGCCAGGAACAGATCAAGACTTGTCCAACTGCAAAGTGAATGTTTCTCCTTTGTGGTGCTTTGCTCCTTGGCTTGTCTCTTTGACACACCACACCTACAGCACTCCGCACCCACCTTGCATGTATAAGAGCTGCATGGATGGAGAGGTGTAATGCAAAATGAGGCCTGAAAAATCAGGTTAGTTTCACTTAGGTTTGCCACTTGACAAATATTCAAATGCCTTAGGCCGAAAGGGTCCGCCAGGGAGCTACCCTTCTGGATGTACCTGTAGGGACCCATAAGGTGCCTGTGCAGCTGGTTGCTGTGTGTAGAAGGCCCATAATAATTATTATTAGTATTATTTTATATAAGTTGTATGTAGTGCGAACTCGACCAGAAGGTATTGGAGCGCTTTACATGGTAACCAGTTACAATACACAAGGACACATTTATTAGGTGTGAGAAAGTGCCATCTTTCTTGCATTGGTATGCCCCCACTTTTTGCTGAACTGCTGATGTGCTTTGACTGAGTGTGCCCTGGGCTCCTGCCAACCAGGTGCCCAGGGCCTGTGTTCCTTCCCTAAAACTGCATGAAACTAAAACCCAATTGCCATCTCTGGCCACCTATCAGCCCCCAGTAAATGGTACCCTAGGTACCCAGGGCATGGTGACCAGAGAAGGCCCCTAAGGGCTGCAGCACTTATTGTGCCACCATTAGGGGCCCTCTAGCCTGACACCCACTCACTGCCTTTGCAGGCTGAGTGTCTCAGTACAGAACTAAACAGAGAGTCGACATGGAACACACCCCTGTCTATAGTAAACAAAGGGATAGTCGCTAACACTTCTATTATTGATTAATTTCTCCGGTTTTTTATAAGATGAGATTAATGTTCTGCTGTCTTTTGCGTGCTGCCTGGTATCATGGGGCTGCCTGTCCCTAAGGTATCTAAATTGAAAGGTGAAGGGTCAGGACAAACTGTCAAGACCAAACCAAGCGCACAGCTCTGGCGAATCCTATTCAAACTAATTACATAAATATTTCATAAGCATTAAATTGTTTAAACATAAAAAAGCACACTTCAAATAATCATTGGTTACTCAGTGATGTAATGATTTAAATCCTCATTGATAATTATTTTTCCTTATTATTATCAATTATTTCTTGTTTTCATAGACTTCAATCTATTCATTCCTTCATGACTTTCTTAGTACATCACACAATATTTATATACAAATCACAGTTATAACATCAGCTTAGATCTCATTGAATGCACAGCAAACGACGATTGTTGATGGTTGGCCCGATGCATTTCGGGACATCCTGTCCCTTCCTCAGGGGCCACTGTGAATAAAACAACATAAACAACAATTCAAATATACACACTCTTTTATATCGATTTTTAGGTCGAGCAGACCTAAAAAGCATGCGAAGCATGCTTTGTGTCTGCGAAGACATCTTTTGCTGGCGTGTCTGGGGGAATGTGAGACAGCGATCTCCCACGCGCTTTTCCCTTCCAGATTTCACTGCGGGAGCGCGCCTCTCTGACGCGCTTGCGCAGAGTAACTCACAGCCAGCCCCTGCTCACACAGACACAGCCAGCCCCCACCCCTCTGCATGCACGCACACACAAACACACAGGTGCGCGCATGCACACACATACAGGCACACAGCACACAGTCCCCCCCCACACACCCCCCTTACCTTACCGGAGTCAGGCTCGGGCTCGCACCATCTGCCAAGGGAGCCCTGCAGAACACTCGAGCTCCTCTACCAAGAAGCGGAGTTCTCCCCATAGGCATGGGGGCCCGCAGTTTCCCCGCTGGTCTTCACCCGGGCCCCCTCCTGGGACCCGGGACTTCATGCGGCACTTCTCTTCTCCGGCCTCGTGCTCGGCAAAACGAAACTGCAGAGTGGCGCGCATGCGCAGGCAGCCCCCGCCCTCCCACTCATCATCGGTTGCAGGGTGACGCGCGTTTTAACTGTAGCACTTATTACCACATCCCTTTTGCTTATCACTGAAAATAGCCAGTGATGTAACCAGAGTCAATGGCTCTCCCTTTATCCACCTTTGAAAGATAGTGAGCCAAGTCAACACCAAGGCAGTGGAACTTTGGACGAACAGCAGCAGGTGCATGGCCCCACTTAACTATATTACTGGGATTAAAAACCACTATCGGCAGGTTAAGAGCCAGGAACTGTAATTTATCAAACTATATTAATGAGATTTGAGAGTGTATGTGACCTCGGCTGCACCTAGATTATTGCAGCGGGAACATCAATCCACTGAGCTATTTTACCAAGACTTGACCCTGTGGTTTGCAGACGGCAGCTAGATAGATTTCTGCTGCAGGTGCACGGACGTCCTCAGCTACCTTAAATGTGTGTCCGAGATTTTGTTCATAGATCGTTGCAACAGGCACATTATCCCAAAGCGCTATTGTGCTCTTGAATTGGCCCGGCAGTCCCTCTTCCCTGGCAGAAACAATGGACTCTTTCAGAACAATGGGCGCCGCCGCGTGCGTGAGCAGAGCAGGCACCCCATTGTTAAAAACACAGAGAGGGGCAGAGCAACAATGGCCATCCACAATGCACCCTGGGAACAGAAGCGGGGTGACCCTGTGGAGCCTTCCCGGGCTTTCCGCCTACAGAGGGGGTCATCAGCTGCTAGTGTCAGCCAGCGGTAAACAATGCCCAGAGAGATGGTAAGGGCTGGACTGAACGCCCACGCAGTATGGAACTGATGCAGGGCCAACTCAGCTTTTCATCCTTATTCTGGGCACCAGCGACCTGTTTAATGATAACAGGAAATAACCAGATGTCAAAAACATTCAGACTGTTAGTTAATGATCAATCATTAACCACATTTTTTATTCAGGCATATCTGACAGCTGTTCCTGGGGGCTAAGATTGGGTTTTACTAACAAGATTTAGAATGGGATCTTTTTTTAGAATTGTTAGTCTTCCGATAATTAATGACTGGACTCGTGAACTGAACTTGTTCTACCTTCTCACACATTTCAGTACATTAGCCCTGTGGTGTCATATACCCTTAATTTACAGTCCTGCATCTGCGATGTCCAACGTATATTGAGAATAGCCATATCTTTACTAGATTAACAGGATAACCATGTAACAAACTTACAATCAATAAAACTGAGTAGGGCCGGTATTTTTGAAACTGTGGTAAGTACGCAACCCTCCTGGGCCTATGTTGCACATCTTTCTAAATATACTCTCCTAACTATACTCTGCACAGATCTGATCTAATAAATAAAGGCATAAAACATTTCTTGGTTTAGGCGTGCACACTTTTGACCCTGCTGTATGCCAGTACTGGGATCAGGGATAAGATAAGCCGTAGATGAATGCCACAATGAAACACCACTGTATCTATTCCATGTTAACAGACTTGGGCTCAATTTGCATATAAGCCTTGAACAAGCATTAATAATGGCATTTTTTTTGCACTTGGATCTAGATGTTTCTTTCTCTTGCAACAAGCAATGAAAACTTGATTAATGGTTAATGCATTACTAACAATCAAAGTGGTGAATTTGCCAGTGACCAATCAGCCGCCCCATTTCAAAAGTCAGGCATATATGGTGTCACCTAATTTATGAACAATCTATCTGTGAATGTTGTGCAGTCGTCTTTTACAAAGTAAACATTACAACCCCTTAACCAGGAGCCAACCTTTTAATTACATATTCTAAAATATTTTTCATTTCAAAGAAAAAAAAGCATTTGCAATGCAATAGGTGTCGCATTTATGTGAGTTTGAGCTTTTGGCATTGTAAATAGCAATGCCTATTATTTATGTTTTAAAAACCAAAACATAAATAAAAGGCATTGTTATTTACAATATCAATAGCTCAAACTCTCGCAAATACGAGACCTATTGCATTGCAAATGCTTGTTTAGATTGCAGTAAATTGCTAAATGTTGTTTGACATGACCAACTAAAGCAATCGAGTCACACCAATTAAACATGTCTTATGTTCTCAAAACTGATATACATCAAGTTAGACTCAATAATGAGGGTTAACAGTATCTTACATATGCTAAAATAAACACGAGTCATGATAGTGAAACAACTGATGGTGTGTTTACCAACCAGAAAAAGAGTGAAAAGTGAACTGCACAAAATATTCAAGCTGGAGAGAAACGGCTTGGGACATTTAGCAAGTGATGCACAAACAAATGCTCAAGGATGCAAAAGAAAACAACATGCTTCTGTGGGACGTGTGTGTGCTTGTAGTGATGCAAACAATACCGGCGCATAAGTGTCTTTCATGCTATAGGTGCACAGAGTTACAGGCAAAATGATCGACGTAAAGATGGCATGCTTGAATACTACTGAACTCATGCGCTAAATGGGCAAGGGCTGACCTGGTGTGTAAATGATTGCCTTGGTTGAAACCACTGGAAGGTCAGGGCTATACTAAAGAGTCTAGGATAAAAAATGAACCGGCAATTTAATAAACACGAGTGTTATTCAGGAAAACGAGTAGTTGGTGGACAATAAATAAAAAAAGCTAGTACCTGTGCAAATCGTGTGTGTTCTCACACGTAGTGGGAAAACTGTACATAAACAATAACCTGAGGGGTCATTAAATACGAAGGTCTACATAAGAATAAATAATCTGGAGAATACCACAAGAAAGCTCACCTTAATGACCCAAGCTACTGGACAGTATTCCGGCAAATGCTCGTAACGAAGCCAAAACGGCGTACAAACGCGGAAGAACCCTCCTCAATCAAAATACTCAACATTTCTCAAGTCCGGTTCATGGTGATGGAAAAGACTGCAATCAAAGAAGGGAGGGACTCTAGCCAGTTTCTATCATAACGTGAAGTGATATCAATCAAAAAATATCAAACAATGGAACCCCTAGGACTTAACAATAAAATGGACTTAAGTTGTTTTCTTTAATGTAGCAGTAATCTTATCCCTACATCCTTAAGGCCAGAATTAGGATCTAGTTTATATCAGCCACACTAACTACCAACATTCAATCACCCTTTAGCATTGAATTTTTTCCACAATAGGTTGATCATGTGTTCACTCATATATTTGCTTTGTGTTTATAGTTAATTCATTTCATGTTGTCCCATGTGCTTATATACTGTTAGTAGCACCTGGCATTTCTTACTGTAGACATACCATTTAAGCTTTCCATATCAAAATTACTGTTGAATTAGAACATATATTGTCATGTTCATGTTCAATAATTGTGCTATTTAAACGGTCTTTATGCAATATTCATTATAGCTCACGTTGTTTTCACACCATAACCTCCTTTTCACCATAAACTGGGCTTCACATTTTATTCCCCCCACTATCACACCTACCGGGTACTGTTGACACCTGTACTCTTTGACCTGTAGGTGAGTATCTAAGGAACCCCTAGAGATAGACATATAAGATACCTTGAATAAGACTGCTGCTATCATGTTTTAAATTCTTCTTTAGTTTCTAATTTTATTTTTGTGATAGAGGTGACATGTAATAAAAGTGAATATAGTGGATACTTACTGGTCACTACTCACAGAATGTCACAGACACAGAATCACTTCTCTGCACTTAATCACAGTGTGCACACGGTCAAGAATGGGTAACTGTTGTCCTTGTATTTTGATAACTTTTCCCTTTTGTCTCCACTAGGCAAGAGCGGTTACAATCAGGTAGTACAACAGTGATAGTAATTTTGATGTTTATAGGTTGACACTTTTAGGTCTTTCCTTGTGATAGATGTATATAAGGTCCTGAAGAATCGCAGCATAATTGCAGAAGCGAGAAACATGTTGACCCCACTGAACGTTGTGTAGTCCTAGATCGTGATACAGAACCTAACTTCTGACGATCATAGGCCACCCACTGATTTGATTTATAGTACGGGAACCACCAGAATAAACTGCTCTCCGGTATCCCTCGCTATATTTTAACTCACCCACCTACACTATTCACTCCTTACTTGGCCCCTCACTTGCACTTCACCCACAGGCTGTTGGAAAAAAGATCTCCGATAAAGAGCCCCTCCTAGAGGTGAGCCCGTTGGACATTGCACCGCCTGTCCAACGGGGAGCAACGGCCAATGATGAAGCATGACACCCGCAAGAGTGTGTGAGGCCATTCATTCCAACTAATGGGATGCCCAGGGTAGCACTCCATTGAGCACCACCCATCTTCCTCCATCCTTGACCTTCTTACCTTTACTTTTGACCCTTCCCCCTGGAACAACCGAGTCCCCTTTTTTGTCAATGATCATGTGTTCACTCATATATTTGCTTTGTGTTTATAGTTAATTCATTTCATGTTGTCCCATGTGCTTATATACTGTTAGTAGCACCTGGCATTTCTTACTGTAGACATACCATTTAAGCTTTCCATATCAAAATTACTGTTGAATTAGAACATATATTGTCATGTTCATGTTCAATAATTGTGCTATTTAAACGGTCTTTATGCAATATTCATTATAGCTCACGTTGTTTTCACACCATAACCTCCTTTTCACCATAAACTGGGCTTCACATTTTATTCCCCCCACTAAAATGGCCACCGCGTATGCTTTATCAGAACCAGAAGACCTGTTGTTACGCTCGTCGTTGCTGTGTTTTTGGGCTTACCTTGGCCTGATTAAAACCGTTGCTATACCTTTCCATGACTTCATTACGAATTACTAATACTCCTTAATGAGAAAGGACTACCTTATAAACTCTATGTACTATTGGACACTAAATCTTGCAGCATCTATGAATTTGAAAACTATACGTTCTATTCAGCCCTGAAGAAGTCCGGTGACGGACGAAACGCGTTGGCTATTTGGCTATCAGCGATTATTTTAAAGAAAATGAAAGACTGAATAAAGGACAGAAAACTGAAGACTCAAAGGGCCATATGTATCATAGTTCCGTTTTGCAATTCCTAAATAGCGATTTTTAAGGAATCGCTATTTAGATATCGCAAAATGGTATGTATGAAGAAATTCGCTTTTAATTAGCGATTCCTTGATCTTCCTTAATTGCGAATTCGCATTATGCGAATTCGCAATTAAGGAATAATTTCCAATGCATTCCTATAGGCCAGGAGGCCCATAGGAATGATCTCCAAATAATGTTCAAATTGCAAATTCGAAATTTGCTAATCGCAATTTGAGAATTATTGCAAGGGTGCAGGGGTGTCTCAAGGACACCCTGCTGCACCCCTGTAAATTACATGTGTGTGCATATGGCGCACATACATGCCCTATGGGCATGTATGTGCGTCACATGCCACAATCAAAAATACAAATTAGTGTATTTTGAACAGAAATCGCAATTTACCACCAACTGGAAGTTGGTGGTAAATTGCGATTCCTTAAGCTAAATTCGCAACAGTAAAATGCTATGGCAAATTAAGGAATTTCAAGTATTTGCGATTCCTTAAGATGCGATTGTTTGATACATTTCAAATCATGCTAATTAGCCTTTTGCGATTCGCAAAGGCTGAAATTCGGCGAATTTCGGCCTTTGAGAATCAAAAAAGGCTTGATACATATGGCCCAAAGTCTCTTGTCTATATATTTGTTGGGGAAACAATCATGACAATGTTATATGTGATTTAACAAATGCTGAGATATCATCCATCTTACATTGTGTATTTAATTCTGAAGGGTGCTGTCCATTTTTCAAAGTGCTTTATCACCCACTATTCCCTTTCTCTATGTTTAGCAGCACTCACTTGACTCGTAGCGAGTATTTTGATTGAGGCGGGTTCTTCCGCGTTTGTACGCCGTTTTGGCTTCGTTACAAGCATTTGCCGGAACACTGTCCTGTAGCTTGGGTCATTAAGGTGAGCTTTCTTGTGGTATTCTCCAGATTATATATTCTTATGTAGACCTTCGTATTTAGGGATCCCTCTGGTTATTGTTTGTGTACAGTTTTCCCACCACGTGTGAGAACACACCGAGATTTGAACAGGTGGTAGCTTTTTTTATTTATTGTCCACCAACTACTCCTATTCCTGAATAACACTCACATTTATTAAATTGCCGGTTCATTTTTAGGTCTCGCTATTCGATGCGCATGCGCATCGAGCTTGCGAGACTATGGGGGCTTAAACAGTGTTTAACTAACTTGCAAGGAATCGTGGCGATTCCTTGCAGTGCCTGTGACTTTTAAGCTCAATGCGCATGCGCATTGAGCTTAAAAGCGCGTGCACATGCCCCCAGCCGCCTGCCTTGCCCACTCTCTCACAGCCTCCCCCAGCTCCGCCCCCTCACTTCTTGGTTGCACGGCAGCTAGGCTGTGCCTCCCCTACTCTCCTCCCCCTCCTCCTCCTACTCTCCTCCCCCTCCTCCTCCTACTCTCCTCCCTCCGTGCATGCTTATACATTTTTATTTATTTCAAGTTTCTTTCATTGTTCTACTCGTTTATTTCAAGTTTCTTTCATTGTTCTACTCGAGATTTGCGTCCTGTCTGTTCATGTGCAGTATGACTCTTTTAATAAAGACATGTCGGGTAATTAACGATAGCGGCGCTGCAGTTTGGCTGGGCGTTCATTGTTGACTGCTACAAAGCAGCTTCCGAAGCGGGTAAGAGCATCAGACATACTGCAAGCATATTGCTGCGTCATAAGTGTGAGTTTGCTAACGTCCTGTCACGTTGTGGATTTCGTACTTGTGTTCTTGGCTGTTAAAAGAAAGTTTACAGTAGCTTGCCGTTTTAGGAAGGTTGAACTGGTACAGTAGGTTTGTTTAATCTCCTCCCCCCTCCTCCTCCTACTCTCCTCCCCCCTCCTCCTCCTACTCTCCTCCCTCCGTGCATGCTTATACATTTTTATTTGTTTCAAGTTTCTTTCATTGTTCTACTCGAGATTTGCGTCCTGTCTGTTCATGTGTAGTATGACTCTTTTAATAAAGACATGTCGGGCAGTGGCGGCTGGTAACTTTTGAAAAAGGTGGGGCGTAAAGGTTGTGCGTGAGTTACCGGCGGCAAGAGAGACTGCTGCCAAAAGAGTGGTTCAGGGAATTTCCCCCTAAGAACATTTTGAAAAAGAGTGGCCAAACGGTGCATTTTCAAGCAAATTTGAGAAAGTAAGTTGGTAAATAAATCAATAAAAAGATTTCATATGATAATGACATAGTAGCTGCTTATCCAGTATATCTACAGAACTTCATAACAGACCTTGCGATAACACCTCTGAATATGCTAGTGAAGCATCTTACATCTGATGCTGCGATGGCAACAGTACCTCGTTACAGGAGCAAGACTTACTATGTGTCAGTGGAGGTTGGTGAAGTCTGACAGAAGTGAGCTGAGAGGGGGGCACAACATTTTTATGGAAGTCCGTGGCGATTTACTTTGCATTTTTTTATGGGGTTATATTAGTTCTCAGGCTGATTGACAGAACAGAGTTAAACATGTGGGGGCCAGGCAAAGTTATTTTCATTTTAACAGCAAAGTGCACTGTTTACAATATATATTTTGTGAATGGGGGATATCAACGCTGGCTCCTTCATAGGCCTAGCAAAAAAGAGCCACATGCAGGCAAGTCTGCATCTGCAGTGTTTAAAGAGGAGACTCCCTTGCCGTTACCATAAATAAAGTCAAAATCCATGGAAGTCTGAGACTTTTGACACATCAGCACGCTACCATGAGGGCCTGCACATTACCCCAATTATAGAGCATATGTAAAGCGACAATAAAGACAAAAGAGAGTTGATCAGCAGTTAACCACAGAAGCTTAAAAACACTGGAGTTTACAGTACCCTTTGATTTATAGCGAGGCAAGATTCCCTGCTCTTCACAAGGGCGAACAAAGCACACTTTTTTACTGTTCGCTCCGTTGAAAAAATTAAAATAAATTCAGTCACACTTCATCTATAGGACAGGCCAGACATTCATTGTAATGTAAATAGTTTATGCAGTGTGTCTGAGTCATGGGCAGCAATTCGTGCCCTACTGCCTAGTGGCAAGAAAAACAAAAGTCACTTTTCATAGCAGGGTTTAAGGTGGTAGTAGAGTGCTTTACATGAGCACCAGTTACTTTACACAAAGACACATTCATTTATTTTAAGGCACGAGGAGATTTAGATTGTGATTTGCTCAGGATCACAGGAGGTTGAGCGGACGCCGAGACACAAGCCTTGTTCCCCTGCTTGTAATTTATAAATAGTTACAAACACAATATATTATTAGCAGCACCCTTAAAAATAAACTGCACTAGCCTACAGCCGCATATTTGAACACTGGCGACGGCGGCATTGGCATTAGAAACACTTAAACTTAGAAAAACAACAAAACAGAGTTTACCTTTTGTTTTACTCTGTGGCCCGCCGCTTCTGTGACTTGGAATGTGTTTGTAATTTCGGCCGGCCCGGGACATGTCCAGAGGCGAGGGGGACTCAGGTGATGTGCAAAACCGGCAATGTGCACCAAGTGAAGTGACAAGGGAGGCAAGAGCAGAAATGGCCAATCACAGTATGGCTATGATAAAGCCATACGGTGATTAGTCATGTTACATTGCTGGCCTTTGCAGAGATGTATTAATTGGATTACATGACAACGAAGCCTGGCAAAGGGAAAATAATTATTGCCAAACTGCACCTGGTGGTAAATTCACTACGGTTAAACCATTTCTGGCGTTACTACCCCTGCCCCTTTAATTGCAATTTCTCTTTTAATTTGTTACATGTTTTAGAACTCCAATCCCCCCATTGCATTTATTCACATTGAAGCTCTTTAGTTTTCACACTCGCGCGAAGATGATTAACTTTCATTTAAAGCGCACACTCTTTTTAAAAAAAAAACACGAAGTCCTATAAATTGACTAAACAAAACTGTAATAAAACCTACCTTAACCTTTCATTTGCAAGATGATTTGGAGGGGTCTGCTAGGCGCGTTTTAGCTGCACTGGCTCCTCTTCTAGAATTCGGAAGGCCCGGACCGTTAATCTCTAATCTATCTGTTGTAGCTCCCATGGTGGCAGAGCAGCTCAGGCCGGCACTTCAGTCCGAGGCTGGCAGACAGAGAGCTTGAAAGGCCTGGGCAGCAAAATGCTCAGTTCAGGGCGAGCGCCATCAGTAAAATACAGCTCTGTTTCTAGAGGAAGGGGGAACGCGTGCCATCACTCTCCTCGTGACTAGTCTGGTGTTCTTCTTGAAGCAATCCTCCTGTCCACGCCAGGGCGTGGTGACGTCCCAACAGCGCCGGCCAATCACTGACTACATAGAGCAGGGCTAATATTGCCCATAATGAGACCCGGCTCCCCCGGGTCTCTGCCTGTGTAAGTGCATGGAGAGGAGGAGGAGGGCAGGGGCTACTGCGTGTGTGCGCATGCGTGGGCAAGTCATAAAAATGACTTGTCCTAAATGCGCACACACTGCTGCTGCCCCCTGCCCTCCCTGCCACGCTGCTGCTATCTGCCAGCCCAGGGCCTGCCACTCACTGCCGGCGCAGGCCCGCCCCCCACACCTCCGTGATGAGCAATGTCACTATAGTTACTGACCCTGTCCGACCTCAAGGAAATAAATGCACGACTCACTCGGTAACGTAATTGTATGTATGCAGTGACGTGACGGTCGTCCATGGCTAGTGGGGCAACGCCCCAACGCCCCCAATGGACGAACCGCCACTGATGTCGGGTAATTAACGATAGCGGCGCTGCAGTTTGGCTGGGCGTTCATTGTTGACTGCTACAAAGCAGCTTTTTGTTATTTTATCTGCCTTTCTTTCTTGCATTAACCACTCAGTGCGCTTTTCTTTCATGGACTCCCTTAAATTACCCCGTGTACAGCCTTCCGAAGCGGGTAAGAGCATCAGACATACTGCAACCATATTGCTGCGTCATAAGTGTGAGTTTGCTAACGTCCTGTCACGTTGTGGATTTCGTACTTGTGTTCTTGGCTGTTAAAAGAAAGTTTACAGTAGCTTGCCGTTTTAGGAAGGTTGAACTGGTACAGTAGGTTTGTTAAAAAGTGGGCGTATTATTTTTTGTTTTAGTGTACTTTAAATAGTTATAGCAAGCTTGTTGAGGATAAATGTTTTGGGACAGTCCTAAAAAGTTTAAGGCGTTAGGATTTCGTTTTTCTGAGACTATATTTCGTGCCATCGTTGATTTTTCGTTTCCACCCACTATAATTGTTATGGCCTTTCTACTTTCACAACATCATCCTCCGCTTGTTTAAAACATTGTATTGCACTTCAAAGTACAACGAGCTGCGTTTCGGCTTTTATTTGTAATTTATACTTTGGGCCTTTTTGGAAGTCGTTCTTACTCTCGCGCCTTTATTCTCTGTAACATACTTTCTCTTGCCACTTATGTGGTTCCTCTTGGCCTCAAGTTGTAACATAAAGAGACTGGGTTGTTTGGTCAGTTGTGAACTCTCGCTATCCTCGCCTGTTAATTTTGTGTGACTCCGTTTAAGTATGTGTTTGTGTGTGAATATGTATGTATGTGTGTGTGTGTGTGTGTGTGTGTGTATATATATATATATATATTTCAGCCAATCAGTCTTTGGATGTATGCGTTCCATAAAGAGACTGACTGGGGTGCTTGGTCAGTTGTGAATTCCCTCGCAATCCTCACCTGCTAAATTTGTGTGACTCGGTTTAATTATATATTAAAGTCCATTCCTGTTGCTGGTAATCGTCATCATTACCTACTTTGCATTTTTCCCTCGGGGCAGTCGGGCTTCTTTTTGTCATATAGTGTTAATGAACAAGCCCGTTAACTTCTGTAAAACCTTACTGGTAGAGACTCTAGCTGTAGATTATTTACCGTATGTTATTCTCCCGGAATCAGACTGGATCTGAAAAATCTTGAACAGCAACTCTGCCTGCTGGTAGATGGTGCTGACCGGCTCCACACCGATGGTGTCCAAACCAGTTGTGACGTGCGCAGTGCCTATACAGGCATCACCCCAGCTAGCTGACCTACGTTTTTGTGTGACCGTTTCCACACCAGAAGCACAGACAAAACAAACAATACTTCAGAAAAGGTTGCAGATAGTGGATTAATTTGTTAGCGAGCCCAGCCACAAACCTGTACCAATGGCAGGCATGTAAGTCTTTTCCAAAGGACGCTTGGCTGCCAAGATGACCTCACAGACCGCAAGAGGACCGCAAATGCTATAGGTGTCACATTTGCCAAAGTTAAAACTATTGACATTGTAACTGACAAAGCTATTAATTTTGCTACTTTCAAAACCAACACATAAATAAAAAAGTGTCATTTACAATATCAATAGCTCAAACTTTCCTAATGCGAGACCTATTGCATTTCCAATGCTTGTTTATCCTAGACTCTTTGGTATAGCCCTGACTTTCCAGTGGTTTCAACCACGGCAATCATTTCCACACCAGGTCAGCCCTCGCCCGTTTAGTGCATGTGTTCAGTAGCATTCAAGCTACGTTATCAAGCATGCCATCTTTACGTCAATCATTTTGCCTGTAACTCTGTGCACCTATAGCATGAAAGACACTTATGCGCCGGTATTGTTTGCATCACTACAAGCACACGCACGTCCCACAGTAGCATGTTGTTTTCTTTTGTATCCTTGAGCAATTGTTTGCGCATCACTTGCTAAATACACCAAGCCGTTTCTCTCCAGCTTTAATATTTCGTGCAGTTCACTTTTCACTCTTTTTCTGGTCGGTAAACACACCGTCAGTTGCTTCCCTATCATGACTCATGTTTATTTTAGCATATGTAAGATACTGTTAACCCTCATTATTGAGTCTAACTTGATGTATATCAGTTTTGAGAACATACGTCATGTTTAATTGGTGTGACTCCATTGTTTTAGTTGGTCATGCTAAACCACATTTAGAAATTCACAGAAATCTAAAAAATCGATATAACAGAGTGTATATTTGAATTGTTGTTTATATTATTTTATTCACAGTGGCCCCTGAGGAAGGGACAGGATGTCCCGAAATGCATCAGGCCAACCATCAACAATCGTCGTTTGCCGTGCATTCAATGCGATCTTAGCTGATGTTATAACTGTGATTTGTATATAAATATTGTGTGATGTACCAAGAAAGTCATGAAGGAATGAATAGATTGAAATCTATGAAAACAAGAAATAATTTTTAATAATAAGAAAAATAATTATTAATGAGAATTCAAATCATTACATCACTGAGTAACCAATGATTATTTGGTGTGTGTTTATTTATGTTTAAACAATTGAATGCTTATGAAATATTTTTGTAATTAGTTTGAATGGGATTCGCCAGAGCTGTCCCTTGGTTTGGTCTTGACAGTTTGTCATGACCCTTCACCTTTCAATTTACACATCCCTGTGTGCCAGTTATCCCTCTAGCTGGGTGCCCTATGCCAGTGGTGTGGGCACAGGTGCATGAGCCCTGTGCCCCTACAGTACCCAGGGCCATTCCTGGGCACTGTAAGTGCAGTGCTGCATTAAGAGTATATGGTGCCGGGAAGTCGTCATTATGAACTCCACAGCACCATGATGGCTCCACTGAAGACTGAGAAGTTGATATCAAACTTCTCAGCACATTAAACCCGCACTGCTGCCAGTGTGAGATTTAATGTAAAATGCACCAGAGGGCATCTTAGAGATGCCCCCTGAAACCTAACCTACAATCCACGTCTGGACTGAGAGGCTGCCTAGGCTGCCACACAGCAGACATGTTGCTGGACCCCTGGGTGGAGAGCCCCCGCTCTCCTGGGCCTGCAACAATGTACATCCTGGGCGAAGTGCTAGGTCTCCTCCCCCAGGATGGGCAGGGAGAAGCTTAAAAGGCCTGCCGCCTCTGTGAGCTTCTCCAGACCGTTTGCTGTACCCAGCAACTAGCCCCCACCAGTTCTGACCTCCACTCTGGCGGGAAACCCTATGTCAGGAAGGGGGGTGTGCCAGCCTGTGCCAACCCCACCCCTCAGGGTGGAGAGGCGAGGTGAAACACGACCCCGGGCTCCGGCCCTCTTGAAGATGGGGAACCCTACCCAATCACAGCTAGGCTCCTGCCCCCCTCCCACCTAGGAGAGCCCTGCCCAATCCCACCTAGGAGACTAGGGGGTGTACCCACCCCAGGGCAGGGCCCCATTGGTCCTTGCCCTCCCTGTAACGCCCCCAAATTCTGTATTTAGGGGCACCCTAAACCTTCCTTCCTCAGATCCCGATAAGAAAAGAAGAAATAAGATCAAGAAGAAGAAAACCCGCCGTGCAGCTGCTAACAACAGGACGACACCATCTGACTTGGCCCCAGCCCTACCGACCTGCTCCTGCTTAATCCCGGCAACTCCTGCGGACAGCAACCTTGGAAAACTCGGAGGACCTGCCTGGCTTGACCCTCTAACCGACTGGGACTCCCCTGAGCAGAGGTTCTGCTCCAACAGCAATACCGCTGGTGCCAGCCAGGAACCACGAATCCAGCCCACTCTGCACCCGCAAGCCCGGCCCGTGCCCGGGGGATCCAAGACCATGAGGAGGTCCCCCCGGCAACTGGGACCCGGAGTCCAGTGTCCAAAGACCCCCCTCGATGACCCAGACGACGCCTGCAGCCTCAGAACCGTGGACCCCCGACCACGACCAGCTGAGTGTAAGCTTTCACTACGCAAAAAGACACCCCTGCACCCGGCACCCCACTGTCCCCTGTGCCCTCCTTTGGGATGCCTACCTCTTCTCCAGGACCCCAACTTACCTCTCGAAGGGATGGTCGCACCTAAAGAATCTCCGTCCCCGAGCCTGCAGCCTTTGTTCCCTTTTTAACTTTCCCATTGGCTAACATTGAGCACCCGACGGCTGAAAAGCACCCTGCACCCAGCCGCCCGAGTGCCGCTGGAAATGCAATTACTACCATACTCTACTTCCCCACTTGCCCTGAGTAACTGACCAGGAGCTCAGCTCCCACAGCCACGTGGCCTGCTTGCTTGAGCCACCAACCAAAGGCCCCCTACCCTCCATTGGATTGCATTGGGCCTACTCTCTCTGTACCCGGCTGCCCCTGTGCCGCTGAGGGTGTACCTACTGTACCTTTCCGACCCTGGGAGACCCCTGAGTCTATGCCCAGAACCTTAGCTTCACCAGTCGGGTACTCACCTGGAAACAGATAACTCACTTTCTGCCATAGGATAATATTGACTGGTTTGACTCGAAAAATCTTTTAAGTGTGAAGTTTTGAAACTCTAAAATATTCCTCTAAAATCCGCCGAGTAACGAAATCCGAGTTACTCACCTGGATTCGGGAGAGAAGCCAGTACTGTACCTTTCAGCCCAGTACTGAACCACAAAAGGTTTTTTACCTATACTTAACCATAACCTGAATTTTCTCCCATAGGAAACCATTGACTGTTTTTCTCTGAAATTTCTTCTGTCTACTTTTGAAAATTACAAATATTCTTTAAAAATCGTACCAAATACTAAAACATAATTACTTACCTGTCTTAGGTAGAGACCCCAGTACTAAACCTAGGAGTCCAGTCCTGGATTACTAAACTAACGAGAACCTACTTTACCTGTGACTTGAATTTCCCTCAATAGGATAACATTGCTGGTTTTTCCCTGAAAAGTTTCTAAGTGTCAACTTTTAAAATACCTTTTTATTCCTTAAAAATCATTGCAATAACTAAAACGTTTTTACTAAACTGTTTTCAGCTTAGACCCCAGGACTGAATCCAAGATCCAATCCTGGGTTACAAAAGTAATCTGTAAAGTAATCAGCTGCATTTATGTAGAAAAACCCATTGAGCTCAATGTTAACTTGTGTTTAGAATTGTGTTGTCTACAGCAACCATTGTACCGATTGTGTTTACAAAGTTATTGCCTCATTGCAAAGTAATTACCTGAGAGTGCTCATATTGAGAAAAGTATATTTTGATCCCTGTTGGTTCTAAAATAAAACAACTATATCTTTTGATATAAAAACAATTGGCCTACAGTTCAGTTCTTGAGTATGTGAAACCTTTTGCTGACTGAATGTGTACAACAAATGCTATAAACTGTCCTCTGGTACTGCCTTACTGCTCGACCAAGCTACCACTTCAGAGAGTAAGGTTACATCTGACTTTAACCTCTGTTATACCTCTGGGGATTGTGGACTCTATACACACTGTACCTTACTTTGGTCCAGTACATATAGAGCCACATTTTCACATTAGATCTCGCCTACGCAGCGCGCATGCGCTGAATAGGGGAAGACCTTTAGCCATCGGTCTCCTTTTTCACCCACAACCGTGCACGCACGCGTTCCATTGCCTTCAATGACAACACGTGCACGTGTGGTCATTCACTTCCGGGAGCGAGCGCAGTCATATGGTAGCAATTATCGCTCCTGCAAGTGAATTGCACAGGCCCACCTCCTCCCCCTTGCTGCCGCGCGAGGCGCGCGCACACCTCCTCCTGGTGTCGCGCGAGCTTGGCTTGTTTTTATATTGCATTTTGGTGTTCCCACAGTGCAAAGGAAAATAAACTGAACCTTGTGAGCTACTCGCTTATAAAATATGGAAACTTGAGAGCTCTGACGTGAGTCGTAAAATCAAATCGCTGTACTTTCTTCCATGTTATCCGTGTTTGGAGCCGAGGCTGTGAGGTGACGCAGCCCATGTGAAGCGAGGCTCGTGCACTTAGGGCAGAGTTATTCAAACTGTGGGGCGTGCCCCCCTGGGGGGGCGCGATGCCATCTCAGGGGGGGCGCGCACTCCACCAGCACCATAAAATTTCACCTTTCATTGTTTCGCACGGCGGCGAGGCAGAGTGGAGCTGCAGGGGCCTTAAGAAGGGGTGAAGACTATCAACACCTCATTAACATGTCGAAAGGTCTTTAAAAGACGGAAACACCCATTACATCGATGTCAAAAGATCGCGGTGCCATCACACCACGACTTGCCTTCAATGACAACACGTGCACGTGTGGTCATTCACTTCCGGGAGCGAGCGCAGTCATATGGTAGCAATTATCGCTCCTGCAAGTGAATTGCACAGGCCCACCTCCTCCCCCTTGCTGCCGCGCGAGGCGCGCGCACACCTCCTCCTGGTGTCGCGCGAGCTTGGCTTGTTTTTATATTGCATTTTGGTGTTCCCACAGTGCAAAGGAAAATAAACTGAACCTTGTGAGCTACTCGCTTATAAAATATGGAAACTTGAGAGCTCTGACGTGAGTCGTAAAATCAAATCGCTGTACTTTCTTCCATGTTATCCGTGTTTGGAGCCGAGGCTGTGAGGTGACGCAGCCCATGTGAAGCGAGGCTCGTGCACTTAGGGCAGAGTTATTCAAACTGTGGGGCGTGCCCCCCTGGGGGGGCGCGATGCCATCTCAGGGGGGGCGCGCACTCCACCAGCACCATAAAATTTCACCTTTCATTGTTTCGCACGGCGGCGAGGCAGAGTGGAGCTGCAGGGGCCTTAAGAAGGGGTGAAGACTATCAACACCTCATTAACATGTCGAAAGGTCTTTAAAAGACGGAAACACCCATTACATCGATGTCAAAAGATCGCGGTGCCATCACACCACGACTTTGACATCGCAGTATAGTTTGAATCGCATGCATTTACTATGCATGCGACAACAGCGGTGTCAAATGCCAAACACAAGCACGAGGCTAGGTTCCTACAGTGTCAACTTATTGTAATGCACAAGAGGTTCCTGCTCTGGTCGAGGTTTTGGAAACATGCAACTACGGCATGAAAAACAAAACACAAGCACGAGGCTTTGTGAAATAACTATAATTATGCATGAAATAAGTATAATTCTGCATTACATTATTGTGTGCCAAGAGGTTGGTGGTGGATGTATGGGTGATGGGATGGATGGATGCCTGATGGATGGAAGTATGGATGGGTGCATGATGGATGCATGGATGGATGATGGATGGTGTATGGGGGATGGATGGATGGATGCATGAATGATGGAATATATGGATGGGTGGATGGATGGATGGATGGATGGATGCATGATGGATGAATGCATGATGGGTGGATGGATGAATGAATGATAGATAGATGCATGATGGATGGATGGGTGCATGATGGATGCATGGATGGATGATGGATGGGTGGATGGTGTATGGGGGGAGGGATGGATGAATGAATGATGGATGGAATATATGGATGGATGGATGCATGATGGATGAATGCATGATGGGTGGATGGATGAATGGATTGGTGGGTGCATGTTGGATGCATGGATGGATGATGGATGGGTGGATGTATGGGTGCATGGATGCATGATGTGTGGCTGGTGGATGTATGGGGGGATGGATGGGTGAATGATGGATGGATGCATGATGGATGGATGGGTGCATGTGGATGTATGGGGGATGGATGGATGCATGATGGGTGGATGGATGAATGATGGATGGATGCATGATGGATGGATGGGTGGGTGCATGATGGATGCAGGGATGGATGATGGATGGGTGGAAGGATGGGTGCATGGATGCATGATGTGTGGGTGGTGGATGTATGGGGGGATGGATGGATAGGTGGGTGCCTGATGGGTGGATGGGTGAATGATGGATGGATGCATGATGGATGGATGGGTGCATGTGGATGTATGGAGGATGGATGGATGGATGCATGATGGGTGGATGGATGAATGATGGATGGATGGATGGATATGGGTGCATGATGGATGCATGGATGGATGATGGATGGGTGGATGGTGTATGGGGGGATGGATGGGTGAATGATTGAATATATGGATGGATGGATGCATGATGGATGGGTGCATGATGGATGCATGGATGGATGGATGATGGATGGGTGGAAGGATGGGTGCATGGATGCATGATGTGTGGGTGGTGGATGTATGGGGGGATGGATGCATGATGGATGGATGGATGGATGGATGGATGGATGAATAATGGATGGATGGATGTATGGGTGGATGGGTGGGTGCATGATGGATGGATGGATGGATGGGTGGGTGGGTGGATGGATGGATGCATGGATGCTGCGATGCCAAACACAAGAACGAGGCTTTGAAAACATGCAAGTACGGCATGAAAACTAAACATAAGCACGAGGCTTTGTTCCTGAGGTTCCTGCGATGCCAAAGACAAGCAGGAGGCTTTGGAAACATGCGAGTACGACATGAATAAATGAGGTGACATAAATGTAACTCTACAGTGCTTCTCAGTGGAGAGCATAGTCTTTGAATGGTACTTATTTTATTGACCACAGAAGTTTCTTTGAGGAGGCTTTGCAAGAATTAAGTGGAGAACCCGTTACAATTTGCACACATTTTATCTTGAAAAATGTAGTTTTGGACTGTGTAGTAAGCCTCTGTCATTTCACCGCACTAACTCGCAAACCTGCAGTTTTCTAAACACTCTTACTGTGTTTAACAATATTAGCCAGATATGGACTGGGAAATGCGGATGACGGTCGATTATGTAGAATACCAGGTTCCAGAATTTTTTGTCAAGTGGTGGGGGGCCCCACATCTAAATAAATTCAGATGGGGGGCTCAACCTACAAAAGTTTGAAGACCACTGACTTAGGGTGAAGGAAGGGCACAAGGGCGGACACCAGTGAAGTTGGAGAGCTGAGGCCGTAAGACCGAAGATCACTGAAGCCGGCGAGCTGCTCAAGTTCTCACATGATTCAGGGAGGGTATTGCTCCGGTCCCGACCCCAGGACAGACTCCCAACTTCCCAACAAGCCGAGATTGAAATGGCACATACTGAGGAAAGGACAGAGGAATCTATACATGTTCTGGAGCCTGAAGAATCCTGCCACGAAAACTGTAAGTAACCCCCTCTCTCTCCTCCAACCCACTTTGAATCTGTGCCTCCTAACAGATGAGCAGCCCACCTCACAGGGACTCTCTCCCTTTCCTCCAGCAAACTTATTGTTTTTGCTGTGCCTGAAACTTAACAACCTCCGCCTCTCGGTCTCTGGGGGTATTTAGGACCTCCAGCTTTCCACGGAGTTGTAGACCACTGCCCTCTGTCCCCTCTCTGAGAGGACCAGCACCACTTCCCTTTCCAGGTCGTCCTCCTGCGAAAAGGCTCTGCATTGCTTCCCAATCAGCGGAGAGGCCATGCACACTTCCATTCCAGGTTTATCCCCAGCTGAGAGGCCCTGCTTTACTTCCCATTCGAGCTCTATGTTCAGCCATAAGATGAGGCCCTGAAATACTTGGACTCCAGCTGTACCTCACCGACAAGCCATGAAGCGTCAGGAGCCTGGCTCTGCCCTATATCCTGGCCCCTCAGGCGTTCTCTCGGTTTCTTTTGCCCGTCCCGGACTGCAGCCAGAGTCTCCCCTTCTACCTGTAATACAGCCTGCTCTTTATTTCTGTCACCCCCTCCCCTTCTGCTGCCGTCCAGTTCCAAGACTGTTATCTACTCACTCTCAGCATGCGGACTGTCCCATATGCCTGCACCACCCTCTGCTACCACCCCAGCAGCGCTCGCTTACTCCTTCCCTACTCACAGCCCTACACCGGAAGACGTTTTACTCTCACAGTAAAGAGGCTTCACTTTTACACACACAGCGCACCGAAGCTCGCTTCCCTCCGCCCCGTTCTGCTTCTCCTTCACTTTCTGCCTTCCCCTCCTATCCCACCCCGCCTTTGTACCCACTTCCAAAAACCCTCCTCTAAGGTCAGGGCTGTGAGGGCACTTCACCAGCCCGCGAGGATATTACACGTCGTGGCTGGATAGGCTTGGGGGTTGGTGCTGGGGTGGCGGAAGGGGCTCAGAGGGGGGAGGGGTTATTAGATACCCCCTGTCACTACCCACCGCACACCTCTACACACCACAACATTCCTGGAGCAGACAGGCCTTGCACACATCCTTCAGTCAGGCTAGAAATGTTGTTTTACCCACGATATAGACGAATTGCAGTGAGTGTGTTTGCGCACCTGTATCTGTGGGTCACTTTATCATGGCGCAGATGTATGTGTGCCCTTGTGCACGTCTGTATCCATGTGTCATTGCATGTATGTCTCTTTACCCGTCTATCTTTGTGTGATGTATGTCCATCCATATGTTTCTGTGTCATTGCGTGCATCTGTGTGTGAATGTGTGTTTGTAT
Organism: Lissotriton vulgaris; assembly: GCF_964263255.1. NCBI lineage: Eukaryota > Metazoa > Chordata > Amphibia > Caudata > Salamandridae > Lissotriton > Lissotriton vulgaris. The sequence goes on along the minus strand of NC_141687.1, from coordinate 1,979,050,589 downwards.
TTGTGTGTCTGGTATTGTGTGTGTGTGCATGTCTGTCTGTTCGTCTGTATCTATGTGTCTGCCATGGTTTTGATTTGACTAAATTGGTCTGGGAGCTTTACTGAGCTGTTTATGGATGTATGTGTTGTGCTGGTTTTGTGAACCTTAACACACATTCTTTGAAGTTTTCTTCCCTCTACGTCCTGTGCCATTAAGGGGTGGTAGACTGAGCTGTCTCAGTGAGGCAATCTTTGCCTTCTAGGAGCTAGCTGTGCACGGCGGTGGAAGGATTTACCTCACTGGACTCCCAGCTTCCTACAGTGCGCATCTCTGAGTACCCATCTTGTGTATGTGTTTGTGTGTCTGCCTCTCATTGTATGTCTGTGTGCTCTTCTCTGTGTGTGTCCCTCTATAAGTGTGTCAGCCTTTGTTGTGTCTGCCGGTGTGTCCATCTCTATGAGTGTCTCAATCAGTATCCAATGCAAAAACAACAATTGATGGACAGACTGGTGAACAATGTGATGCATTCACCCCCAGTCACAAGGATCTGGGCCTAAATCCATCGTTTTATTGCTCACCATGCCATTCCAGTTTACACCCAGACATATGCAAATCAGTCTTGATTGTGTCTGTCTATGTGCCATCCACGTGCGTCTCTATCAGTGTGTCTGCCTGTGTGTCTTTGTGTGTGTGTGTCTCTCCATTAGTGTTTCTGCCTACGTTGTGTTTGCCTTTGTCCCAAAAGTGAGACCTATTGGCTATGCCAATGTTTGTTTTTGTTAGGCACGGGGAGATTAAGTGCTTTGCCCAGAATCACAGGTTGTTGAGCCGATGCCAAGACTCGAACCCGGTTCCCCAGCTTCAAAGTGATATTTGTGCCAAAAGATACATTATGTACATACTAGGTACCGAGGAGGTCAATAGTAAGAACCATAAACAAAGAAAGTGATGTTTTGGAGTTCACCATTAAACAAAGAAAGTGATGTTTTGGAGTACACCCATAAACAAAGAAAGTGAGGTTTTGGAGTTCACCCAAAAAAGGGAGGTTTTGGAGTTCACCAATAAACAAAGAAAGTGAGGTTTTGGAGTTCACCCAGATGGAAGGGCTTCAGACCCACCCATCTCTCTTCCGACCGAACAGCCCTAGCCTTCTTGGTGTGCCTGCCACAGATGGTGGTGCCTGGACGCTGGGCCCGCCCCTAGACATCGAGATTTCAGGTTTCAGGGTGAAAAGCATATGCACTTAGTGAAACCGCAGGTATTTATTTGCTCGGGTGCCTCCCAGCCGCTTCCCGCCCAGACTGAGGTGCACGTGGGAGCAGCGTCGACAGGTTTACATGCGAAGCCCTCCTCTTCCTCATTCCAAAGACGTGTATGACGTAGGCCGCTCCTACGTGCACCGCGTCGCCGGGCAGGGAGCGTGCAGGGCAGCGGCTGTTAGGCACGGTCTTGAGTGAAATCTGACTCGAGTCTCGTCCACTCGAATTCAGTGATATAAACAGCAACAGCCTGGACCGGAGAGTTGTGGAACTACTTTGACAAGTTTATTATGCATTCCTAAATGTGCCTCTACCACGCCTTATCTGTAAAAGGCCCGGCTGGAAATTCTGCTTCTAATTCAAACCAGGCTCTGCAATTAAGTGGCTTCGTGACGCCGTTGTAATTTTTAATCACCAACTGCATGAATAATTAAAAGATGCATAAACTGCTATACAATCAATAACCATTAAAAATATGTTAGAAATATATCTCTCTATGTTCAACTGAAATGGTATTTACAATAAACAAGCGTGGTGTCTTCATTATGTTTCTTTAAGAAACTTGCCATTGGTCTTGAAAAATACTCTTTAATTTACACCTATGATAATACACATCAGAATGATGCCATTGCAGGATGACAGTCACTATTCACATCATTATATAATTAAATAAATGTCAATGGTTACATATTAAGTTATATGAAATCAATACATCAATATAAGTAACTGCTTCCAAAGTTTAATTCAATCGTTAAAAAAAACTTCACCGTGACCGCTTTAAAGGAATTCCATATGTCAGTCAGTGTACTTCATACATTCCTACACACAATATTGTTCTCATTCTGTCTCGAGCTGCACAACACTATAAGTGCTAAAAAAGACGAGCATTGCTCCAGTGCCTTTAGAGCAGTGAAGGCCTCCTTAGAAATCAGAAATTACCGGAAGGATTCGCATTTCCAGCTCCGATTCCACTGGTAATTCCTCATGAACCCCTGGATTTGCACATGGAGATAGTTACATCATGGCAACAGGACCCCCCCCGCCCCACAACATACCTCATATCCGCACATAACACACAAGACACCAGTGTTATGTTGGAAAAAAACTTGCTGCAGGTTTATTACATACAACAATATGTAATCATGGTGGGTTATCTGACGGGCAATCCCAGGGCAGGCCGCATTCTCACCACCTGCCCGCCTGATGAGCCAGGCAGCACCGTGGCGAACCACCTGAGTGCTGCCCCTAATGGTAATTATTATACTCGCGCCCCTAGTGGGACGGAGCGCAGTTAGGCAAGCCCCTGGTTGCACAGGCCCACAACCGCCCGAAGGACTATTGGGGCGCCGACACGGGTTCCCGGACCTCCCCTGAGATCCAGGTCTTAGGCTCTGGCACCCCTATGTGCCTGCTGAGGTACAGATGCTGCACCTCTCTGCTTCCGGATCGCCCTGTAACTCCGCTGCAACGAAAAAGGAACACATTATAAAGTTCAACCAATTCCCCCCCAACTGACACTCCGGGTAAGAGGTAGGGAGGGAAAAGAGTGTCCACACATCGACTGGAGGCGTCCGGGGCGGCAAAGAGGCCTCTAAAATGGCGAGGGGCACTTAAATACCCCCTCGCCCTGCCTCCCGCCCCGAGAGCACGTCACCAGCACAGCCATCCCCTTGCCTGTAAAGACTCCTCCCCTCACAGTGGAGGGATTGGCCAAGAGATAGAGGGCGGAGGGGGAGGCCTTCTGTAACTAAAATGCCGCCCTCTTGATGGCCACCGGGTGGCCTCAGGCAGCCGCATAGTTACATCATGGCAACAGGACTCCCCCCCGCCCCACAACATACCACATACCCGCAAATAACACACAAGACACTAGTGTTATGTTGGAAAAAAACTTGCTGCAGGTTTATTACATACAACAATATGTAATAATGGTGGGTTATCTGACGGGCAATCCCAGGGCAGGCCGCATTCTCGCCACCTGCCCGCCTGATGAGCCAGGCAGCACCGTGGCGAACCACCGGAGTGCTGCCCCTAATGGTAATTAATATACTCGCGCCCCTAGTGGGACGGAGCGCAGTTAGGCAAGCCCCCGGTTGCACAGGCCCACAACCGCGCGAAGGACTACTGGGGCGCCGACACGGGTTCCCGGACCTCCCCTGAGATCCAGGTCTTAGGCTCTGGCACCCCTATGTGCCTGCTGAGGTACAGATGCTGCACCTCTCTGCTTCCGGATCGCCCTGTAACTCCGCCACAGCCCGGCCGGCAGCAGCCGCGGTTGCCCGGGCCCCCCACCACCTAAAGACTTCTACTATTTGCAGCCTTTACCCTGCAGGGCTTCCTGTAAGTCCAATAGAAAAAGGTCCATACTGACCGGGCAAAGGTGAACGCCATCAGGTTCAAAATAACCTTTTATCTTATCCTATATCATTTCATGCCTGATGAAACCAATGCCCATCTGCAAGGTGAATTTACGCATGTCGCTGTTTATTCTTCTCTTTGACTTCTCTATTGCTTCGCCTGACTTGGCGCCCTGCCATACCCTGCGCAGTACCAGCTCGGACCACCAAACCTCACAGCTTCCAAATAATCTGCACACTTCTCCCAGGTCGATTTTCATTTTATTCAAAAGGGCTGACCTTCCCAGGTTGGTGATATCATTGCCCCCTAAGTGGATGACCAGATGATGGGGAGGAGCCCCCCTTGAAGCTAGGGAGTCTTTGAGCAGCGGCAAAAGGCCGTTCCAGCGCATGCCAGGAAAACCCATCCACACGCACTTAGTGTTGGTGAAACCACGCATCCAATTTCTTATGGCCGCCCATCGGCCTAACCTTGCGACGGTTGAATGCCCCAAAACCCACACTCTTGAACCTGTTGAAACAAAGGACACAAGTTCACTTTTTTGTTCTTTTATTCACACCAAAGATACAACACAGCAAACACTGCAAACAAAATTTTCGATATCCAACACTGCAAACTGAAACATTGACCACCGACTCAGGGGCGATGTACCGCCTATAACAAACGGATTCCCAGTGCCCAACTCTTTGCATGCTTGCCGCTGACATGCCAGCGCAGGCAGCCGCCGTGGTCGCCCCTATTCTAAAAGAATGGCTGGAAAACCTCATTCCCCACTTCATAAAACCTGCTCTGGAGAGACATGCCATCATAACTTTGTCCATCTGGTACCTGGTGAGCGGGTTAAGATCCTCATGCATGAGGAGGTAACCTGATACTGTTGGACGAAGGGTGAGGTAGGCACGGACTGCTGAGACTGGACAGCCTATCTGGTCCTCTAATGGAGCTAGAACAATGACAACCCCTTTCCTAGCCTGGTCCGTCTTCGACTTCCTGAGTGTGATGGTCAGGCTGGTGTCTACCCTGACATCTTTCCTGTCCAGCGCATCCCCTGAAATGTCACCAACTCACTGCTGCGGAAAGCTCCGAAGAAAGCTAGGCAGAAAGCTGCCGCGAACAAAGAAGATTCGTATTGCGTGTGTGCCACGGCTTGCAACACCACCAGCATAGACTGCAGAGTGCGGAAATCAATGGGAGCTCTATTGTCTGGTGTCCTAGGTTCGTCCCTTGCCCACCCCTTGAGGGCCGCCCTGATGACGAAGGACTGGGCTGGGTCCCTCAAACCTTTCAGCTTTGCATCATGGCTAACAGCGGCTAAGTGGCTACAAATCCAGGAGTGGGACTTGCCCTGCTTCTTAGCCCGAACAGTGAACGCCTGCACTCTATCTTCATGGGGGAGTCCCGCCAGACCCATGCCTATGACGGCCTCATTGAAGTTCAACAGGTGACTCCCATAATGCTTCCTGGTACTTGGCGCCAATGCTCTCTGCCCCATAAGTCTCAGTTCTTGCTCCACTCCAAGATGCGCCAGAGTGCCGGTGGGAAGGGGGTCATCTCTTTTCTCGCTTGCGGGCAGGCCGCGCGGAAACGGTCCCACTGAAAACGAGAAAGTGCATCAGCTGCAACGTTAATGACCCCAGGAATGTGTCGCGCCCTGAACTCCAAGTTGCAGCGCAGGCTCCTTCTCGCTAACTCCCTCAGCAGGGAGAGGACCAACGGGCAACTAGCAGTCTGCCCATTGATGGCTTGGACAACCCCCCATATTGTCCGACCAAAAGAGTACCTTTGTGTTAGACAAAATGCCGGGCCAGAGGTGCAAAGCAATAACAATAGGGAAAAGCTCCAACACTGTGATGTTGGCAGTGATGCCTCGCTTGCGCCAGGTGTTGGGCCATTCCTGCGCACACCATTGTTCGCCCAGAATTGCGCCAAAGCCCTCCCTGCCTGAAGCGTCCGTGAACATGCTGAGTTCAGGACTGTCAGCCCAAAGAGCCCTCCAGATGACAGTGCCATTGAAATTGTCCAGGAAGTCATCCCACATTTTCAAGTCCTGTTTCAAGCCTGCTGACAATCTCACAAAGTGGTGGCGTTTGACTACCTTCGCAGTTGCCCTAGCTAAACGCCTGGCCCGCAGGGATGACACGTGCCGCGAAGTTGAGTTTACCAAGGAGGCTCTGGATGACGCCTAGTGGTGCCTTGTTCCTCCCGAGCAGATCACGGATGTCCCGTTGCAGGTCCTGCACCTTCCCGGCAGGGAGTCTCGACACCCCATTCACTGTGTCTAACTCGATGCCCAGGAACGTGAGCACCTGTGCCTGTCCCTCGGTCTTGCCTGGGGCCAGAGGCACCCCCAGGTGTCCTGTCAGATCCATGAAGCATGAAAGCCCATTGCTGCATTCCTCAGTACCTTCACTCCCAATGAATAAGAAATCGTCCAGGTAGTGAGTAACTGCCCTGACCCCATATCTCATCGAGAGTGACCACTGCAAGAACAAGCTAAAAGCCTCGAAGAATGCGCAGGAAACTGAACACCCCATGGGCATGCACTTATCAAAGAAATACTTGCCTCCCCACTTGAAACCCAGCAGGTGATGGCTCTCCGGGTGAACAGGTAAGAGTCTGAATGCTGCCTCAATGTCAGCTTTCGCCAACCAAGCCCCCCTCCCTGCTCTCCTGATGATGTCTATGGCCATGTCTAGTGACGAATAACATACAGAACATGCATCCTCCGCCAACCAGGAGTTAACAGAGTCCCCCTCCGGGAAGGATAGATGGTGGATGAGTCTGAACACACCCAGTTCCTTCTTGGGGACCACTCCTAAGGGGGAGACCATGAAATCTAGAAGGGGGGGAGGTTGAACAGGCCTGCAACCCTCCCTAAAGACAGTTCTTTATGGATTTTTTTCAGACACTACTTCGGGGAGGTCTCTAGCAGATTTCAGGTTTTCCGCGTCCCTACTAACTCTCGGCCCCAGGTAAGGGATTTTAAAACCTTCTAAAAACCCTTCAGACAACGTGGCCATGTCTTTCGCATTGGGATAAGACCTAAGCAGGGGTAGGAGGTTGGGAACCACAATTGGGGAAGGACCTTTCGAATGGGGGGGACAAACATCATTGGCCGCCCGAACATCTGGGGTGGCTGCCCAGACGGGTTGTGACATAGGGTAGAGAGGAGGAGCGGGAGACTGGTCAGATGGCACTGGAGAGAGGTCTGGAAAGAAAAAGTCAGGGCTGCTATTTATCTTGTTTCTGCTGGCCTCCGGCTGTATCATGTTTGTCGCATGACGAGGCAAGAGATAGAGGGCAGGGGCGGAGGACCTCTGTAACTAAGATGCCGCCCTCTTGATGGCCACCGGGTGGCCTCGGGCAGCCGCATTCTGTGTGTAAATTATCAGATCTGCAGAAACACTGCTGATCTCAGAATTCAGATGAGGCCAGCTGCTGCAGTGTTAATATATTTCCATGTCGTCCCAATGTGATGGTTGATGGATGGAGGGACTTATCAGTGCTACTTGACAACGTGGTGCAGAAACGTTTCCCCCTTTATAAGGTTGGAGAGAATGCCCCCAGTCTTCGGAGGATGATTGGAGTATTGATGCTGATGCAGAAAAAGTTGCAGTGGGGAGTTGCGGCTGATGCCAGATTTGAGCTGTTCTCTCTTGTTACGTGTCACAGGTTGGTTAGTTCGAAAATGTGCTCAGGATATGGCAGAGAGCATCCACCCAGGATTCACATTCTATAACTAATGTGCTTCTCGATGCTCCTTTCCATCCCCCTCTTGGTCCCAGTTCTGAGCTTCTAGATTTCCTGAACTGTGACGTGTTCTGTTTATAGATGTTTCTAGAATCCCCACCAGTTGAGAGATTGTTTGGTGTTCTGCTAAGTAAAGTGTATGTCCACATTATGTTTTTATTTGCTAATTATGGTGTGTGTTGCTGCTTTGTTGTGTTTTGTTTTAATAAATAAATATTCGTCATGATGCAATGAAATGCAGGCTTGTGGGTGTTTGGATGGGTTTGATGTGGTAGCATTTCCTTCAAGTGAGGACCAGTCTTTCTGCATATTTGGCACTGATTGTAATCACCTAACAAGGTTTTGGGGTGAGCTAGTTTAGCTCACCTTACATTACTTTTGTTGACTGAAGAACTGTTTATGCTAAATCAGTGTTTCTTTGAAGCAGCAGTAGGGCTTTGGGAACAAGACTGTGGAAAGGTTGTTCCTTTATGCACTGATTAAGGACAGATTAAAGTTGGCTCCATCAACCACTGGACTCCTCAACACTAACGTTGGATTGCTCTTCAAGTTTAAGTGTCTATTCAACTACATGAAAAAAAGTCTGCATAATGGAAAGCATCCTGGATGACATCCTGTCCCTGGTCCACCGGATGAACAAAGTCACCAAGTCCTGCAGGGATTCTGCTCAGGAACAGAACTATGCTTTGGGCCATAGAACATTAGTGGATAGGGACTGAGACACCATACCACCCCAACACCATGAGCCCAAGTCTGACTAGCTATAGTGTCTCACTTGCCCTCCTACCCATATCCCGAGAGACATGTGAACTGACACCCCAGAACACAACACCCTCAACCCTCTCAGGGAGCGCGGTAACAGGATACAACTTTTCGCTCACGCACTTGAACTCATCCACAGTAAGCAATGACAAAGACACAAAGGAAGTTTGAAATGTTTATTTAAACTATCATGCTCTAAAATGCAGTATACGTGCCACAATCAGGAAACACCTGCCTAGCAAAAATACCTTCAGCATAGTCAATAAACCGTATAACATGAACATTCCTGTCATATTATAAGACAGAATAGCCCAACCCCCCCTCCTTCCACAGAAGAAAACTGATTATACAGCAAAGATCTCTGAGATTAGTAGCACACCCCGTACCATAGCATACACAGATGGATGTTCTACATCTCGGAAACAGCCGTGATCTTCTCTCAGAAAATCTCTCTCTCTGTCTGTTGCATTGCTGTGCATACCTATATGACAAGGTATATATGTTCATCAACAACAGCTGCATTTCCGTGTTCTGTCTATGGGTGAGTGCCTGACCAGAACAAAATAACAAGGGACACTGTTGTTTGTCCTTGTCCTCTGTGTTCAGACTAAATCCCAGGAAAAACAATACGAGAAAACAATCGCAGATTCTGTTTGAAAATATAATGTGGCACAAAAGCAAACGTGTTTATATAGTAACATGCAAAGCGAATGAGTCCTGTGTCTTGAACAGTTAGGCTAACATGGGGAAAATTACAATGGGCCATGTACCGAATACATGACACAAGAATGCTTTCTACCACCTCCATGTCCTCCATGGAGTATTGGATCTGCTACTCCTGCTGCTAGGGCTCACTCTCATTCATGCATTGGTCCCCCCGGGGATGTACTCCTGCAATGTAATACATTTGTAACTCCTCAACAAGATGATATCCACTCTTCGACTTTCTCATGTGGTCTGCCCCAACCCAAGAATGAAACCCACAGATTACACCACTCCAGCATTGATGGAGACCTAATTCAATGCACTCTGCCTGCTGCAAAATGATATGCCTCATTAACCACTAAAACACTTCACCAACTTGATGATGCCCGATGTGCAAACACACATAGAAAGAGGAAAAAGTCTCCCAGGATTGTTTTTGTGCAGGAAGGTGCCCTTCTTGCACGAAAACAATCCTGCCGATAATGTAGGCACCCTTGCACTGTGGTGCAAGGGTGCCTGCGTTGGCGCTAGGCTGCTGAAATGGCATCAGTGCAGGGGGAAAGAACAGGAATGCATCATATTAGATAAATACGGTGCCTTTCTGCCCTTTCACCTTGAGGTAGAGTAGCACAGCCAGGTGACCTGCTGCGCTACCCTATTCCAAATCCCCACAAATCTGCTTGCAAGTGTGTACTCAAGGAACACGAATACGAACTAATTGAGTGCCTTGCAATCCAAGATGCTGTTATTGCTCTTAAACAAAGCCTTGGCTCTCTCACACCTAATCTATGCAAATAGGATTGTGAGCTGATGATGTGAAGCCGCGGCTGAGTGTGTGCACTTTAAAAGTGATGCATTCTTACATCAGTCTTCTGTTAGATGTCTGTGTTTTATACACTACACTAGACAAGCACTTTAGAAAGTCTGAAATATGAGACCCTGTTGTAAGAGATCAGCTCATTGTGCATTGCAGTAAAGTTATAATTACTCAAATGTAAACATATGTCTTGGTCATGTCATGAGAACAAAAATAGCAAAACAAATGTTCAAAAATGACATTGCATGCTCTTTAGGTATTCTATTTGTTTTAGTCTAAAATCTTTTGTTTTAGTTTTGAATTTAATTTAACAGGTTTTTGAAACATCAGTTAACCAACTTTTATCATAGCCACATCGGTGGGGACCCCGACGGACGGAAAGACCATCCGTCAGTTTTCCGTCGGTCAGACAGGTGACCGGGCGGAAAAGGACTTAAATATGGTGGCAGTGTCTGCATATTAGGAAGGGCGACGGTGCAGGGATTTACATGGCGGAGACCGCCATGGAAAGCCAGGCGGAGTTCACTTTTGGGGGTCCGTGGCGGACTCCCAGGATTTGGGGGCTGTTGGGGGTGCACTTTTGGTGTACCCATGGTACCCCCCTTCATTTGCATACACAATGTGGCACGCAAAGTCCGCCCGCCATCGTAATAGGCCCCATAATAATTTATAACAGCATCATCTGCGACTTCAACAACATGCACAGGTGCAACGGCACCTCCAATGACAACAGCAATGGCACTTTTTATAGCATCCCAAAAGGTGTGCATTTTATACAGCAGCCTCAAAATTATGAAAGCGGCAATTGCGCCTTCTATGCTTGGTGGGGGCAGCTCTTCCCTTCCTTTCTGAAAAGCATTCCTCTTGGTGGGTTCTTTATATTCGCGATGTGCATGGTAATTGAGTGCCTGGTATAACTATAGAATAATTTACTAGCGGAGATTTGATTAAGTACATTCATGGTATCCTTTGGGAGTGATTTTCTTATCTCCATATTGGTCCTTTTATTGTCCTTGTACAGAATACTTGAATTGGCAATGAGATTGAATTGTCTGGGTTAGCAGAGCACTACTGTCCTGATGATGGTTCATGGAAGTTAATGGAGTGGGCCTAAACATTAATAGTTCTTCATTGATTGGACAAACACATATACATTTTCTAGCACATCATTCATATCATGAGATGATTTTGATAGTCCAACAATGTTTTTTATTTTTTGTAGTTTTTATCTTTGATGTGCAATGTTTTTGATGTGGTGTTTTTGGTGCAAGTTTTACTCATTGCAAATGTAAAGTAAAATGAATATAATTTTTATATCTCAAAATTAAAGTAGTTATTGTTAGCCTCTCTTGCATATTATTTTCTTCTGAAAATCTGGGCACTCATTTATGTGGAGTTGGTGCAGGGCAGGAATTCGCAGTATTTAAGCATTATTTTGCATTCCTGTGTTTCTCCCCTGCCCTGGTGCTGTTTTAGCAGCCTAGCGCTGACGCAGGCCCCCTAGCACCATGGTGCAAGGATACCTGTCTCATCGGCAGAATTGTTTTTGTGCATGAAGGGGCACATTTCTGTGCAGCACACAAACAACGAGAAAAAAACAAGGAAAAATTATGATATTTTTCCTCGTTACGCCTCATGTTACGAAGCGTATGGATTTGGCACTTCTCCAGTTTTACATGTTCTTGTAAATCTGGGGCAGCGTTAAAATCCATGGGTGTTGCGTTGGAACACCAACAGCAACACCCATAACGCCTCCCGAGCACAGAGTTAGACAACGCAGTGATTTGCACTGCCATTCCTTACTCCATATCTGAGGCCATTCATAGCCACGCATGGTGTCTTTGCGTGGCCTCATAAATATGATTTTGTCATTTGCGCTGCTGGAGCATCACAAAAAGTGACTCTCCGGTGGCACAAGGGGCTTGTAAATGTTCCCACTGGTTGTTATCTTGAACAAGATTTCACAAAACGAATAGGTCTCACCAATGGGTGAGCTATTGACTTTGCCAATAGGGTGTGGATGGAGAACGGAAGGGCAATTATTATCGATCAATTTTTAATATACCATTTCTACAAAGGAAAAATATGCAGAATCTTTCAGTGAGGATGAAAAACAGCCACAAAAAAAGAAAATTAAAGGAGTAATTTCGTAACCACAGCTACCTCCCGAGAGTTCAAACTCAGACATAAAATTAGCACTCATTAAAATGTTCAAAAATAGCCAGCCACTACCACACCTAAAAAAAGGATTAAAAGCAATTAAGTACAAACCATTCCCTGCAACTCATAAACTTTACAGAGGGGAGCAGAGAAAGCGAGTGCGAGAGCCTTTAAAGCTCAGGAAGGAAATGTGAAGAATTTGGAAGGCTAGCAAGTTAAACATTACCCCACCTAAGGCCCTGCAATTCACATGAAGGTAAAACCTACTGAGGCATCTTGTGAATGTCTTCAGACTTTAAAATCTGTCAAAGCACATGCATGACGTGCATTATTCATACGTTCTTTTTTTAACCACGGACAATGGGTGGGGATTGAGAACAGGATGGTAAAAACAAGCATTGGCATAACAATAAGTGTAAAGCGAGAGCTATTGGCTTTGACAATGTCATTAAGCTATGTTGTAGAGCAGCTTGACTGCTGTGTCGCAGTTTGAAAAGTTATAAGAAAAAAGTCTCCCGAGCTGTGGAAACGGTTAATTACATTTCCAGAACTGAACCTGGGCTCTTTGTATATGTTATGGAGGGGCATTTGCTGTCACTTCTGCTATGGTTATGGAGAAACAGCTCCCAGTGGTAGGAGCACTGTACTCATAACATAGCAAAGTTTGTTCCTGTTTATATTTCATTTTTAGGTACTAATGAGGTGCAACCAATGCGCAGACAGTGTTATCAAGTTTAATAAGGCTTTTTAACGCACAGACAGAAAGACAAGTGCCTCGATGCAAGTCACCGCCATTATAACAATCCGTGTTTGACGGCATCACTAGAGTATTGAATAGCCTATAAAAAGAAGGTTGGTGGATCAATGGGAGAAGCTAACTGCTTTTGTACGGTAATCAGGGATCAATGGGCCCCTGGGGACTCTGTACACCCGGTGTACTGTACCTGCTGCGTCAATGGCAACTAAGCCCCTGCTAAGCCCATATTGAAAATGGAAAGAACTCTGTAAGGTAATACAAATAGTAAGCACAATTTACTAAAAAATGATGATAGTATGTAAATAGTCACATGACTTACGTGGAAACTTCCTGTCACACAATTGAAACACCCAGTTCCATTTTGTCATTTGAGATAGCAGTGTGAATGACATAGACTTTGAGATAGTCACTGGAAAACAGTCTTCCAGCCATGGCGTTTCCCCAATGAGTGCACAGCTGTTCAGGAGAAATACTATTTACTGACGAGACAGGGAAATCACTTACTTGTGCAGGGTTTCATGCCTGATGCCAATACGGAGAGGGAAGTAAATTCCAGTCACAGCTTGCACCAACCAATTCTGCCACCCGTCCACCTGCAACAGGTGAGAAGCGGCGTCCATACCTGGCGGGACCCGCCATCATCTTGTAAATCTACTAGAGCCATGTCAAAACCCTTCTAAAGCCAGATTCTTAAGATTGAATGAGCCGCCCGGCAGGAGTCATTTTATTTTACCTCTTGGATATCAGTGTAAATAAAAAAGAGTCATTTGGCAACCATACGCAATACTACTCCTGTTGTGTGAACGCATTTTGATGGCTAACCAGGAGGAACTGTGAGAGTGTTTTGATGGCCAACCAGAAGAAACAATGGGTGAAATCCGATGGGAGAGTACCAAGCACACAAAGGAGGGACAATTACAACCAATGCACCCATCAAAATCCAGCATGTGTGAATGGCACAACAAAGAATGAATAGAAATTGATGGATGTGCTTGAAAGCCAAAGAGGAGATACAGCAGGTTTTGCAGACAGCGTATGCGTGTTGCCTGAGCTCGACCTAAAAAAGCACTGTAACGCATCCAGAGCTTGCTGTGTCATAGAGCTTTTTTACCTTCTCTCGGTTGGGCGGGTGGGAGAAGAAATGGAAGGGTGAGGGGGAGGAAAAGAAGAAGCAGGGGTGGATTAGAAAGAAAAAATAATCAGGGATGGGGTAGGGGGCAGGGCAAAAAGCAAGACAGACGGTCAACAGGCATTGGCAAAGCTATTAGGTCTTGCATATGCAAGAGCTAATGGCTTTGCCAATGAATAGCGAAGAGTGGAGTAGAGTGTTGTAGAGTGGAGTGCAATAGTGTGCTGTGTATTGGATTAGCATAGTGTAATGTGGAGTCACATAGAGTGGCATACACTGGAGTGGCACAAAGTAGAGTGGACTCTTGTAGAGTACATTGAAGTAGAGTATTGTGGTGTAGAGTGCAGTGGTATGAAGTGCATTGGCATTGAAATCAGCAGTGTACAGTGCAGTATCGTAGAATGCAGTGGCCTAGATTTAAGTGATGCAGAATGTAGCGGTCCAGAGCTGAGTGGGCAGAGTGGAGTAGTGCAGAGTAAAGTGGTGCAGAGTAGAGTAGACTGGCGTAGAGTGCAGTGGCATAGAGTACAGTGGCGAAGAGTAGAGTAGCTTAGAGTGGTGCAGAAGGGAGTGGTGTAGAGTTGAGTAATGCAGAGAGCAATGGCGCAGAGTAGAGTTGAGTGGCTTAGAGTACAGTGGCTTAGAGTACAGAGTGCAGAGTAGAGTCGAGTGGTATAGAGTGCTGTGGCATAGAGTGGTGCAGAGTAGAGTAGCATAGTGGGGTGCAGAGTAGAACATAGTGCTGTAAAGTTCAGTGGGGTAGAGTGGAGTAGCGTAGAGTGGAGAAGTACAGAGTAGAGTGGCATAGAGTTCTGTGGTGGAGAGTGCAGTGTTTCAGAGTAGAGTGTCAGAGAGCAGTGGTGTAGATTTGCAGGCCTGTTTACAGAAAGGGATCACTAGGAAGGATGCTATAAATAAGGTTTGGGCAAGAAACGGTATGAACTCAAGCTGGACAGCTTAAAACAACAAGCATTTGCAATGCAATAGGTCTCGCATTAGGAAAGTTTGAGCTATTGGTCTTGTAAATGACAATTTTTTTATTTATGTGTTGTTTTTGAAATTATCTAAATTAATAGCTTTGTCATTTACAATGCCAATAGTTATAACTTTCGCAAACGTGACACCTATAGCATTTGTAATGCTACATGTTTTGTATTTATGTGACTTACATATATTTGATATTACAAATAACAATGGTTTTTAATTTTTTTAAATAATTAACACTTAAATAAAACTGATTGTAATTTATAATGGCAATAGCTTAAAGTTTTGTAAATAACTTTTGTGAAGATTATGTTCAGTGTATTTTATTGTGACGAAAATCAAAGAACAGGGTCTTTTAGATTAAAATATGCTTCTCTGACATCGATTTTAAATGTCTATACTATATCAATACTGTACTGATAATCGATGCCTCAGGTTTACGGTTCGTCAATAAAAGTCATGCCAACAAACCGGTCTCTGCAGCCACAGTCACGTTCTTAGGCGTCACAATGTTTACTTCTTTATCATCTCAACAGAATCGACCATTCAATAAGAAAAAAACACAGCCGTAGCCATAGAGCGCCACCTAGAGGTAGCACCAAATTGGTACAGAAGGCATAAATAATTGGACTTTTTTCAGATTATGGGTAGCTTTCATCACTCAAAATGTTATATTGCTTTTAGAATTTACAATGCTTGCACAATTCCTGCAGTTCAGATCTGCTTTTGCAATTAAACCATGATTCTTATCAGTACAGACGAAAATTGTGGAGATTGTTCTAATTGCACCATCCAATCAAATGTCTAAGCTTGGTTTTTGAAAAACACACTTTACAGCTGTGAGGTACAGACACTGTGGTGGACGAATTTTGCAAACACCGGGGTTCTACACCCTGGAACTGCCTCTCAACTCACCCCAGGCCATATTGTGCAACTTTTCTGCAGCTGGTACTAAGAGTGCGCGAAATGTATGTAATTCGTGTTTGGTGCCCTTTCCTGCACCAAACAATCCTAAGGACAACAAGTTTACAGGGCTGCCTCCATTGGCACAGGCTGTCTAAATGGCGTCAGCGCAAAGGGAAAAGACAGGAATGCACAGTATTGGATTAATACAGTGCATTCCTGCCCTTTCAATTTGGCAAGGTGACTTGCTGCGCGGCCCCACGCCAAATACCCATAAATGAGGCCAGAGTTTGGTGCACTAGAACAGTACATGATGCACTGATGCAGAGCTTGCTGCACAAATGCAGTATAAGAATGCAATGAAAATAATGGCTGCATAGAGTATCAATCAGAGGAGAGAAAAAACAGACAAGGGTTTTAGCGTATCCCTTGCCAGAGCTCACATGCCAGAAGTCTTGGTCAGGACTTTAAGTGGGGAGGCGAACACTGGTTGATTTCCCGCCTGTTTACCTTGCAATGTTTTCCTTAACTTACTTCTATGAGTACTTGCTTTTCCAGGGTGATGTTTTTCTGTAGTAGTTATTCTCATATCGAATGTTCATCTTGTATTGATGGTACTGTGGTCTAGAGCCCAGCCACATTGTTACACACCTATCTGGTACTACTAACAAGTATTGGCAAACCCAATAGGTCTGACTTCTCTCAGACACATGTCCGTTATTGGATTTTATGTCTAGCAGGTATAACAGAAAGCTCACAGAGAGGCACTCAAATATTAGCCAGGTGGCACACAATTTGAAGTGCAGGAATTTAGCTAACATGCTTTAAGCTACACCCCCAAGTACCTAGGCCATACCTCATGGAAGTAATTCATATTGACGCCTCGTTGCCTCTTTTCGATACCTACACTTTTTATCCTACGTTGTGTTATTCTCTTTTTCTTGTTTTGACTCTCCCTGTGCACTCTGGTATTTCTGGGGTCTTTGCAGCATGGCAGTTGCATGCACCTCACTGCCCCCTCAAGAGTGACAGGAGCTGATCGCTGATCCCTCCTAGGGAGTGACGTCTAAGGCAGCTCCTGCAGGACCTGGTCCATGCCCGACTCTCAGAATGTACACATGAGAATAGTTTACACTGAACAAATCTAAGTGGAAGTGATCTACATAGTGCTTGACGCAGGAGTCTGGCACGGATCAGGCCCTCCTGGACCTTTGTTGGACACCACAGCATTAGGTATTCCTCTTATGTGTGCAGGATCTTAATGCAGCTAAGAGTCTCCCCCTGAGTTCGAATATGGGTGACCTCTTGGAATGCAGACGTGTCACCCGAGACTGCACCACAGATGCACTGCACTGCCCCGCGCACAGATACCGCACACACTTAAGTCTGTGCACCAGGTGCAGAGTGAATGTGTGAATCTGTGACAGCACTAGCAACAGCACATTAGTGAAACATAGATCAGCTACATGAAGGTGCTGGCCTGCCTTTCACTGTGCAGGCACAAACCGGTCTCACTTTTAAAGGGGAGCAGAAATACCCTGCAGATGAGTTCAGTGAGTGACAGCATCCCTCTGTGGGGGTGCCTTCTGGGTCCCTGAGACCTCTATTTCCCGACTCTAGGAAGTGCTCACTGTGTTTACTGATTGTGTACCTCTTTGATAGGACAAAATGTCGGTTTACCCCAAATAGTCTCTTTGCCTGCCCCCTGCACATTACCACCGGCATAGACCTGTGATACAGAAGGGGTTATGAAATGATCTGCAGCCCCTTGGGAAGGGTTTCAACATGCACCTACAAGATCCCGTTGTGCTGTCTGGGCACTGTGCATAACACAGCCCCCGACATAAACATAACGCCAAATGGCACAAGGTGGCTGTCGCAAGGGCACACCACCGATAATGTATGAAATATAGGAAAGGGCAATACCCATAAATTGTATCAAATTTCACATCTGTTAAACTAACACAACTTGGATTTGGAGGAGGAAGAGGTATATGCCATGGCCCCTGCGTAATTAACGATGAATTGCACATTTTCCGGAGCTTACCCGCGCACGTTTGTCATTGCTTAGAAATGTGTACTGGAGAGTCAGTATCTACCATATATACAAATGCTAAAACAAGACACTGCTAGATCACCTTTTCACAATGGTGCAACGCTGTGCACAAGTGCAACCGATGACATCACCAGCACCTGGCTCTTTGTAAATTTAGTGCATTTTTTCCCACCATTCGCACAACGAGTTCTGCAGATTTGCACAGGGAGCTGCCCGGACAGAACTTTGATATGTCTGCTCCGGGGTTATATAAAATAGACGTCCTTAATTGCAAAACACCCCCCTCTATGGGTTTCACTGCACCACTCTCTTCACACATGTGTCGGCGATGTCGTTAGTGAGGCACACAATGTATCTGAAAAACCATTATACAAACTCAAAACAGCATTACCATTTAATAAACAGACGATGTCATTATATAAATCGGGTTTGCTGGTTATTTGCGGAGGGCACAGCTCTGGAATTCTCCGGCAGCGCGGCAGCCGCAGGCACCTCTCGCAGAGCACACAAGCGCGCCCGGCACTTCAGAAAGATGCATTACTTAGCAAGACGTGCAGGGCGAGTGCCGGTCCGGCGAGAAGGGGCGGGACTGCGAGATCAGATTCCGATGCGCGCCTTCTGATTGGGCTGTGCGACGTCACATGATCTCCTTCAAACGTAGTTGTTATTATGTCCCGGGCGGAAATCAGGCAGGCCGGGGGCGGGACGTGAAGACACACCCGGGCGGGCTCCCGTGAGGTGAGAGCCTCGCACGCACAGAAGGATGAGACCGCCGCCGCCTGCAACGAGCCCTCGCCTGGAGACGAGTACCGGTGAGTGGGGGCCTTTGCTGAGCTGCAAGGGCGGGGGGCATGTGTGTGTGCGTGGGGCGGCGGGGGGCTCTGTATGTGTGTGAGCGTGCATGTGTGTATGTGTCTTGGAGTCTGTGTGTATGCGTGTGTGTATGCGTGTGTGGTGACTGCGGGGGGGGGAGAGTGTGTGTATGTGAGCGAGCGAGTGTCTGTCTGTGTGTATGCGCATGCATGTGTGTATGTGTGGTGATGTGCACGGTGAATGTGGACGGAGCCGACGTGCGCGTGCACGAGGTGAAATCCACAGGCTAAAGCGCGTGGCACCCTCTTGTCCTAATCCCCCCGAAGTCGATCACTATAGTTGTCGAACTGGACTGGAGCATCCTACGGATGCTAGTCCAGCTCGACCTAAAAAAAGCTAGCAAATGGAAAGCAAGAACATGTGACATGCAAACCACAAAGCCAATGCCAAGCAACAGGCATAATGCATTTCTGGACCACCTTTCTGAAGGTCCCCAAGATCTTTATAGCAAACTAGACCGCTGTGCTGTCTGGTAGGCTGCAACCTCAAAAGCAACACAGACAGGAGCAGGATAAGAAGCAATGTGGACGGTCAAAGAAGCAACACAGAAGGGCAAAGTAGCAACACAGGTGGGCGGTGTTGAAGAAGCAACACAGACAAGGGAGATGGGAGGGGGAGACGCAAGAAACAAAAAATAGTGCCACAGCACCAGCAGCAGAAAGACCATAATAAATCTGAAGCAATCAGTACTTGGTCTGTCGTCCGGCCAAAGAAGAGGAGGTTAAGATGGCTTGTGCTGCCCAAATAGAAGGCGAACAAAGCCATACAAAAGGGGATGATGGACGGAGCGTTTGAGCAAATCAAACACTCACCCCCAGTCAACTGATCTGGGTTTAATCTATCACCATTCTTTAGCTCACTCAGCCACCCAAGTTCAGACATGGCCATATGCAAATCAGTCTGACCCTGTGCCTCATGGGAACAGTCCAGCCCGAACTGCCAAGCCATGTCTTCCCTGGACCGGAAACCAGCTTCCGAGGACCGGTTTCAGGCATTCCAGCCGTCTTCAGCCCGGCTGGAATGCCAGAGTGGTATGCCTGGTTGGGGTGGGCGGTTTGGGGAGGAGTGGCTTGCCCAATGCTGTGGGCCCTGACTGTTTGGTCGGCCCTGGGCACTTTGCATTTTCTCTGTGTAGGCTACATGCAGCCTACATAGAGAAAATGGCCTCCCTAGAGGAGCCCGGCTGGACGCCATCCGCACCAATCACGATACCGCCATCATAGCATTGTGATTGGCTTAGGGGAGGGGAAGGAGGATGCCTGCATCCTGTTCCTGCATTTGGAAAACGTGGGCACGGGACCCGGCCAGGATCACAGCTGGCACAGGACCCAGTAAGGTATTTTTAAAATTAATTTTAAGTCCCCCTCCGCAGGAATCCCAGCGCGACTTTCCCCCCCACCAAACCTGCCACCCGCGAGGCAAGAATGCTGCTCTATTTTTATTTAATTTTATTAATGCTCTTATCATGCTGAATACTTGTTAAAATGGGTGGAAACTGCTAATGTCGGGGTTGAAAGTTTAGAATGGGTCAAAGGAGCTGATGGTGGTGCAAAAACGTCTACTTGCACAGGGCTCGGAATTTAACCACCTACTTGTAATCAGGACCTAAATGGTAAGTATGGTAATTGTATGTAAACGTGACTGAGGCCCAGAGTGGTATCTTCATAGGGTGTACCTTTCTAAGCCATCCCAATTTGGCCAGAGTCTCCGGACCCAGAGTAACTGCATCCATAAACTCCAGACCTACAAAAAACTCCGGGCCCAGGGACACTATACCAACACCTGTCTGTGATTTTGCAGGGGCTGGAGACAGCTCCAGCATCTGCCCCTCACACATGCAGCACTTCACACCCCACCATCTCTGCTTTCCCCATGCTTATACACCTGCACAAAAGGCTTGAAGAAAACCCCTGCAGCCATTTATCACCAGCGTCAAGCAGATGGTAAATGAATGTGGATTTAGGCAAAGTATTGGCCTGGGAAGGGGAAAACGTGGTTTTTAACCCAGTATTTCGGATCTACACGTTATTCCCAAAATAACGCTGAATCCTTAGATTCAGTGCTTAATTTGAGCTGTTGGTTTCCTGTGCTTGGCAGAGCCATACTTATTATCAACATCAGCACTTATGACAACCTGCCGCATCGTGGCGATGTTTGTCTTAATTTTTTTAACAGCTGTTGTCTAATAATTAAATATACATTAAAATGACTACTACCTGCCATCCAAAGGTAATAGAATAGCTTGAGCGACATGTATTAGTCATTTTAATGTGTATTTAACGTCTGAATTGTCACACTTGTAGGAGTGCGATGGCTAGTAGTGATAGTACTGTCATTGGCAGCGCCAGTGGGAGCACTGGGTGGTGCAGGCTGCAGTGGGCTCCTGACAGGGACCTGGCACTTCTTTTTATTTTACAAATCAAGCACTGCTTAGATTTAACTTGTGGGGATTGCCCGGAACCAGAGATTTTGACCTCTCTAATATCTACACATCTAAATCTAAGAAACGTGTAATCCCAACTCTCTCTCCCACCTTCGCTTCATGCAGTGCTTAAGTGCAGCCACAAGTTTGCTGCAGCATGATTGGAACACACCTGCAAACCTCATGCATGACACCCAACTGCTTCCAATCTAGACCACTCCATAAACCACACAAACTACCAACCATGCACAACATGCTGAGCTGTTACTTATGTACTGAAAGCGCATTGAGGTCATGATAGGAGTATAACATAGCTATACAAATTCAAGAATGCAATGCAGTTCAATCGTTACTTAGCTGTACCCTTCCTGATTTGTATTAAACCCAATGTTTATGATAGCCTGATTTAATTACCCCAACATGTTTGAATCCCGGAGTAATAATGTAATCTGAAAAAAGCACGTGATAAGAATAGTGATGTAGAATGTTTGTTACATTTCATGTCATGATGTTGGTTGTTTGTCTATTGCATTAATACTCAAAGTACGGCCCAGGGGCCACATGCGGTCCTCCTGACCTTTACATGCGACCACAACAGCACTGATCTGCCATTTACTCGACTCAGCAGTAAACCTTAAAAAGATGTAAATAAACAGGCAAGTATTTATTTAAAGATTAATTGATCTTAATGAAACAAATAACTAGGGAGTCCAGCACCCCTTCACTTTAGGAACACCTTAAAAACATCTTGCAGCAAAAGCGTAAGCATTTGATAAAGTCTCTTCTATGTTCAAAAACTGTATTTCATTAATATACAGTTGCATTTTAGTACATCAGGCATTTTCAATGCATTGAAACCTTTTATTTTTTAAAGTGATAGTTTCCAAACATGAATTTTGAAATATTAATTCCCCCCCCACCCTGACAACAATGGCAATAATGAAATAAGAGGCAAGTCAGTTGTTATGTCACTCTTTGGGTGGCCTGGATTATTACTGTACATGAACAACACTGTACTTTATTAAATCAAACATAGGAAAAGGTTTTGTACAGCACCCATCCTAAAGTCATGTATTTCGAGGTCCTCTTATGTATGGTAACAAAGAAAAATGAGGTAAAGTGAAGTAAAGCAGTTGCCTAGGATCACACTCATTATGCAATTCAGTCACTGTATGTATATGCGTCTCTTCCCTACACCCACCTTACTGCCACCCCTGCTCCCCAACCAACACTGCTGGATTCAGTGTGGCCCTCAGTCACATCACATTCCAAATATTTTGGCCCCCGGGATAATGTTTGGGAGTACCCAGGGTCTAGCTGTTAAAGGCCCTTTGGCCTCTTCTCGTGACAGAGAAGAGAGGAAGAGGGAGAAGGACAGGAGAGGAAAGGAAGAATAGAACAAAAACCAGAAGAGAGGGACCTTCAAAAATGTTACAGCAAGTGCTGGTGAAAATGCTAACTAAAAGCAAACCATACCAAGCCAAACGTAGAGTCACATCTCAAGCAGCAATAGAAAGGAGTAGAGCTCCCTCTCCTGGATAATCTTTGTGATCTTGACTTTGAAAGTGGTGCTGTTAAAAATGAAGATGGGATTTGCATATTGCTGACATCACTTCTTCAATCTGGCATTAGAAAAGACCTTTGATTTTATTGATGTTATATTTATACTATGCTTACTTACAGGGGCTTTTAGGCAGCCAGCCCTCTTCATCCATTGGTTTGTTATTGTGTCATTCATATTTTATTCAACTTTAATTATTTCTGTTCTTTCCGTAAGAAAATACTTTGTGTGTGGATTAGCTCTTTTTGGAAGGGAAGAAAGCTGTCACTTACAGTCACGTTAGTCAATGTGTGAAGAAAACTAAACAATTTCCCCAAATTGTAGGCTGTAGTGGGTAGAATTAAAATGTGAATGGCACAATAACAGACTAAAAGCCCGCTGTAGACTGGACGGACCACAAAAACTACTGACCTATTTTTCTCCTCCATTTCGCGGCCACAGTCACTGAGAAGATCATCAACGTCCAGCTGATGAATTTCATTGAAGAGAACTCCATCCTCGACCGTTCCCAATCTGGATTCTGCAGCAACCACAGCACCGAGATCACCCTCCACGCCGCCACACTACTTCCGCACTCTCCTCGACCAAGGCCACACCGCGGCCCTCGTCCTACTAGATCTCTCTGCAGCCTTTGACACTGTCTCCCACCGCACTCTCACAGCCAGACTCCACGATACAGGGAACCGCCCTCGACTGGCTCTGCTGATTCCTCGCTGGCAGAACTCAAAGAATCAGACTACCGCCCTTCCTCTCCGAACCCACAGAGATCAACTGCGGAGTACCCCAAGGATCATCGCTCAGCCACACACTCTTCAACATCTACATGGCCCCCCTCGACGCCATCATCAGACTGCATGGACTCAGCATAGTATCCTACGCCGACGAAACCCATCTCCTCCTCTACCTTATAAATGACCTCCCCACACCACCAGACTTAGCTTCCTGGAAGGAATGAAAGATGTAGCATCCTGGATGAGCAGCAGCTGGCTGAAGCTTAACTCAGAGAAGACAGAAGTCCTTGTCCTCGGACCCTCCCCCTCAGCATGGACAACACCTGCTGGCCCACCGCCCTCAGCAACCCTCCACTCCACAGACCATGTCCGAAACCTTGGCATCATAATCAACTCCTCCCTCACCATGACCCAACAGACATTCTTCGCAATACCTTCAAATGGATACCCCCCAAATCCAGAAAGACCATCACCCATGCACTCATAACAAGCAGACTGGACTACCGAAACGCCCTCTATGCAGTAATCAACAAATCCTTGCTCCACCAGCTCCAGGCCATACAGAACACCACAGCCAGATTTGTCCTCGGGATACCACGACATGAACACATCACCCAACACCTGAGAGACCTCAACTGGCTCCCTGTCGAGAAGAAAGTAACCTACAAGCTACTCCCCCACACCTGCAAATCCCTCCACAACACCGGACCCCAATACCTCAACAAAAGAGTCTCCTTCCACATACCCAAGAGAAACGTCTGATCTTCCGACCTCGCCGAAACCTCACGCATCTGCACAGCCAGAGGAGGTGGAAGAGCCTTCTCCTACATCGTGGCAAAGACAGCTCCTGATCAGCATTAGACGCTCCCCCACTCTGCACACCTTCAGGAAGAGTCTCAGAACCTATTTCTTCGGCTGACTCGGAGCTGCACCCCCCTCCAGCGCCTTGGAACCCTTATTGTTGAGTAGCGTGCTTCACAATTTCCTGATTGATTGATTGTATAGAACAATAAAACATATTTTAAAATGATACCTTTTTCTATTTCTTCACAGGGAGTTCTATGTATAACAATTATAACCAATAATTAGTCACAATAAGAAATTAGAATGTTATTTTTGAGTGAGTGACTTCCTTTCTTAAGGAATAATCACAACCCTTGTCAGAGTGAACTCTCAAAGTCACTTAATGAATCTGAGCTCAACCCTCTGGTAACTTTGGCTCAGAGCAGACAGGCTTACCTTAGCGCGATAAGTAAAGTATTTATGCAGTACCAAAAACAGTAAAATCAAAATGTAAAGCAATACAAATCCTAAACTGAATTAGAAATATAGAGAAAATGTTAATAAACAAAATGATACTAAAAATCCAACAAGAGGAACCGAAGATATGAATTTGATAAATTTTAAGTAGACATAGCGGCAAGAAGCACAAAGTGCCAATGATAGTCAATGGTTGAGGTAGACAAGGACCAAGGCCTAGATGTATCAAGCCGTTTGCGAATCACAAACGGTCTATTTTGGCATGCATCAAAAATTCGCAAATTAAGGAATCGCAAAAATTAGCGATTCCTTATTTTGCCATAAAATTTAAGGAATCGCAATTTTGCGATTCCTTTTTTTCATTTTTTTAAATTTTTTTATTTATTTTATTATTATATATTTTTTTTGCAAACAAATCAGAATATTTCATTGGACATCATGAAATTCCACAGAGAATAATGACAAATAACACCAGACTCTCTGATAGAGGAAGAGAAATCAAATATGCAAAAGTTAAAATTTTTAACATGATTGAGAACTAAAGAAAGAGACTGTCATTATCACTTTCAATCCCTTAGAGTCCATTGTTGTATCGGGGCCCAGATTTTCATCCCTAGATGTTTTCTTTTTCGGCCTTTCGTTGAGTAGATTGCTAGTTCGAGATTAAATTTGGCTAATAAACGAGCCCTCCATATCGAAAAGGTAGGTGGTTCGGGATTGATCCATTCCTGGGTGATACATGCTCGATATTCAGACATCATAATAAAAATCAGAGAAGTATATTCTTTTTCTATGTGGTCTGGTGATAAACCAAATAAAATCATATCCGGAGTGAGATTTATTGTTCTACCTAGAATGATCTGAATACATTTCTGCATTTCTGATAATAAATTGGACAGTTTAGTACATGAACTGAACATATGTATTACATCTGCTCCTATCAGAGTACAGCGATTGCAACAAATACCTACAGTAGCCCCCACTTCTTGATTTTAGCAGGTGTATAATATAGATCGAACATTACCATACAATGTTGAGTCCGGGATCGTCCTGAGAGTAAAATAGTGTTAGCTAGTTCGATCGATTCTTTCAGCATAACCTCATTCACTCCTAATTTCGTGGCCCATTTCTGTTGAGAGACAGTTAAGTCATCTGGAATATATGTCATGAGTATATTGTAGAAATATCCTATTTTTCTTTTAACATGAAGACCATCTATGAGTAAGATTTTTTGAAAACCATGATGTTCATTGACAGATAGCGAAATTAAAAAGCTGTAAATCTGTAAATATTTGAAGTAATCATATGGTAAAAGTTTATATTTATGTTGAAGTTCAGGAAATTTGACTATTCGATTCTCACACCATATGTCACTTAGATGTTGGATACCGTTGTTTTTCCATCTGTTCATAACTGAATCTCTAAATATGGGAGGAAAACAACGAGGTGAATTTAAAGGGGTATATCGAGATAATTTTGGAATCCCAACTAGTTTCTTTACAATTTTCCAAGTTTTATATGCAGCTGTTATAACTTTAAATTTTGTTTTCTTGTAGTAACTTGGTTCTAATATTTTTAGAAAGTAACCTCGGGCTTCGGTGCCTAATGCAAATTCATATATCGATGGAGTATGTGCCAATGACAGTGGAGCTTTATGCCCCAAAATTAAGGGGGAGATAAATTGTAGCACAGCTGCTAAATAATAGAATAAGAAATGTGGAATAGCCCAACCGCCTCTAGCTTTTGGTAGAATCATTTTTTTATAAGCTCTGCGAGTACCTTTGAATCCCCATAAGAATCTCACTGACATTTTTTCTAATTGTTTGAAAAAAAACAGTGGAAATTCAAGCGGTATTGTTCTAAATAAATATAAAAATTTTGGTAGAATTACCATTTTTAGTACATTATTTCTACCGTGTAGTGAAAGGTGTAGATGGTCTATTCGTTCCAGGGTAGTATTTGCTTTCTCCAGGACTGGAGCATAATTAAGCTTAGGAATATTAGAAATTGGAGTGGTTAATTTGATTCCAAGATAACTTGCTTCAGAGACTACATTGATTCTAGAGGGGGGGTTTTGTCCAACAAAAAGTATTTGCGTTTTTGATAAGTTTAGCTTGTATCCAGAAAAGGAACCAAAGATTATAGCCAGTCCTTCGATCCTGGAGAAAGCTTTCTCTATATTTTTAGTTACCACTACAATGTTGTCTGCATATGCAAGAGCCCTATAACTAACTCCTGCGACTTCTACCGGAATAATGTCTACTTCTTGATTTAGTTGATTAAGGAAGATATCGATATAAATAGCAAAGAGAAGTGGAGAGGATGGGCATCCTTGACGCGTTCCTCGTTGAATAGGAAAGGAAGAAGATTTATTAGTACCCACTTTAACACAGGATAACGGGTTTTGATATAGACTTTTTAAGGCTGTTATTATGCCCGGGCCAAATCCTTTCATACAAAGCAGATCCCAGAGATAGGGCCAGGCCACCCTATCGAATGCTTTTTCAGCATCCAATAGGGTGATCCCGATTGATGTACTCGTACTTTTGGCCCAATCCATAAAAGCAATGATTCTTCAGACATGGTCCGAGGTATCTCTATTTGGGATGAACCCTTGCTGCCAGCGAGAGACGATTGTAGGTATTATTTTTGAGAGTCTAGAGGCGTGTATTTTAGAATATATCTTGCTGTCAGCATTTATTAATGAAATTGGTCTGTAAGATGCAGCATTGAGGGGATCTTTATCTTTTTTTTGAAAGGTCATAATCACAGAGTGTGCCCAAGAAGCTGGTGGTATACCCTTTTGGGCCTCATGAAAAGTCGTGAGCATATCTGGTTTTATACAGCTTCTAAAAGTCTTGTAAAATTCTAATGGGATACCGTCCGGTCCCATAGCCTTTCCTATTGCTAGTGAAGCTATAGCTTGTTCGATTTCCTCCCATGTGATTTTTGCTTCTAGAGCTTACTTCTGATCACTAAAAAAGTAGCGGTAGAAAGTTAGTTCTTCCATAATTCAAAAGGAGATCTGGGGAGTAAGATTCATTGTTATATTGATATAGTTTTAAATAAAATTGTCGAAAAACTTCCAAAACTGATTCAGGTCTATTATGTAATTGCCCATTATTATCCTGTATTGAATCTATGGTGTTAAAGATTTCTTTCTGTCTAATTCTTTTAGCAAGAATTTTTCCTGTTTTCTCACCTATCTCATAAATCTGGGAGCGGAAAGTTGCCAACTGCTCTGCAAATTTGATTGCAAAGGTTTCATATATCTTAGCCTTATGGATTGCTAGATTGTTTTCTATATCGTTCGTTGGCTGTCTTGAAGCAATTGCTGTTGCCAATTTCTTTTCCCAATCCAGAACATTTTTATAGCTGAGATCTACTTTTTGACTAATAATTTTTTGTTTCTTAATAACGTATGACAGTGATTCTCCGCGTATTCCTGCTTTAAATGCGTCCCAAACGTTCTGTACAGAAGCTGTTCCCCGATTAATAACAAAAAACTCTTTTATCCATTCTGAAATTAACTTCAGACAGTCAGGATCAATTAATAGTTTACGATCGAATGTCCAGCTTCTGACTTGGGGTCTGGGAAGCATATTAGTTTTAATTTCAATCACTATTGGATTATGATCCGAAATTATACGTGGGTAAGATTCGAATTTAGTGTCATCAAGTAGTGTTTTTTTAATAAAAAAGTAGTCTAAGCGCACAAATTTCCTATGTGGCGAGGAAAAAAACGTAAATCCAGGTGCTAAAGGATTTTTTTCATGGGCGACATCACATAAGCCATAATCTAGTATCATAGAGCGGAGAGCTTTAAACGATTTTTTCTTCACCTCTTGGTAAATAACATTATAACGTATATTCATGTTGACTTCTATATTCAAATTTAGATCTCCACATATTATTAAGGACGGGGACCAATCAGCTAATTCGAGATTTAGGAGATTTAAAATATTTGGGTCATCTGCATTTGGGGCATATACTGAACATATAGTCCATATTTTCTGATTAATTCTGATTTCAGTAATTGCCCATCTACCATACTGATCGGCTTTACTCCGAATAGAATTCCCTATGCCTCTCCTAATTAAAATTGCCACTCCTTTTGTGGTTGTTCCTTGACGTGTGCATACCACTAGATTTAACCCCAGATCCTTATACAAGTGTCTATCATTCCAGGTTATATGTGATTCTTGAATACACAGAATATCAATTTTCATGGTCAAAATAATTTGTGCTGCAATCCCCCTTTTTTTATATTATTTAACCCGCAGATATTCCAAGAACAAATACGTAACTTTTCCATCTAGACAATTATTATCAATATTGCATGCTTAGCCTTCAGAGAATTTTTTTAAGATGAATAAACACACCAGATGGGAGCCATATAAATCGCCATACTCACATTTTGAATAATATTAAACATAAGATACTGTGTAATGAGATAAGCTAGGTGAACACAAGGAATAATCGAAATCAAAATAAGATTTTTTTTCATTTTTCTGATTTTGTTTGCACCCACCCTTCCAAACCCTCCCCACCCCAGGCTCGACCCGAGCCAGCCCACCCTTCCCAGCAACCCCACCCAATCAGGGCATAGGGACTTACTAGTCCCTAACATTGATGATGTGAAGAGCACTAGGTGGCGCGCCTCAATTTGGCTCTATTCTATGCTCTATAATTTTCATTTGACTAATCTATACCAATAATCCTTACACAAAAACAGGAGATTCAATCAGACTGAGGAGGATAGAAAAAAAACAATTCTAAGAGGAAGAAAAAAGGAAAGGTCAGCTCAGCCATTGGTTAAACAGAGTGGCTATACTGCTACAATTAGATAGATATATAGGTGGCAGGGCTTTATGTGAGCCAATTCGAAACACAATTTGTCTTTGGTGGAACAAACACTTTCTCTTCCAGTATCATAAACTGGAAGAGATACATCGACGACATTCTCTTAATCTGGAACATAGAGCAAGATCTGGCCGAATTTATGACCTGGCTCAATACCTTGGACCCTTGGCTGAAGTTCACATACACATCAAACAACAATCAACTTGATTTCTTGGATCTGACAATTTTCAATGATAACAAAACTTTACAAACCAAAACATATACAAAACCTACGGCTAAAAACAGTTTGTTATCATACAGAAGCTATCACCCGAAGCCTCTCAGAGACAACCTACCACATAGCCAGTTTTTGCGCCTCAAAAGAAATTGCAGCAAGAACAGTGACTATAAAATTCAAGCAAAGGGTTTAAGCGAAAGATTGAGGAATAGAGATTACACAGAACAAATCATCAAAAAGTGCAAAAAAAGAGCTGATAATCAACCAAGAGAATGTCTTCTCCAAACCTACCCCAAAGAACCCATAAAAGATTTGACCACCTGTGTGACAACTTTTAACCCAGCCACTTATGCCATTCAAAAACTGATCAACAAAAATTGGCAAATAGTGAATACAAGACAATTTGACTGGCCAAAACCCAGATTCGCCAACAGAAGGACAAAGAATCTAAAAGATACCCTTGTACATACTCGTCCTCAGAAAAGCCAACCTATGCCTATGACTAACAGTATCACAATGACCCCACTGTCAGAACATTTTCCCTGTGGTACATGCGTTGCCTGTAAAACAACGACAGCCACAAAGACTTTGCAACTAACAGATAATTTTGTTTGGACACAAAAGCAGTTTACGAATTGCAACTCTTCTCATGTTATCTACATGATCAAATGCCCCTGTCAAAAGCAATATATTGGGATGACTTGTCGCAAAATCAAACTTTAGATAGGCGAGCACAAAAGTAATATCAGATTGAAAAAGAACACTACAAAACTGTGCACCCATTATTTGGAAATGAATCATTCATGTGAAGATATACAATGGACAGTCATTGAGATGCTGACTGACAAATCCCGAAATGCAGAGAAGATACTATATGAGAAAGAGCAAAGATGGGTGGACCGACTACGTACTTTTGAACATGGCCTTAACGACAATATAGCCTGGTACCACTTTGCAAAATAAAATCCTTAAAATTATTTTCGGAATGAAATTAGGCTCCTTCACCTGTGTGAAAAGAACAGATTACACTTTTTTCTTGTTCAAAACAAATGTTCTACTGTCCCTTTAAATCTGTGAACCCAGCCTCCTTTAAAAAAAGGAAGCAGTAGCCTAACATCCGGGTTTCGGGGGCAGAGTCAGCACAAGGCCAATGTGTAGCCACCACGCGGGTAATGGCGCCTCTAATACTATTTCTGAAGATATGGGTAAGATGCAGAACTGCCGCTTTATATTTACAGGCACCTATCTTTTTAATCCAGCTCTGCGCTTTGAATAAGCGGTCCCCGTTGAAATACCGAACGCTTACACAGCAGGTAAGACCTTGATGTAAATGGTTGCGAGTGCTTTTTCCCAACATTTAAAATGTACTTCCTTACGCGCTTTCGCTTGCTAGATAAAGTTTATGCACAGTAAACACCACTCCCTAGATAAGCACTATTGAACACCGCGTTCTAAAAAGCGCCTACCTCTTACCACCTTGACTATTTAGTCAACCCTATACATCCATATATTTTTATATGAAAACCTATGAGAATCAATCCCCAGTGCCTTACCACTAGCACTCGCTTTCGAGTACTATCATATCATGGTCACTTCGTAGCTTATCCCGCAACATCCTAATTAATAACCTTCCGTTATAAATATCCAGGGTAACAAAAAGCTTACCTGTGAACTTCGAACAAACCCTCCCCCACTCTAAAATTTAAGTTTGCATAAACCAGTTGATGTTTATTTTCCCATTTCTTCCAGATTGTGGAGAGCGTATTTTCCATAACAACTAGTATGTGAAAAGGATTACCGCACAAGTTGTGTGAGTAGATTATGTGTTTGTAAGTCCTGACGAAAGCTCCACAGACCTCCTGGCCCAAGGAGCTGAAACATGTCGACAATTTTTTTCATGCAATACTACAGGACCTAGTAACTCGGTCCATAGTATACAACCCATTTTTAACAAGTGGAAACTTACCCAGTAATAAAAGCATTCGGGCATTTTTTCAATTTTTTTTAACAATATTTCTTATGTGTATCACTTGTTTGATTAATTTCTTTTTTGTGGGGAAATCCTTTTTGTCTCTGGACACTGCACTCGAGACTAGAGGTGCCTCTGGATGAGGCTGTCAGTCGACACAAACAGGAACACCCTATGATAACTGCCATAATCTCAATGTGGGGCGGATGAAACATATATACCGCATTCCAACTAACATTGATTTTTTTGAGGGTTTCCTATTCTCCCTGAACCAAAGGTCGAGTAGTGTTACAAGTGTCCATTTTTTCTTGATTAATTGCATCTACTACCCTGGGGAAAGAAACGGACACACTAATTTCTCATCCCTCCCTGTTGATAAAATGCAATTAGATATATATCACAATAGAAAAAAGAATGAAATAGAAAAAAGCATTATTCCTCTCTCTTCTTTTTCTCCTTCCCCTGCCCCTCGTTTTCTTCTATATATAGAAAAGACCAGTCTAATAACTAACTATCCAAGGTGCAAATCATATCGAATCTAAAAATTCTTTCACTGCCACTTCAGAAGTTAGAAAATAAGAACGTTCTTTATGTATTATTTTATGTTTGGCAGGGTTTAAGAGAAAAGCTTGCACACCCTTTGCTTGTAATAGGGGTATGAACTGGCGTAGTTGCCAACGTAGCTGAACAGTAGCATGGCAGTAATCAGGACGCACTAAAAATTATACGCCTTTTCCTTTGCGTTTCCTATTAGGTCTAGCCAAATCATAAAGAGCTTCCCTGGCCAAGAAATTGTTTAAAGAAATCAAAATCGCACGAGGTTTTAGAGCCAAGTCTTGTCAAGGATTTTTTTGAAAAGGAAATCTATGGGCTCTCTGAACTTCAATCTCCCACTTCCATTGAGCTAAATCAGGGAATGCCTCTGTGAATAACTCAGCTATAAATTGCCGAGGATTAGTTCCTTCATTCCCTTCCGGTATTCCCAAAACGCGGAGGTTGCTCCGACGTGATCTATTCTCCAAATCCACGAGCTTCCAATTGAGCTCTTCCTTTAACCCTTCCATTGCTGATATTTGATGCTTTTGCTGAGCCATAGTATCTTCAATTGTTGAAATCCTGCTTTCTGTCTCTGTAACTCGTGCAATAGTCTCATTAGATGCCTTTATCACTTTTCTTAAATTATTTTGTAGCTTACGAACTGCTCCCTGCGTACGAAGATTTTCTGCTCTTGTTTCCTCTCTGTGATGAAGCATAACCCGATATAGTACATCTAGTGTGACCACAGGATTCTCTGCACCCTCCGAGGGCAGTTTTGATGTTTCTGATGGCATTGGAGTGCGAGATACATTGTCATCCTGCACGGTAATATTTGGAGTCTCCTCTTCGCCCCAGTCCGGTCTATTTGGAGATTCCTCAGGGTCTGAGTCCTCCTCATTGCTTGGATAATCTTGCCCGGGATCAGAGAGTGAATTTTCAGAGTCATTTAAGTCATTTATGTCCTTATCTAGCTCGGCACCATCATAGTCTAATGCCTGAGACAGGTCTGTCATTGAGTAAAAATTACCAGCAGAGTCAATGGATTCTGCCTCTTCGGTTAAAGTTATGGTTGATGGGTACTCAGGAACCCTGTGTGATTTATCCAAAACTGGGTTTAATGTCTCAATATGCGTCATAGCTTGTTCATCTACAAAGGTGTTATTTTGCATATTATTTTGATTAGGTGCATTCTTTAAGGATACTGGAGGTCTTGAGTTCTTTTTTGCAAACCTCCCTGGAATTTTTGGTATGGCACCCAGCCTACATCCTGAACATGTCTGAACTGGGTTGGCAGAGTGGGCTAAAGAACGGTGATGGATTAAACCCAGATCTTTTGACTGGGTGTGAGTGTTTGATTGATTCAGATGCTCCGTCCATCACCACCCCCTTTTGTACCGCTTTTGGCCGCCATAAGTGTGGCAGGGTATGCTCAGACGTGAGTCCCTTGCTCACTTTGCCACTGGATTCAAGCAAGCCGGGCTGAAGACGGCTGGAATGCCAGAAACCGGTCCTCGGAAGCTTGTTTCCGGTCCAGGGAAGACATGGCTTGGCAGTTCGGGCTGGACTGTTCACATGAGGAACAGGGTCAGACTGATTTGCATATAGCCATGTCTGAACTGGGGTGGCAGAGTGGGCTAAAGAACGGTGATGGATTAAACCCAGATCTTTTGACTGGGTGTGAGTGTTTAATTGATTCAGATGCTCCGTCCATCACCACCCCCTTTTGTACCGCTTTTGGCCGCCATAAGTGTGGCAGGGTATGCTCAGACGTGAGACCCTTGCTCACTTTGCCACTGGATTCAAGCAAGCCGGGCTGAAGACGGCTGGAATGCCAGAAACCGGTCCTCGGAAGCTTGTTTCCGG
Organism: Lissotriton vulgaris; assembly: GCF_964263255.1. NCBI lineage: Eukaryota > Metazoa > Chordata > Amphibia > Caudata > Salamandridae > Lissotriton > Lissotriton vulgaris. The sequence goes on along the minus strand of NC_141687.1, from coordinate 1,979,016,674 downwards.
TCCACGGAAGGCATGGCTTGGCAGTTCGGGCTGGACTGTTCACATGAGGAACAGGGTCAGTCTGATTTGCATAGAGCCATGTCTGAACTGGGGTGGCAGAGTGGGCTAAAACGGTGATGGGTTAAACCCAGATCTTTTAACTGGGTGTGAGTGTTTGATTGATTCAGATGCTCCGTCCATCACCACCCCCTTTTGTACCGCTTTTGGCCGCCATAAGTGTGGCAAGGTATGCTCAGACGTGAGTCCCTTGCTCACTTTGCCACTGGATTCAAGCAAGCTGGGCTGAAGACGGCTGGAATGCCAGAAACCGGTCCTCGGGAGCTTGTTTCCGGTCCAGGGAAGACATGGCTTGGCAGTTCGGGCTGGACTGTTCACATGAGGAACAGGGTCAGACTGATTTGCATATAGCCATGTCTGAACTGGGGTGGCAGAGTGCGCTAAAGAACGGTGATGGATTAAACCCAGATCTTTTGACTGGGTGTGAGTGTTTGATTGATTCAGATGCTCCGTCCATCACCACCCCCTTTTGTACCGCTTTTGGCCGCCATAAGTGTGGCAGGGTATGCTCAGACGTGAGACCCTTGCTCACTTTGCCACTGGATTCAAGCAAGCCGGGCTGAAGACGGCTGGAATGCCAGAAACCGGTCCTCGGAAGCTTGTTTCCGGTCCAGGGAAGACATGGCTTGGCAGTTCGGGCTGGACTGTTCACATGAGGAACAGGGTCAGACTGATTTGCATATAGCCATGTCTGAACTGGGGTGCAGAGTGGGCTAAAGAACGGTGATGGATTAAACCCAGATCTTTTGACTGGGTGTGAGTGTTTGATTGATTCAGATGCTCCGTCCAATACCACCCCCTTTTGTACCGCTTTTGGCCGCCATAAGTGTGGCAGGGTATGCTCAGACGTGAGTCCCTTGCTCACTTTGCCACTGGATTCAAGCAAGCCGGGCTGAAGACGGCTGGAATGCCAGAAACCGGTCCTCGGAAGGTTGTTTCCGGTCCAGGGAAGACATGGCTTGGCAGTTCGGGCTGGACTGTTCACATGAGGAACAGGGTCAGACTGATTTGCATATAGCCATGTCTGAACTGGGGTGCAGAGTGGGCTAAAGAACGGTGATGGATTAAACCCAGATCTTTTGACTGGGTGTGAGTGTTTGATTGATTCAGATGCTCCGTCCATCACCACCCCCTTTTGTACCGCTTTTGGCCGCCATAAGTGTGGCAAGGTATGCTCAGACGTGAGTCCCTTGCTCACTTTGCCACTGGATTCAAGCAAGCTGGGCTGAAGACGGCTGGAACGCCAGAAACCGGTCCTCAGAAGCTTGTTTCCGGTCCAGGGAAGACATGGCTTGGCAGTTCGGGCTGGACTGTTCACATGAGGAACAGGGTCAGACTGATTTGCATATAGCCATGTCTGAACTGGGGTGGCAGAGTGGGCTAAAGAACGGTGATGGATTAAACCCAGATCTTTTGACTGGGTGTGAGTGTTTGATTGATTCAGATGCTCCGTCCATCACCACCCCCTTTGTACCGCTTTTGACCGCCATAAGTGTGGCAGGGTATGCTCAGACGTGAGTCCCTTGCTCACTTTGCCACTGGATTCAAGCAAGCCGGGCTGAAGACGGCTGGAATGCCAGAAACCGGTCCTCGGAAGCTTGTTTCCGGTCCAGGGAAGACATGGCTTGGCAGTTCGGGCTGGACTGTTCACATGAGGAACAGGGTCAGACTGATTTGCATATAGCCATGTCTGAACTGGGGTGCAGAGTGGGCTAAAGAACGGTGATGGATTAAACCCAGATCTTTTGACTGGGTGTGAGTGTTTGATTGATTCAGATGCTCCGTCCATCACCACCCCCTTTTGTACCGCTTTTGGCCGCCATAAGTGTGGCAGGGTATGCTCAGACGTGAGTCCCTTGCTCACTTTGCCACTGGATTCAAGCAAGCTGGGCTGAAGACGGCTGGAATGCCAGAAACCGGTCCTCAGAAGCTTGTTTCCGGTCCAGGGAAGACATGGCTTGGCAGTTCGGGCTGGACTGTTCACATGAGGAACAGGGTCAGACTGATTTGCATATAGCCATGTCTGAACTGGGGTGGCAGAGTGGGCTAAAGAACGGTGATGGATTAAACCCAGATCTTTTGACTGGGTGTGAGTGTTTGATTGATTTAGATGCTCCGTCCATCACCACCCCCTTTTGTACCCAGCCTACATCCCCCAGAGTTCAACATATTCGTGCTTTCTAAAGGAAAAACATTAGACTGAGCAAGGGGTGCAGTAGAGGATATATTTCCATTACAGCTGCAGTGGTATTATTTATAGTTTTTGCAATGGTACTCACATTTTTACTCTCTCCTGAGTCTCCCCTGTTTTGAGCAGGATCTTCAATAGACAAAAGAGTCTCCTTCCACATACCCAAGAGAAACGTCTGATCTTCCGACCTCGCCGAAACCTCACGCATCTGCACAGCCAGAGGAGGTGAAAGAGCCTTCTCCTACATCGTGGCAAAGACAGCTCCTGATCAGCATCAGACGCTCCCCCACTCTGCACACCTTCAGGAAGAGTCTCAGAACCTATTTCTTCGGCTGACTCGGAGCTGCACCCCCCTCCAGCACCTTGGAACCCTTACTGTTGAGTAGCGTGCTTCAAAATTTCCTGATTGATTGATTGTATAGAACAATAAAACATAATTTAAAATGATACCTTTTTCTGCTTCTTCACAGGGAGTTCTATGTATAACAATTATAACCAATAATTAGTCACAATAAGAAATTAGAATGTTATTTTTGAGTGAGTGACTTCCTTTCTTAAGGAATAATCACAACCCTTGTCAGAGTGAACTCTCAAAGTCACTTAATGAATCTGAGCTCAACCCTCTGGTAACTTTGGCTCAGAGCAGACAGGCTTACCTTATCGCGATAAGTAAAGTATTTATGCAGTACCAAAAACAGTAAAATCAAAATGTAAAGCAATACAAATCCTAAACTGAATTAGAAATATAGAGAAAATGTTAATAAACAAAATGATACTAAAAATCCAACAAGAGGAACCGAAGATATGAATTTGATAAGTTTTAAGTAGACATAGCGGCAAGAAGCACAAAGTGCCAATGATAGTCAATGGTTGAGGTAGACAAGGACCAAGAACAAACAAGAAGAGTTGGAGGGTCTGTGAGACAAAAGGCTGAGCCTGTAAGGTCCTTATGGAGAAACCACACTGTTGGATTGCACTGGACCAGACCAAGTGGTCACGCGATACTAGATGTATAATAGATATCCTATCCGACCACCCACTTGGCGGAGCCTCGTCATGTAGGACGTCTAGAACCAGGGTGGTGTGTCCAGGCCCAGATGAATTGGCCAGACAACACACAATTCTGGTTCATACAGTGGAAGTGTCCATGCCACTGAGTGGTACTGGTAAAGTGCAGTGCAAACAAAAAAGTGAATAAGTGATGTTTAAAATGACGTTCCAGGCAAAAAAAAATCTTTATTGATATTCACCAGGACGTCAGATTAAAAAAGGGTGTAGAACAGTGTGAAAAAATCACTGTTTGCTTAGCTATGTTGTTAAATCGGCCAACATGTTTCTGCCAACTGGTGAAACTACACCGGCATTCTTCAGGGCCATATAAATAAGCTGTTGCTACTGCAAGGAAACACTCTAATGTTTTTCTATAAAGTGGAAAAGACAGACCAAGAATCCTCAAGGACTGTCAAACTAATGGTGTGGTCACGTGGACCATCCTACCGTATCCCCTTGTGCAAATGTCTTGATGGAGGATACATTCCTGTAAAAGAAACAAAAAAAGGCCAAAACTATTTTGTGTTCATTAAACAATGTAAGCTAGAAAATGTCATAAGGACCATCAAGAGACTCAGCGAGGCTAGTCCCTATTAGAACGGCCAATGAATATCATTTTGGTTGCAATAAGAGTAAACCATAGACACTGCTAAATGTAATTTATCAAAAAGTGAACAGGACTTACCCAGCAGTATGTGGGAGTCAAACCTCACCTCACCCGGCAACGGCTCGGAGAATGAGGCCCCGCTCTAAGCGCAAAAAAACATATATAAACATGTAAGCCTAAGAATGTATAGAGTAGACAAATCCTAAGGGTTATGTTACCATGGAGAATCACAGGTGGTCATATGGACACCCAAGGGATGTTATCGTTCAACCCTGATATATCAGTCTTCAATTTGAAGATCCAGCGTTGTTCCTTAATAAATAGAAACCGTGAAACATCTGTTATGTGCGCTGGGATAAAAGGTTGTTCTAGTACCACCCACCTCAAGTCATCTGCTTTGTGCTTCTTAATTAGAAAATGGTTCGTCAGGCAGGTGGACTGTTTGTTGCACCGTATCGTGCTCTTATGTTCCAGATGGTTCTGTTTTGTTGATGTTCAATCAATGCCTCTCGGTTGGAGAGGCATTGATTGAACATCAACAAAACAGAACACCGTCTGACAGGATTACAATGGTACACACCTTCAGTACCCGATCTAACACAGTGAAGAAAATAGTACTGAAGCACTGGAAAATGCTCAACACAGCTTCTGGTGCAATATCCAGGCCTTTGTTTGCCTTCAAACGAGGACCCAGTATCAGAGATAGTCTGGTTCACACGAGACCGAAGACACAGAGGAGAGAGACCACTACCACTCTGGATACCATCTGGAATACTACTCCGGTACAGGGGCACTACCCATGCGGTAGCTGTACGGCTTGCCCGCAGACCCGCAAGACCCTTTCCATAGACATCGGTACATCGAGACCATGGAAATTGATTAACCACACGAACTGCAATTCGGAGCGATTGATCTATATGATCACATGCCCGTGTGGTCTGGCTTACATCGGACACACCACCAGAAAAGTTAAGCTGCGTATCGGCGAACATAAGAGCACGATACGGTGCAACAAACAGTCCACCTGCCTGACGAACCATTTTCTAATTAAGAAGCACAAAGCAGATGACTTGAGGTGGGTGGTACTAGAACAACCTTTTATCCCAGCGCACATAACAGATGTTTCACGGTTTCTATTTATTAAGGAACAACGCTGGATCTTCAAATTGAAGACTGATATATCAGGGTTGAACGATAACATCCCGTGGGTGTCCATATGACCACCTGTGATTCTCCATGGTAACATAACCCTTAGGATTTGTCAACTCTATACATTCTGAACTGCAGTACAAGAATTCTTTCTGCACATTTCATCACATAGATCCCCTCCATTGATCAAAACCATATGCAACACACGTCAGGAATCAATGAATATCATCCTATCGGAATCAATCTGGTGGGTTAGCCTATACATCGTGGGTGGCTTTATTCATTTGGTGCCCTAAGCTGTGTTCGCCCTGTCTATTAAGGATCTAAATTTATGGTCTGTAGTGGTCAGATTGTATCCCCTGTGGCTCATACTTAGCCACACGACCAATATCAGTGTTAGGGTTGTTCTCAGCATATCCCTTTTACACTGTCTCTACACTCTGAATGTAGCCCTGTGGTGATTCTTAGCAACTTTACAAACCTTGGCGCATCATAAACTTCATAACGCCCTCCATTATACTTTTCAACGAAATCTAAAGACTTTTCAATACCTGCCAGTAACATGAGGCAATGCAACTTTCCTTCAGAACTCACACAGTGCCCCATTCAGGTCTCTAGACTATGGAGATGACACTGAAATACCCATAGCGTCTCCTGTTGACTATCGCATGCTTTGTGCATTCTTTATATTTGTCTCTAACACGACGAGTGGCCCCGTTCAATTTGCGAGCCACTTCTCGTGTTGACAAACTAGTAAAACACGCAGCGGAGCATGCGCGACTGAGCGGTGTATGTTTACACAACCGGGGGCACGCCTCTATCCTTCTGCGCATGCCCCTGGTACCGACCGCATTACAGAGATCAGCGACTAAGAGGTGCGCATGCGCGTTGTATCAGACACGCGAAAACAGGAAAGCAGCTGTCTGGCATCACGGTCAATTGCTCCAATCAGGGTGGGTATAAAACCACGCGCCTCACCTCTCCGCGTCGCCTCCCCTTCGGCTTCGCATTCAGCCGAGAGGTACCGACGGAGAGGTGAGTAGGAACGCCGCGCTGTGCCCAGACTGTTGCTGGAGCTCTGTTTAATCACTCAGTTTTGAATAGTTTAGCCTGCTCTTGTAAAAATAATAATTTACAATTTATTTTATGAGTGAGGACTTGAAATGTGCCCACTGTTGCAATGAGGCTTTAGATGCAGGCATTGGCCAGGTTTGTTCTTTCACAGCCTAAAACCTTAAACTGTATTCTGATTTAAATACACCACAGTACATTTCCATGTGACAATTGTCACTGGTGAAGAATGGGTTTTCACATAGGATCTTTTCAGTCAGTCAAGTTTTTATATTAGTTCCAACCAACCAGCCTTCCTTTGCTCTCCATGGGACTTTGATCACTGTGGGCAATCTAACAACCAGTTTTCTGTACGCACAAACTCTTTAAAACATAGTATTGACTTAGGACACTATTCTAGCCCTCTGAGTCGCTTAGGCTTACATGTTTATATATGTTTATTTGTGCTTAGAGCGGGGCCTCATTCTCCGAGCCGTTGCCGGGTGAGGTGAGGTTTGACTCCCACATACTGCTGGGTAAGTCCTGTTCACTTTTTGCTAAATTACATTTAGCAGTGTCTATGGTTTACTCTTATTGCAACCAAAATGATATTCATTGGCCGTTCTAATAGGGACTAGCCTCGCTGAGTCTCTTGATGGTCCTTATGACATTTTCTAGCTTACATTGTTTAATGAACACAAAATAGTTTTGGCCTTTTTTTGTTTCTTTTACAGGAATGTATCCTCCATCAAGACATTTGCACAAGGGGATACGGTAGGATGGTCCACGTGACCACACCATTAGTTTGACAGTCCTTGAGGATTCTTGGTCTGTCTTTTCCACTTTATAGAAAAACATTAGAGTGTTTCCTTGCAGTAGCAACAGCTTATTTATATGGCCCTGAAGAATGCCGGTGTAGTTTCACCAGTTGGCAGAAACATGTTGGCCGATTTAACAACATAGCTAAGCAAACAGTGATTTTTTCACACTGTTCTACACCCTTTTTTAATCTGACGTCCTGGTGAATATCAATAAAGAATTTTTTTTTGCCTGGAACGTCATTTTAAACATCACTTATTCACTTTTTTGTTTGCACTGCACTTTACCAGTACCACTCAGTGGCATGGACACTTCCACTGTATGAACCAGAATTGTGTGTTGTCTGGCCAATTCATCTGGGCCTGGACACACCACCCTGGTTCTAGACGTCCTACATGACGAGGCTCCGCCAAGTGGGTGGTCGGATAGGATATCTATTATACATCTAGTATCGCGTGACCACTTGGTCTGGTCCAGTGCAATCCAACAGTGTGGTTTCTCCATAAGGACCTTACAGGCTCAGCCTTTTGTCTCACAGACCCTCCAACTCTTCTTGTTTGTTCGTAGTCTCAGTAGGGGTATTTGAGTATGGATGGTCTATAAATATAATCCCCTTGACCCTTCCCAATTTGTTGTTTTTCAGACAAGGACCAAGGCCTAGATGTATCAAGCCGTTTGCGAATCACAAAGGCAGAAATTCGCAGAATTTCGGCATTTGCGAATCGCAAACGGTCTATTTTGGCATGCATCAAAAATTTGCAAAAATTAAGGAATCGCATAAATTTGCGATTCCTTATTTTGCCATAGCATTTAAGGAATCGCAATTTTGCGATTCCTTAAATGCTATGTCTGTAGCATTTTTCAATTGCAAATTTTGGTTAAGAAATCGCAAATTAACACCAACTTGTATTTGATGTTAATTTGCTAATTCTTTTAAAAATGCACAATTTGGCATTTTTGAAGGTGGCATGTGGCGCACACACATGCACGTAAGGCATGTATGTGCGCCATATGCACACACATGTACATATCAGGGGTGCAGCAGGGTGTCCTTGAGACACCCCTGCATCCTTGAAATTATTCTCAATTTGCGATTAGCAAATTGCGAATCGCAAATTGAGATTAATTTCACAATCATTCCTATGGGCCTCCTGGCCCATAGGAATGAATGGGAAATGATTCCTTAATTACGAATTTGCAAATTGCGAATTCGCAATTAAGGAAGATTAAGAAATCACTAAAAAATTGCGATTTTTTACATACATCCAATTTTGCGATTTCTAAATAGCGATTCCTTAAAAATGGCTATTTAGAAATCGCAAAATGGAATCTTGATACATCTGCCCCCAAGACACAATTTGAGGCTAGCTGTGATGGAGCCAATCAGGTTCGTCCTGGCCAAAGTTTTTAACTTCTGACGTTGTCCTTTAAGTCCCAATTAAGCATGGGTGGAAAATCCGTTCCGCTCGCGGATTTTGCGGATTTTTGGTAAATTCGCAAATCGCGAACGCTCGCGAATTTACCGAAAATCCGCAAATTCGCATGCAGCGGACTTTTTTTTCTTGGTGATACAATTTTGCGGCGTGCGGTGTGAGTTCGCAATTGCGAACATGGAGGTGCGGCGGGCAGCAACAATCTCGCACTTGTGGGACACCCCCACGCCGCACGGCCACCAGCTGCTGCGTGTGCCCCATTGCCTGCCTTCTGCCTCGCCGCCGGCCTCGCTGCCGCCTTGGTCGCTCCCCTCTGGTTTTCGCCAGTTGTTTTGCCCTAAATTTGTGCTTGTTTCTTTTGTGCCGTGTGATTGTTTCTTTAGCTGTTTTTACCATTGTTTTGCCCGCCATTTGTGCCTGTATTTTTTTGTGCCGTAACATCGTTTTCCTTCTTGTTTTGCCTTTTATTTTGCCCTCCATTTGTGCCTGTTTAATTTAATGTAACCTCTGTGCCGTGTTCAGTTTCCTTCCTGTTTGCCCGCCTACCTCGCCGCCCTCCGCTCTCCCTCCCCGCTTCCCGCTTCCCGCCACCGCCATTTGCCCCGACACTTTTCTCTTCTGTTCCCTCCCCGCTCCCGCCTCCCAGCTGCTCCGCCCACCCGCGCACTTCGCCTTAAATGGCGACCGTGCGAACGCGCAGCGGTCACGCGCAGCGGGCGCGCCGATTGTGCGCCGAAGGCGCGCCAAAGGTAAGCCCGTCTGCGCCCATCCGCGACCGGATCGCGACCAGCGCCAGGACCCCTGGCCCCCGAAGACCCCGACCGACCCGCCTGACGTACTCCGCCGCCACCCTCATCGCACTCAACACCGGCCGACTCCCAGAATGCCTTCAAGCCACTCCACGACGTACCCACGGACCTTTCAGCTGCCACGCCTGCAAATTCACCTGCATCCGGACCTGCCTCGCACCAGCACCCGCCAAGTCGAACACCAGCAGCACCCACCTCAAGTGCATCCTGCTCAACACCTGCTCCGTCCACAGACACGCCATCGAACTCTGGAACCTTCTAGACGCCACAGCCCCTGACGTTGCCTTCCTCACGGAGACCTGGATGAACGCCTCTTCAGCTCCCGACATCGCCATCGCTATCCCAGAGGGCTACAAGATCATCCGGAGGGACCGCAACGCCAACCAGATGGGAGGAGGCATCGCCATCATCCACAGGAACACCATCCGTCTCACGACCAGCACCGACAACACCCTGACCACCGCCGAACACCTGCATTTCCAGATCCACACCAACCCGAACACCACCCTCAGAGGCACCCTGATCTACCGACCCCCTGGACCACGCACACAATTCAGCGAGGACATCGCCGACTTCGTCAGCCCGCATGCCCTCCCCTCCGCTGACTACATCCTCCTGGGGGACCTCAACTTCCATCTGGAGAACAACAACGACCGCAACACCAGCACCCTGCTCGACAACCTCGCCAATCTTGGACTCAAGCAACTGGTGTCCACCCCCACCCACCTCGCCGGACACACACTTGACGCAGTCTTCTCTTCCAGCACAGACATCGACTTCAGCCACGCCACAGAGCTTCAATGGACGGACCACCGCTGCGTCCACTTCACCTTCAAGAGAACGACGACCCACCACCACCAGCAACAGGCCGCCCGCAGAAGCTGGAACAAGATCACAGCAGACCAGCTCGCCACCTCCCTGAGCCAGCACCCTCCTGCCAGCTCAGCGAACCCCAGCCAGGCCGCCGACGACCTCACGAAGTGGATCAGCATCTGCGCGGACGAGCTCGCCCCGCTGAGGACCCCGCCCAGCAGACCCGGCAGCAAGAAAGCCCCGTGGTTCACCGACGAACTCAAGAGCTCCAAGAAGAACTGCCGAGCCCTCGAGAAAGTCTGGAGAAGGGAACCTACACCGGACAACAGGACCTCCTTCAAGCTTGCCACCCGGAAGCACCACCAGCTGATCCGCGCCGCCAAGAAAACAGCATTCAAGGACCGGTTGGACAACAATGCACACAACTGCAAGGAGCTCTTCAACATCGTGAAAGAGCTTTCCAACCCCAGCGCAGGAAACAACGACATCACCCCATCGCAAGACCTCTGCAACTCCCTCGCCTCATACTTCCACAACAAGATCGCGGACATACACAACAGCTTCAACAACCAACCAACGCACACCATGACCGAACAACCACCCCCCACCACCACCCTCCACGCCTGGACCCCGATCAGCACCGAAGACACCATCCGCACGATGAACTCCATCCACTCCGGATCACCGACCGACCCCTGCCCTCACCACGTCTTCAACAAGGCCGACGCTGTCATCGCACCCCACCTGCGAGACATCATCAACACATCCTTCGACACCGCCACCTTCCCTGAGAGCTGGAAACACGCCGAACTCAGCGCTCTACTCAAGAAACCAACAGCGGACCCCACCGAACTCAAGAACTACCGCCCCATCTCGCTCCTCCCGTTTCCAGCCAAAGTCATCGAGAAGACCGTCAACAAGCAGATGGGCGCCTTCCTCGAGACGAACGGATCCCTCGACCCCTCACAGTCCGGCTTCCGAGCCAATCACAGCACCGAGACCGCCCTCATCGCCGCCACCGATGACATCCGAGCCCTGATGGACAATGGAGAAACAGCGGCCCTCATTCTCCTAGACCTCTCCGCAGCATTCGACACTGTCTGCCACCGCACCCTAGTACAGCGCCTCAGCAACGTCGGAATCCAGGACAAGGCGCTGGAATGGATCATCTCCTTCCTCGACGGAAGAACACAGAGAGTCCGCCTACCACCGTACAAGTCAGAGGCCTCCGAAGTCATCTGCGGCGTCCCCCAAGGGTCATCTCTGAGCCCCACCCTCTTCAACGTCTACATGAGCCCCCTCGCGGCCATCGTACGCAAACACAACCTCAGCATAATCTCCTACGCCGACGACACCCAGCTGATCCTCTCCCTGACCAACGACCCCGCCTCCGCCAGAGCCAACCTGCACGAAGGGATGAAAGAGGTAGCCGAGTGGATGACGACCAGCCGCCTGAAACTGAACTCTGACAAGACGGAGGTCCTCATCCTGGGCTCTTCACCCTCCGCCTGGGACGACTCCTGGTGGCCTCCCGCCCTGGGCACCGCACCCAAACCGACAGACCATGCACGCAACCTGGGCTTCATCCTGGACTCCTCCCTCTCCATGACCAGGCAAGTCAACAACGTCTCCTCGGCGTGCTTCAACATCCTACGCATGCTACGGAAGATCTTGTGGTGGATCCCCACCGAGACCAGGAAGACCGTCACCCAGGCCCTCGTCACCAGCCGACTGGACTACGGCAACGCCCTCTACGCCGGTACCACCGCCAAGCTCCAGAAGAGACTCCAGCGGATCCAGAACGCCTCAGCCAGACTCATCCTCGACATCCCACGAACCAGCCACATCACCGGACATCTGAGAGACCTTCACTGGCTCCCCGTCAACAAAAGAATCACCTTCCGCCTCCTCACCCACGCACACAAAGCCCTACACGACCAAGGCCCGAGCTACCTCAACAGCCGAATCAACTTCTACGCTCCCAAACGCCACCTCCGATCAGCCAACCACGCCCTCGCCGCCGTCCCCCGCATCCGAAGAGCGACTACGGGAGGAAGGTCCTTCTCCCACCTGGCCGCCAAGACCTGGAACTCCCTCCCTCCCGACCTGCGCCTGACCCAAGACCACCTCTCCTTCAGGAAGAAGCTGAAGACCTGGCTGTTCAAGCAGTAGCGGCCCCCCCCCCCAGCGCCTTGAGACCCTACGGGTATGTAGCGCGCTATATAAGTGTCACTGATTGATTGATTGACTCGCGAAATTACAAAAATTGCAATTCTGCACAAGAAATCTACTAGCAAGCAGCATAGACCTTCTGAAAATGATGATTTTTATCAGAATAACTCCTCAGGTTGACATTTGCCTGCATTTTTTTGGATTTGAGGCCTTTTGATTTTCTTTGGATAACTTTTGGATTAGAAATCAACTTTCTCATATAAGCTTGTTTGGGGCATTACAGTTGCTGTAATGCTGTTCTGTAGAAAAACGAGTTTTGCAAAAGTGAAAGCATTCAGCAGGTTCAAAAGTTCAAACTCATCATTAGTAACCATTCCCTGAAGTGCTTCCTGACAAGGGCCCCTCCAGAGTTCAGTTGCTAGTTGCAACAACTGTATGACCCTGCTCTGACCCTCACAGCAGGCTCATAGAATAGCTACAATTAGGCCACAAAGGTCCTGGAAAAAAAATTGCACTGCAATAGAAAGCAAATTACAGATAAGGAAGCAGGTGCCAGTCTGGAATTTTAAAACAGTGACACATTAATAAATCAACCCCAAATTAATTCATGTCAGTTGAAGCAGGCAGGTGTGCTTGCTTTTTCCCCCCATAATCTACAGTGATGATGAACCAGAGGGTGGCATTGATGTACCAGAGGGTGGCATGGGTGAAACAGAGGGTGGCAGGGGTGAAACAGAGGGTGCTGGGAACCTGTGATGATGAACCAGATGTAGAAACAACATAATCGTGACCGTTGCGAGCCGACATGTAAGTTCGCAATTGCGAACTGGTACAAAACCCTCGCGAACTGGCAGAAATCCTTGCGAACTGGCAGAAATCCTTGCGAACAGAAAAAAAAATCCGAAAATTCGCGAGAATTCGCAGATTTTGCGGATTGCGAGTTCGCAAATCCGCAAAATTCGCAAACGCCAGATTCGCAAAATTCGCCCATGCTTAGTCCCAATCCACCACAGGAGTACATGTTGAAACATCCAGGACCTCAAGGAAGGCACTTAGAGAATCACAGGGTGTCAGGCATAGGCCAACCGCAGGGTCCAGGTCCAGCTGCCACTGATCAGCAGGATTGTCAGAACCTCATTCAGAGGAACATGAGGCATGCAAGGGTTACTGGGCCCAACCATGGTGGTTGAGGACTTTTACTCCAGGCCTGACCTACTATGGATCCTGGTCAAATGGATCAAGTACCCTTTCTTCACTTGACTCTCAGTTGTAGCTGTGGTCGAGCAGTCAAAACTCCCTTGAGGGGATTGAAGATTCAGGTCAGTGAACATGACTCATAACTCAAAGTGCAAAAAGTATGAACAATAAATCAATGTCCAGCCAAATACTTGCTTTTATAAGAAAAAGTATCATTTTATGTCTAACTCTACACGTGCAAATAAATGCAACATTCAAATGCAACAACACAGCCACCCTTGAGGTCAGGGCTCTAGTAGTTGTCAGGTAAATACCTGTCCCATACTCCATTGTGTAACATGTTCAGGGTTGTTCCCCATTCATAGGTCGACACCTCAGGAAATGCAAGATATTTGGTGGTACTCAAGACTTCTACCTTTGTCGTTTTAAGAATTAGTCAAACGTTCCTATGGTGCTTCAGCACCATTAGCAGCCAGTCCCCTTGGGCCACAAAGGCCAGGGTTCAGTCTTACCCTCTCTGATGATATGGCGGTGTTCAGTGTGCGACATAGTCGAGCCGTTCAAGATTGATGCAGCAGCACTTGGCAGCACATGCTCTTCCTGTCGAGCTGCCCTGCCCGTCGGTTTCCAGCAATGGAAGCTGCTCCCCCTCTGAGGACACAAAAGATAAGTTGCTCTTCCTGTAACAAAAGGGAAGAGGGGAATTTTCCAGGTCCTGACTGGAGCTCCTGTGATGGTGCAACGTCCTCAGTGCCACCCTGTGATACTCAGGAAAACAGTCAGGTGCAGTTTGCAGGCTAGACTTGATGGGCACCTCACATGGCTGGGATCACGGCAGACCTCTCCTGGCCTACACGGGTTGTTGGACTGTTCCTGCACACTGGTAACAACCCAATCAGTGTGCAATTGCTCTCCTTATGCCTCACTCAGCGATTCCTATCGGTAGGTCTCCGCAGTGTGACTAACTCCCTCCAATGCTCTTCTAATCCTTACAGTGCGCATTGATCTTGACAAGCAGGCAGGAAATTGTGCTCCTGACTCCAGGAAAGGTGATCTCGGTTTCCCTGGATGATGTTCCTTCACCCAGCAAGAAGACTGCCAGGCTTTTGCCCCCAGTCATTGTCACAGGCAGAAGTGTTGCAGAGCTTCTTGTTATCCCACAGCCAGTCTGGCTTCTTGGCAGATGACACATTTTCTGGGACTCAATCTCCTCTTCTTATAGTTATTTTCCAGACATCAAATGTGGTTTAGGGTCTGGGTCTTTAAAGTTTTATGTTGGGCTTCTTCTACTATTGAAGTGAGCACTTCTCTTTTCCATCTTCCTTCATTAAAAATGTCTGTCACAACAAGCACAACTCTGACGCCGAGTGTACGCAGCACAATTTCAGGGAGTGATCAGAGTTCACATTTGCATGTCAGTCACAGTGAAATGTGCATCAAAAGGTTAATCTTAGACCCCTGTCCTACTCTTTATAAAGCTCTTATCAGCCCCATCTTCCATCCTAAGATTTGTCCAGGCACCTTCCTTGTGATCTATCACTGAATCAAAGAACAGTCTTTTGAAATGTTAAAGGAGTCTCTCCCCACAACCAGCTCATAAGATTGTAGATACCCACAAATCTGTCTGGGAGGATTCATCTCCTCCTAATGTGAAAACCAGGCAGGCCTGGGCTTCCAAAAATGGAACTCAAGGTTCTCCATACAATGTACCATTGAAGTCACATTCACTCAGTGTACTTTCACAGCGCACTTCCAGTACAGCACTGATCCTCCATGAATTGTACCATTACATGTACTCATGCATCATGATCACTCATTCATTCTGTGCACATTGTTAAGCACTAAAGCTTTTCTATGTTTAAACAGGATGTGCTCTTTACAAACACACATACTGCAAGCACATACACTCACTTTGTGCGGACTGCAAAACACTTCAGCCTTTATATTGTACTTCACACAAGCACGGATACACTCAGCACAAGTTGTTCCTGCACACACACTGCACAGCACTACTTCTCTAATGTAATGTATTCCTCTCAGGCATACATTCGCCTAGTACTTGTACTAACCAAACGTTTACTGCTCCATCCTTTTACTGTACCCTTCCTAGGCACACATACAACCAATGCAGAATCACTACTCCAGCACTGTGCATTACTCCACATCTACCTGATGTAGGCCAAGGGTGAGTTAAGCACACAGCAGCAGAACTTTTGAAAAGGTGAGTGAGTCTGAGGGCCTCACTCCAGTGACATTGGGTAAAAAGGTCCTGTTCACTACTACTGATCACTACACATTATGCTGCCACCACCACACTCATTTTGCTTAGCTCCTGGTGAATGCAGTAGTCTTTCGCCACTTTATGGGCAGCACTTTGGGTGCCCCTCCTGGTCCAATAAAACTGCAGTCCATGAGAGAGGCCTATGTCATGATACATACGCATGGTCCGGGTCTGCGTGTCTGCCTATGACAAAAAAATCTGCATGAGGGATCCAGACAACAGCACAATTGGCACTCCAGGCAGGGGTACATGTCTCTTACCTTGTGGAGGTCATTTCCATCCCAACATGGGCACTCCAGGAAAGGGCCTCTTGTACATTCTGTAGCTTCAATCAGAAATTATCCTTATGATCCTTGGAGTTCATGTATTTGTCCCGTAGTCCATTCCACTTATCCTCCTGTACAAGAGTCAGCAGGTCCAGTTCTTCAGGGCTCTTCTCAGGTCACAGACAGAAGGTCCTGTCCTTTTCTGATCTTCAGCAGGTCTATGAAGTACTCTGGATGGGTCACTGGCGGTACAGCATTCATACTTGCACTAGCTAGTGAATGGTAATGACTACTGGGCATGCCCTAACCAATGGGGTAAAAGTTCCTGGGGCCAACTCTACCCAGTTTGGGTATTTTCAAGACAGTGAAAGTCTTAGCTACACTAAAGTGGACTTGTAAGGATGTATGTGAGTGTGTGTTGGGGCGGGGAGGGGGTGGGGGTAATCCTAGTGTCCTTTCACATCTAGCACTAAATCCCTGAGCATATTCTGACAACCTCAGAGGAGTCATCTCTGCAAATTCAGGTTCAGGCTTTTCTTTGCTCCTGGGAGGCATTTCACACCAATTCAAAGGCTTATCACTGGCTGGGATCTGGCCAGGGTTTTATGCCGAGTACAGGCCAGGCAAGAAAAGGGCAACTTTCTAAAACTTACTTTTTCTTAATATTTAAAAATCTGACTTCACCACACATTTTTTTACAACACATATGCCCTTGCATGCCTTTTCAACGAATGAATGTTGTAAAGGTATGAATGGTAAGGGTATATGCGTGGTTCTGGTGGTAAGGGCAAATGCGTGGTGGTAAAGGCACCAACATTGTGAAGGATATTAGCACCTTTAGAGGAACTGGAGAGAGCCTTCTGCTTCCTCTTTATGACATGTGCCATGCCTGAGAAAAGCTGCTTCGTCATAGTCGTGAGGTAAGGGAAATTGGAGCTGGGGTGGGAGGTTAAAAAGATGCTGGAGGCCGGGATGGTGGGGAGGGGGAGTCACGTAGGAGCCTGGTTTTAGGGCTAAGGAAAGGGGTCTGGTATTTTTCACAAGGGCTGGGTGCCGGGAGGGGGGGTCATGCTGAGGTCTAGGGTAGGGGTAGGGTATTTTTAACAAGGACTGGGGTAAACGGTTGTACTGGGGTCTGGTTTTAAGGCTCAGGGCAAGGGGTAGGTTATTTTTAAATAGGGCTGCGGGGGTGACAGAGAGTGGGTTGAGGGCAAAGGGCAGGGGTCAAGGAAAACCTTTGCCACACATATGCCTTTAACAGACATGCCTTTACAACAAAATGTGTTGTACAGGAATGCCTGGTAAAGGCATATTCATTGTAACACATGCATGGTAAAGGCATATGTTGCAATAGAATGTGCTGTTCCATCATAGATTCGATCTTAGCATATACTCTGGTTTTCTACAAAGTTAGGCCTGCCACAGTGAAAAATTGCTTTTGGGTGCTAGCCAATGTAAGGACCTGTTAACATTACATTTCTGAATGTCCTACTTTTTAATACCATGTGGTTTCACGGTCTACAAAGGGATGACTTATTAATATTTACAAGAGGTGTTTGGACCTTGAAAAGTATTTATTTGGCAGGTGGATTTGCAGTTTTTACACTGCTTCAGTCAGGCTACAATGGTCGGCCTGGAGCCATGTTTGCACTGCCACTAAAATGTGCCACTAAAAGGTGAAGTAGTGTGGCTCACTGGTTAGAGGCGGCAGACCCGAGAGCAGAGGACGGCCCGGGACCAGGGTTCGATTCCCGGCGCGGCAGGTTTCTGGACCAGGGTCAGCGGACTCGATAATTCTCTCGCCTCGGTGCCCACTCTGATCAGCGATCACACTCGGCAACTCTGGGCATTATCTTACCTCATCTTCACTAACGGCCCCACCAGACCGCCGGGGATGCCTGGTCTCACCCTGGAGATGCCCATTAAGGGACCATCTCTCAGGGAAGCCAGGAAGGGTTTCGCAGCGGTCGAAGCGCCTTGGGACCCTATGGGTAAGTAGTGCGCTATATAAATGCCAATACATACATACATACATACTAAAATGGATCGCACAACAGGTGCTGCACTACATTGGTGGGATTTAATTTTCAGGCCTTTGGTACTCTTTGCACCATATACTATGGATATATAGGTAAGTTAAATATACCATTTAGGAATACATCAATTTGACCATGTTTAAAGGGGGAGCACATGCACATTGCCACTGGTATTTAGGGATAAAGCGCACAAAGTTCTAAAGCCAGCAAAAATATAGGGTCCAGAAAAAGGCATACAATCCAGGGTGCCACCAAGAAAAAGGCCGATTTCTCATAGTCACCAGTGTGCTGCAATAAAGAAAAGATTGTTATCCACAGTTAATAATCAGGGTCAGTCTTTAATTCCTTCAAAGCTGCTAATATAAATATATAAACTACGGACGATATTACAAATAACACCCCAGGTACACAGCTGTCATTTTCATCCACTTCTTGTGTCCCTGGGGAAATTTGGTATTTTCAAAGGAGCTATAGATGCTTGTGCAGCCCCTTCTAGTGGGGCTCTTTCTATAACATGGATCGTACTGGTGCACATTTTTTAGCCAGCATCACCACAAGGGGGTGTTCTCTCATTTCCATGGGGGCATATTTATGTAATATCACATGAGGCCATGTATTAATATGGGTGTTGATTGTGCATTAAATTTGTTAAGGTGCAGAACAGTAGGTTAGGCTCAGAAGGGAGGGATTATCAATCCTAATGTGGCCCTCTTAGCTTTTGACAGACTTACAAAGTATGTGTGTTCACCTCACCTTTTTGCACATATGTTAATAAGCCCGAGAAGGATTTTTTCGTTCTCTGTAGCTTGCCGTAGCTATGGATCTGCTTTGCATGTATAACAAACCTAGTTTTTGTATTAGATAAACTGGAGAGATGCAATAGTGCCAGCTTCCATCTACATCTGACATTTGGAAAAAAGCATTGCTTAATATTCTTGTAAAAAAAAACTAGAACTGAGCACTAGGGGCGGGCGATACATTTTGCTGTGCCCACTTTGCGTTATGCATATAACACTGAGTTACAGCCAAATTCCGCCAACCGACGCTTGGTAGAGTTTTTCTCGCGCGCACCTCAGCCAAAAGTAAACTGATGGGTACGAGTGAGATTTGACATCCCCTAGCACAATTTCCGGTCATACGAAGGGAGCCCAGCACCACTTAGTGGAGTTTTTCATGCATTCACCTCAGCAACAGTAAGTTAATGAGTACGAGTCAGATTTGGCTCCCCTAGCACAATTTCCAGACACAAGGAGGGAACCCAGCGAGATTTCCCCAATGGGGGTGGGCGTGAGTTGTCAAGACCATTCGCGGTGAGAAAGCTGCCACTCGAGTAGAAAATCTACTGAAGCTGCCCCACAATCAACTCGAAAAGCAGCGCTCTCTGGTGCCCTGTGTGTTGCCATCACGCAGATTTTTCAGCGCGGATTGAGCTCCTGGTGCTAAAAATCAGCGTGTGCAGTGCAACATGCCAAATTTTCCCCTTTTCATGGAACTTTGCAGAATCTCGCTGAGTTTTCATGTAACTCCGCGAGTTCTGCGAATACCAACTGAGCACAAGCAACTACTCCTCGAGCATTTTCTCAGGCAGCCACCAGGGAGATAAAGCTTTCAGATGCCAAGCAGAGCACACATATGTGGCAAAATATAGGAAACTCTTGGAAAAGACTCACTTGGTTATGAGTATTGTTTCTCAAGGAGGCAGGTGAGCTAAGATGAGATCATGAGAAAAAGTAGCACCAAGCGTGAGGGCAGCTCCTCATTATTTCAGCACACTGATTAATTATGAAAATTCGCATCTTGTGTGCTAAGTACAACCCTTGTCTTCACCACAAGTCTTAGACTTGGGTTTACTACATTAATTAGGTTATCAAAAGATGGCTGCTACTGATTACATGATTAGACTTAACATGTTTTTTATTTTTACAGCCCGAACCTGTGACATACACTTGGTGTAAGAGAGACACAGTATATAACTGAAACAAATTGACTCAACTGTACTTCTGTAATGGTATCTCAACTGTGAACTTGTTTAGCTCAGATGGTTTGTTACTGTCATGAGGTAAATCAATAAGGAACACTGAACTTGAAACCACCATACTCTGAGCCCAGTCTATCCTTAAATGAACTTCTCCTCTTTTGGGCCACTAAGTTCTTCAGAATTAATCATGCTGGCCACACATAACTATTTTTTAAAAACATTCTTGAGAATGCTAACCAGAAGGAAATACGCATTGCTGTGTGTGGATCTGCTTTGCTTTGGCAGCACAAGAAACAAAAAATAAGAAGCAAAAAAAGACGTTTGAAAATTCAGATGCTTTACATATTTTTGGCTTACAAACATTTGCAAATGAATGCATTTTATGTTATGTGTTACCTAATCTTTTACATCCTAAGGAAAGCTACCAACTCAGTGCTAACTACAATACAACCACATTGATAGAAACACAAGAAACTACGTGGTTTGTTAAAAATCTTGTTAAATATAATATAGGCAAGGTAGTTAATTAAGAATATTAAAAAAATCTACATAAGCATTGTGAGAAGTTGGCCTGATATGCAGTGCTCACTATTCTAGGGATCACTATGTATCAGTCCAAACAACCCTTATTGATGATTGGTTGTAAGTCAACCGATAGACCAGCTATCCTAGTAGCGTGGACAAGAGCAGTCTTTAGGCTAGACTCTAGAGGGCGTGTTAAGCCAGCTGTTATACCATCACATATACCCCTTGAACACCAAGTGAAAGAACACCACACAATTTGTTATGAAAATAAAGTATATTTATTTAGAACACAACAGCCCTGGACTCTTTATGAGGACAGGGCGCTAAGCACAATACAAAGCTCTTAGGAAAACACTCAAAATCGCACAAGTTACGCAAATGCCCGAGGGGCACGGAAAACCATATACTTCTAAAGTGGAATGCGAAATTACTAGCAGGTAAGTACTACTCTATTAGACTTTAGGATCGCTAGGACTTGACTACTGAACCTTCAGATTACTAGCAGGAGGCCTAGGGGGATCGGGTGCAGAGTGTGCACTCTCACGCGGGATAAAGGACAAAGTCTATGGTTGCTAGAATTTACAAAGTTAGTGTTATCGGACGAATCCGACTAGGTAGAGCTGAAACGAAAAAGGATCTGGACCCTTGGCTAGTGAGGCTATGCTGGAGCACCGAAATGCTGAGGTTACCTAGCCCAGGGGCTGCGGCTGCATAGGTCTGGAAA
Organism: Lissotriton vulgaris; assembly: GCF_964263255.1. Classification (NCBI taxonomy): domain Eukaryota; kingdom Metazoa; phylum Chordata; class Amphibia; order Caudata; family Salamandridae; genus Lissotriton; species Lissotriton vulgaris. Next base: position 1,978,995,517 of record NC_141687.1, on the reverse strand, counting down.
GACGTCGGGAATCCTCGTTGCAGTCTATGGAGCCTGAAAGAAGAAGTTGCTGGCAGGCGACCAGTGAAGAGATTCGGAGGGATCCAAGCCTGGATCGAAGATGGAAGACACCTGTAAGCAGAGGGGACCAAGTTCTGAATCACTAGCCAGTGATTAGATGGGCACCAGGATGGCACCGGATGGAGTCACCTCGACCAGGTGAATGGGCGACGCTGGGCTCTGCAGTCTCACGGACCAGGAGGTGTTGTCGGCAACCAGGATGGAGGTGCGAGCTGTCCCACGAGGGTATCTGCTGTCGACGTCGCTGGACCCAGGATTGGGGCAACAAGTCTTGGCAAATGCAAGCCCACACGGTGGACTCAAAATGGCGTCTGGAGTGGACCAGGAGGGTCCGGGGTGCTCCTCTGTTGGAGGGAAGCTAGGGCCAGTCTGGAGCAACCAGACCAGCGGTGTTGATGTCGTCATCGGGAAGGCCACAAGCCAGCAGGCTAGTAGTCAGACAACGCGGTGAGCAGCAAAGAGCAGAAGGGCCCCACGCAGATCTCGTGGAGGCTGGGAGGCTGAACTTCGGTGCTGGAGCTGCTCAGGGTGGGGCTTCTCACACCCCAAAGCACTCACTCGAGGATCCCTCGGTGGTCGTGCTGGGCAAGCGTCGTGCAGTCCTGAAGATGGCCGGACCCTCGAGGTCTCATCACACCCACGAATCTCAGCTGGGCTGATGATGCAGGTTGAGGTCAGAGGTGCCAGGAAGCCGTTCTCGTCAAGCTGGGCAGTCTTGATCCGGAGGAGAGACTTACAGCAGACCGCGATGCTTGGATGGTGCCTGCAGATGCAGGGTGACTACTCCTTAGTCACAAGGGAGAAATCTTAGGAAGAAGTCTTGAGTTCCTTTCGTAGAAAGTAGTTTCAGGATTCAAAGATGATCTAATTTGGAAGGGGGCCCGCTCCTATCTTTATACTAGGAAAAGGGGCTGGCACGCGACTAGGTCCTGCCCATGGGTTCGACCAGGAAGGGGGGTGGTTACACCCCTCTCCCATGCCGGACTTTCCCCAGCTCAGGGGCTGGTATGCCCCTGGAACTGGTTCTAGCCGGCAGATGCATAGTGAGCACCGGGGTGCCACTTGCAGTCACCTTCCTCTAAAGCCCTGCCTACCCAGGATACACAAAACCCTGTCTGGAATGGTGCTAGCACCGCCCCTGACAGGAAACCCTTTGTCCAAGCCTCCCTCGCTGGAAGGACTCCCAGCAGCAGGAGGTCAGACTTGTGTCTGTGGTGGCAGCATCCATTTTGTGATGCTGAGGCTCGAGTTAACTTTAACCGGGGTTCACAGTTACATACATGTCGTGTCCCTCTAGAAGGGAGGAATGCTAACCCCGTCGCCAGAATTGGCGAGGGGTTAGTATTCCAATTCGTATGACACCTTACTCGACATGTTTTGATAAAGCGATACCAGAGTTGGCATTTAACCGCGAGGATTATAATGCACTTAAGAGTATATGGTATGCGTTATCATGGAACAGCTATTAGGACTTGGTTCCGCAAGCTGCAAACGGGCTCAGCTCATGCCAGAGCACCATCTCACTCGATTCCAAGCACTCTGCCTTCAGGATTGTTAAGGCCCGCCATAGGAGTGACTGATAGGAATACGGGTGTCCATTTTAGGGTTAGATATAGGTATACTATATCTAAAGCAAAGGGTGGTTACACCACCTTGCCCCAGCTGTCGTGCAGCCAGTTGTGTCAGATTTAGATGGCCAGCCAGGGGTGGCATAATACATGCTGCAGCCCCTGGTAGGCCCTGGGTACACCTATGACCTGAGTCACAGGGTCTGATAAGGTGGCCCAGTACCAATTGGTAAATGCACCTAAGGTACACGTGTCAATTTAGTGAGAGAACAGCAAGGCTGTGGGTCTGATTAGCAGGCCCACAGCCAGAGAAGTCGTAAACCAGTGAAGCAAAAAGTAAAAATCTGGGGTGATCATAGGATTGCAGACCCTACTCTCCTACATGACCCCCCACCCCCAAACTTTGGGACAATAAACTAACCTTGACCAGGTGAGTCTTCTTGCTCTAAGTTGAAATACCTGGAGAGCCCATCTGCATTGCCATGATCAGTGCCAGGTCTATGCTCCACTGTAAAATCCATCCCCTGTAGGGAAATGGACCACCTAAGCAGTTTGGGGTTTTCACCCTTCATCTGATTTAGCCACAAGAGGGGCTTATGGTTGGTCTGAATCTTGAAATGAGTGCCAAACAAGTATGGCCTCAGTTTCTTCAGGGCCCAAACCACAGCAAAGGCCTCCCTCTCAATAGCTGACCAATTTTTCTCTCTGGGGGTCAGCCTTCTGCTTATAAAAGCAATGGGCTGGTCATGACCATCCAAATTCAGCTGAGATAGAACAGCTCCCACACCCAACTCAGAAGCATCTGTTTGGACAATGAATGGTTTGGAGTAGTCTGGACTCTTTAGGATAGGTGCTGTGCACATGGCCTGGTTTAGGTCATCAAATGCTTTTTGACAGCTTGCTGTCCACTGAACATTCTTTGGCATCTTTTTACTTGTCAGTTCATTAAGTGGAGTCACAATTGATCCATAATTTCTGACAAATTTCCTGTAATAACCAGTCAGGCCCAAGAAAGCTCGAACCTGAGTCTGGGTGGTTGGAGGAGCCCAGTCCCTGATGGACTGTATCTTGCTCTCCAGTGGCTGAACCTGGCCTCCACCTACAAGGTGGCCCAGGTATACAACCTGTGTCTGCCCTATCTGGCGCTTTGTGGCCTTGATAGTGAGACCTGCTGCTTGCAGTGCCTCTAACACTTTCCTCAGGTGGACCAGGTGATCCTCCCAGGTGGAACTAAAGACAGCTATATCATCCAGATATGCTGCACAGAAGTCATCCAGCCCAGTGAGAACTTGATTCACCAGCCTTTGGAAGGTGGCAGGTGCATTTTTCAGACCAAAGGGCATTACCACAAATTGATAATGTCCACCAGCGGTTGAAAATGCTGTCTTGGGCTTGGCATCCTCAGCTAACCTGATTTGCCAATACCCAGCTGTCAGGTCAAATGTGCTTAAGTAGTTGGCAGAAGCTCATCTGCCCTTGGTATTGGGTGGGCATCAGTCTTAGTGACTGCATTGAGGCCTCTGTAGTCTACGCAAAACCTCATCTCTTTCTTACCACCCTGGGTGTGAGGCTTTGGCACTAGAACTACTGGACTAGCCCAAGGGCTATCTGAGGGCTCAATGACTCCCAGCTCCAACATTTTCTGCACTTCTGTCTTAATGCAGTCTCTAACATGATCAGGCTGCCTGTAGATTTTACTCTTGACTGGCAGGCTGTCACCAGTGTCAACCTCATGGGTACACCAATTTGTTTGACTGGGTGTCAGAGAGTACATATGTCTGAAGGATTGAAGAACTTGTTTACAATCCTTCTGTTGATGGTCAGAGAGGCTGCCACAAAAGACAACACCATCTACTGATCCATCATCAGGATTCTGAGTGAGCAGGTCTGGGAGAGGGTCACTCTCTTCCTCCTGTCCCTCATCTGTGGCCATGAGCAAGCTCATGTCCTTCCTGTCAACATATGCTTTGAGCCTGTTCACATGGAGCACCCTGTGGGGGCTCCTGGGAGTTCCAAGGTCCACCAGGTAGGTGACCTCTCCCTTTTGCTCAAGGATTGTGTGGGGCCCAGACCATTTGTCTCTGAGTGCTGCTAGGGCCACTGGCTCCAACACCCACACCTTCTGTCCAGGTTTGTACACAGTCAGGACAGCCTTTTGGTCATGCCAAGCTTTTTGGAGTTCTTGGCTAGCCTCAAGGTTTTTGGAAGCCTTTTCCATATACTCAGCCATCCTGGAGCGGAGACCAAGTACATAGTCCACTATGTTGGTTGCAGGCTTTTTGGGAGGTCTCTCCCATCCTTCCTTCACCATACACAGGGGTCCTCTTACAGGATGCCCATACAGAAGTTCAAAAGGGCTGAAGCCAACCCCTTTCTGTGGGACCTCTCTGTAAGCAAACAAAAGGCAGGGTATCAGGACATCCCATCTACGCCTGAGCTTTTCAGGTAGTCCATGAATCATCCCTTTTAGGGTCCTGTTGAACCTTTCAACAAGCCCAATGCATTGTGGATGATAGGGTGTAGTGAACTTGTAGTTGACACCACATTCCTTCCACACAGCAGTCAAATATCCTGACATGAAGTTTGTACCTCTGTCAGAGACAACCTCCTTAGGGAAGGCCACTCTCGAGAACCCTCCAACTAGGGCTCTTGCCACAACAGGTGCTGTAGTGGTCCTAAGGGGAATAGCTTCAGGATACCTGGTGGCATGGTCCACCACCACCAGTATAAACTTGTGCCCTGATGCTGTCTGGGGTTCCATTGGACCAACAATGTCAATCCCCACTCTTTCAAAGGGCACCCCCACCACAGGCATTGGTATAAGGGGGGCCTTTGTTGTGCCACCTGACTTACCACTGGCTTGGCAAGTGACACAGGAGCAACAAAACTCCTTGGTATCTTCATTCATGTGAGGCCAGTGAAAGTGTGAGACAATTCTGTCCCAAGTGTTATTCTGGCCTAAGTGTCCTGCAAGGGGAATCTCATGGGCCAAGGTGAGAAGGAAACCTCTCAGAGACAAGGGGATGACCAGCCTCCTGGTTGCACCAGGTTTGGGGTCTCTTGACTCAGAGTACAGGAGTCCATCTTCCCAGTATACCTTGTGGGCACATGTGGCGTTCCCTGCAGCCTCAGCAGCAGCCTGCTGTCTGAGGGGTTCAAGAGAAGGCTAACTGTTCCTTCCCCAGGTCTTCTCTGGAGGGTCCCCCTGAACCCAGAAACTTAACCTGATCAGGTTCAAGTTCTTTAGGCTCAGTTTCCCTCAGCTCTTTGAGGTCAGCCTCCTCTGAGACTTGATCCACAACCTGGGGCAAGGGGGAAGGCAATGCCTTAACCCTCCTGCTCTTCTTCTTGGAAGGTGTCTGGTCCATTGTTCCAGGATCCAGCACCTGTTCAGTGGGGCATCTTCTGGCCTGTGACCTAGTCACAGCAAGCACATGTGCTGGCAAGCCTAACATTTCCATGTGAGTCCTCTGCTCCACTTCTGACCATAGGGATGACTCCAAATCATTGCCCAACAAACATTCAACTGGGAGGTCTGAACTAACAACAACCTTCTTTTGGCCACTTTCCCCTCCCCAGGAGAAATCAACAATTGCCATACTATGGTGGGTAGTGACATTGCTGGCATTGGTCACTAGGTACTCTGGTCCTAGCATGATCTGTCCAGGATCCACAAAGTTAGGTGTCACCATTGTGACACTGGCACAAGTGTCCCTGTAGGCCTGAGCCATCTTGCCATTAATAAAAGGTGTCTGTCTGTATTTGCCCAAAGTATTGGGACTGGCATCAGGGGATATGTCCACATCCCCTGTACAGACAAGGACAGCCTGAGTGAGTGTGCCAACTAAGTTGTCATACCCCTCAGAACCCAAGGTTAACCCAACTAATCCCTTGGGAGGTGCACTACCACTGCTGACTGTACGAGGGGTTGCAGGTGCCTTAAGGGCTGCAGTGGCAGGAGTTTGCCCTCCTTTCTTGGTGCACTCACTAAACCAGTGAGTTTTACTTTTACAGTATTGGCACCACCTTTTAGACTGGCCTTCTTGAGTCTCCTTCTTCTGGGAAGCCTGACCCCCACCCTCTTTGGTTTGTTGGGGACCTGTCGAAGACTTCTGGTCATTTTGTTCACCTTTGGTATTATTACCCTTCTGGTCTGCTTTCTTCTGACCACCCTGGTTCTGACCCTGGTTCTGCTTGACCCTTGTTCTGACCCATCTGTCTGCCTTCTTTCCCAATTCTTGGGGAGAGGTCAGATCTGAATCAACAAGGTGCTGATGCAACAACTGGTTCTGACAATTGTTTAAAATCTGTTCCCTCATGATCAGATTGTACAATCCTGTATAATCAGTAACCTTACTGCCCAGAAACCAGCCCTCCAAAGCCTTAGTGGCACAATCCACAAAATCAGACCAATCCTGAGACTGAGTTTTCTGGGTATCCCTGAACAGCAACCTGTACTGCTCAGTGGTTAGACCACACCCATCTATCAGTGTACTTTTCAGGACTTGGTAATTGTTAGCATCCTCAGCTCTAGTAGTGAGGAGCTTATCTCTGCCTTTGCCTTCAAAGGAGAGCCACAAGACAGCTGCCCACTGACTCTGGGGGACGCACTGGACAGTGCAGGCCCTCTCCAAAGCAGTTATCCATTTGTGGATATCATCCCCTTGTTTAAAGGGGGGCACTATCTTACTCAGGTGTCTGGTGTCTAAACTCCTGTCCTTTTCTCTAGGTAAAATGCTGCCACCAGCGAGATCTAGCCCACTTAACTTTTGCTCTCTAATAAAGGCAAGCCTTTCTTTGGCCAGGGCAAGTTCTTCCCTTTCAATCCTCAGATTGGCTTCCCTCCTCTTTGCTTCATGCTCTCTCCTCTTAGGGGATGACATCCCTCTATGAGAAGAGGTCTGAGAGCCATTGGTTTGAATGGATCTGTTAGAGCCTCAAGATGGAGACCTAACTCGTCCATTCCCAATGTTAAGTCCGCCTGAGAGTGGCCCTGGGGGTCCCCCAAATCCATTCTCATGCCTACTTAAGTTGGTCCTGGTCAGTCTACTGACTTCTCCCTGACCCTTGTCTGCCTCATCCTCTGACAACTCCTGATCCTCCTCCTCACCTTCACTCACTGTTCCATTGTTTTGGAGGTCAGGGTCCCCAAGGGTTCCCTCTAAGGGGGGCATATTCCCATCTGGATGAGAAGGATCTGTGTTGGCAGTCCTCCTGGCATCATAAGTCTCTAAGAGACCTATCAGAAAAGGAATGGTAGGGTTAGAACCCTGTTTTAGCTTCCTCAATGTACAGATCTGTCTCATCTCCTGGAAGCTAAGAGCAGCATATCGTGAAGTGACCTGTGGAGGGTCCACTGACACAAGGGGGGCTTCTGAGTTCCCTCCTTTGTCCGACATGCTTCTAGTGTGGTGTAAGTGATGCACCTACCTACACTGTTTGTTTGCCTACTGATCCCTTGCTAAGAGTTGTAGTCAGGGTGTGCTAGGCCCTGTTGAACTACAACAGCTGGTTCAGTAGAACTCAGAGTATTCTAAGCTAAGTTATATGTACCTTAATACTTATGTGATCTTTCACAATGATATTCTTAGGATACGTGTGGTAAAACAACAGCAAGCTCAAATCCCAACCGCTGCTCACCAATGTGAGAAGTTGGCCTGATATGCAGTGCTCACTATTCTAGTGATCACTATGTATCAGTCCAAACAACCCTTATTGATGATTGGTTGTAAGTCAACCGATAGACCAGCTATCCTAGTAGCGTGGACAAGAGCAGTCTTTAGGCTAGACTCTAGAGGGCGTGTTAAGCCAGCTGTTATACCATCACATATACCCCTTGAACACCAAGTGAAAGGACACCACACAAGTTGTTATGAAAATAAAGTATATTTATTTAGAACACAACAGCCCTGGACTCTTTATGAGGACAGGGCGCTAAGCACAATACAAAGCTCTTAGGAAAACACTCAAAATCGCACAAGTTACGCAAATGCCCGAGGGGCACGGAAAACCATATACTTCAAAAGTGGAATGCGAAATTACTAGCAGGTAAGTACTACTCTATTAGACTTTAGGATCGCTAGGACTTGACTACTGAACCTTCAGCTTACAAGCAGGAGGCCTAAGGGGATCGGGTGCAGAGTGTGCACTCTCACGCGGGATGCGGGACAAAGTCTATGGTTTCTAGAATTTACAAAGTTAGTGTTATCGGACGAATCTGACTAGGTAGAGCTGAAACAAAAAAGGATCTGGACCCTTGGATAGTGAGGCTATGCTGGAGCACCGAAATGCTGAGGTTACCTAGCCCAGGGGCTGCTGCTGCATAGGTCTGGAAAGACGCCGGGAATCCTCTTTGCAGTCTATGGAGCCTGAAAGAAGAAGTTGCTGGCAGGCGACCAGTGAAGAGATTCGGAGGGATCCAAGCCTGGATCGAAGATGGAAGACACCTGTAAGCAGAGGGGACCAAGTTCTGAATCACTAGCCAGTGATTAGATGTGCACCAGGATGGCACCGGATGGAGTCACCTCGACCAGGTGAGTGGGCGACGCTGGGCTCTGCTGTCTCACGGACCAGGAGGCGTTGTCAGCGACCAGGATGGAGGTGCGAGCTGTCCCACGATGGTATCTGCTGTCGACGTTGCTGGACCCAGGATTGGGGCAACAAGTCTTGGCAAATGCAAGCCCACGCAGTGGACTCAAAATGGCGTCTGGAGTGGACCAGGAGGGTCCGGGGTGCTCCTCTGTTGGAGGAGAGCTAGGGCCAGTCTGGAGCAACCAGACCAGCAGTGTTGATGTCGTCGTTCGTCGTCGGGAAGGCCACAAGCCAGCAGGCTAGTAGCCAGACAACGCGGTGAGCAGCAAAGAGCAGAAGGGCCCCACGCAGATCTCGTGGAGGCTGGGAGGCTGAACTTCGGTGCTGGAGCTGCTCAGGGTTGGGGCTTCTCACACCCCAAAGCACTCACTTGAGGATCCCTCGGCGGTCGTGCTGGGCAAGCGTCGTGCAGTCCTGAAGATGGCCGGTCCCTCGAGGTCTCGTCACACCCACGAATCTCAGCTGGGCTGATGATGCAGGTTGAGGTCAGAGGTGCCAGGGAAGCCGGTTCTCGTCGAGCTGGGCACTCTTGATCCGGAGGAGAGACTTACAGCAGACCGCGATGCTTGGATGGTGCCTGCAGATGCAGGGTGACTACTCCTTAGTCACAAGGGAGAAATCTTAGGAAGAAGTCTTGAGTTCCTTTCGTAGAAAGTAGTTTCAGGATTCAAAGATGATCTAATTTGGAAGGGGGCCCGCTCCTATCTTTATACTAGGAAAAGGGACTGGCACGCGACTAGGTCCTGCCCATGGGTGAGACCAGGAAGGGGGGTGGTTACACCCCTCTCCCATGCCGGACTTTCCCCAGCTCAGGGGCTGGTGTGCCCCTGGAACTGGTTCTAGCCCCCAGATGCATAGTGAGCACCCGGGTGCCACTTGCAGTCACCTTCCTCTAAAGCCCTGTCTACCCAGGATACACAAAACCCTGTCTGGAATGGTGCTAGCACCGCCCCTGACAGGAAACCCTTTGTCCAAGCCTCCCTCGCTGGAAGGACTCCCAGCAGCAGGAGGTCAGACTTGTGTCTGTGGTGGCAGCATCCATTTTGTGATGCTGAGGCTCGAGTTAACTTTAACCGGGGTTCACAGTTACATACATGTCGTGTCCCTCTAGAAGGGTGGAATGCTAACCCTGTCGCCAGAATTGGCGTGGGGTTAGTATTCCAATTCGTATGACACCTTACTCGACATGTTTTGATAAAGCGATACCAGAGTTGGCATTTAACCGCGAGGATTATAATGCACTTAAGAGTATATGGTATGCGTTATCATGGAACAGCTATTAGGACTTGGTTCCGCAAGCTGCAAACGGGCTCAGCTCATGCCAGAGCACCATCTCACTCGATTCCAAGCACTCTGCCTTCAGGATTGTTAAGGCCTGCCATAGGAGTGACTGACAGGAATACGGGTGTCCGTTTTAGGGTTAGATATAGGTATACTATATCTAAAGCAAAGGGTGATTACACCACCTTGCCCCAGCTGTCGTGCAGCCAGTTGTGTCAGATTTAGATGGCCAGCCAGACGTGGCATAATACATGCTGCAGCCCCTGGTAGGCCCTGGGTACACCTATGCCCTGAGTCACAGGGTCTGATAAGGTGGCCCAGTACCAATTGGTAAATGCACCTAAGGTACACGTGTCAATTTAGTGAGAGAACAGCAAGGCTGTGGGTCTGATTAGCAGGCCCACAGCCAGAGAAGTCGTAAACCAGTGAAGCAAAAAGCAAAAATCTGGGGTGATCATAGGATTGCAGACCCTACTCTCCTACAAGCATAATAGAGAAATCAGTAAAAATGTAAAATAAATAAAATAAAATGATGTGGGTTACAATAAGAAAAGAGAGAGAGGGACATTCTGAATATTGTAATGCATTAGAGGCAATTATATAGGAGACAAGAGTATGCTATGTAGTGGAAACAAGCCTGGAAGAGTCCTTACGTGGAGATAATAATGAGGAATATCCGCATCTAAGCAAAAAGGATGTAGTCCCACCAAGCATGAACAGATTTTAAACTGCCACTTTCCAAAGTGATGTAACTTATTTAACAGCTGTAGATATAAGACAGTTAAAAAGCACACAAGCATCATGAGAAAGTGGGTAAGGAAGAGCATGGTGTTTACAAATAATGACAGTGAATGAAAAGGGGAATTAAAGATTAAAAACATTTCCAGCAATTTTCCAAACTTCAAAAACAGAAATAAATTAACAATCATAGAGCATATGTTTTATAGATCCCTTTATATGTTTACAATTCCAGCAGTTTGGTGTGTCAAGTAATTTTGCTTTGAACATTTTAGCTGGAGACCAGAAACAATTTTGTAAAAGAAAGACATTAGTCCGTAAAATAGAAGCTGGGAGAAAGCTATTGATATTTCTCATCTAAATAGATTTCCATTGGTCTGGCAATAGTTGGACATCTAAGTCAGGATTTCATTTGTTCGCAATAGTCTTAAAAGTGCAGGGATTAGTCGTGAGTTTTTTAATAAACTTTAGAAGCTGATGGTATTGCTTTGAAATCAGCAGTAAAAATAAAATTGCATAGGAGTTCATATTTATAAAAATCTGATTGGGGAAGAACACATTTCAATTGTAATTCGACAAAGGAATACAACATATCTCCTTAGCAAATATCACTAATATACAAAATCTCTGCATTAATCCAAAAAATTCTAAAAAGAAATATGTTTGTCAAGTTTTAAATTTGGATTCTATCAAAGTGAAAACTTCTTAGAGAACCTCTGATACAATCAATCCATCAGGGGGTTATAAAGCGCAGCTACTCACCCGAAAATGGGTCTCAAGAAACTAAGGGGGGGGGAGAGGTGGGGAGGCAGCTCCCAGAAGTTCACAGGACTCCATCAAGGAGCCAGGTCTTTATGTCCTTCAAGAACTTGGGGAGTGTTGGCATCTGTCGGAGGTGGTCCGATTGGTGTAACATTTCTCATCAAAACATTATACAGCAAGTTTAGTGGCAGTAAGGATGGGTGAAAGGTTACCACTTTGTTTGTTAGCCATAATTAAAAAAATAGGTAGAGGAAAGTCATGTAAAAGAGAACAATCTATCAATAGCCATTTAGACACATGTGTGGCAACATTAGATGGAAACCATAATGAACTCTAAGCAATCGGAAATTACATAAGGTACTTCTTAAAATCAGGCAAGCCAATGCCCCCATCATGCCAAATTTTCAGGCTAATATGTGCAGACTTAATGTTCCAAAGAAATTGATTAAATATTGTATATAAAGTATCATAAAGGGTATATAGAAAAGCAATAGGTAAAATAGATAAAGTATGTAATGTCTGCAGAGTACTACCAGTTTTAATTGAGTCCATGCAGACCCACCAATTCAAGTGAAGGGCTGACCATTTAGCAAGTTTGTCTTTTGTTATCCTTATTAAATTGGAATAGTTCACACCAATTATTTTTAAAATAAAGTTAAGAAATATATTCCCTAAGTATTTAAGGAAATTGGAGTTACATAGAATATTTGTGTATGTTTGTGTTTGCTATTGTAATAGGAGTCCAAAAAACATTTAAGGGAATAAATCCTATTTTACTCATATTTATATTGTAACTAGAAATTCAAATATAGTGACTAATATCGTATAGAATAACAGGAAGAGAGGAAGAAGAGTTGTTAACATACAACAGAATAGTATCAGCATTGGCTCAAATGGTTAAAACAACATTATTTAAAACAATTCCAGTACATTTTTTATTCATAGGAAGAGGGCATAAGAGAGGTTCAGTGGCAATGAGAAATAAAAGAAGTGATAAAAGGCATCTTTGCCAAATACTTCTATGTAAATGTAAAGAAGAAGAGAAAATACCATTGACAAGAATTGTAGCTGATAGAGCAGTGTATAATGCTTTAACCATGTTCAGAAACTTATGGAAAGCTTCCAATGTGTGAAACAGGAACTGCCAATTCACATCACTAAAAGCTTTTTCTGCACCTAAAGCCAACAGATCAGCAGGATCCTTGAGTTTATCAGCAGAAGATAAAACTTGACATAAAAGGTGTGTATTGTGTGCAAAAAGTCTGCATTTTATAAACCCCGTTTGATCTGATTGGATAATAGAATTTAATATAAGGGTCAATCTGTTAACCATTGTTTAATGGTTTACATCTTTTTATTGTATTTTCAATACAAAATCACCACCTACAACGTACAAGCCGGTGGGAAAACAACATAGAATAGATAAAGAGAAAAGGGATAGAAACTAGAAAGGCAGAGGGGGAAGGAAAGTAGAGGGGTGTGGGGAGACCAGCACTAGCTATTGTCGTGCATGTATAGTGGGCATCTTCTTCTGTCTTGCGTTCCTACTGCGGGGGTGTCTTCAGGTCCCAGAAGGGATCTCTAGTAAGTCCAAGCACACGTAGGAACATGGGGCATGTAAGTCACTGGATAAAAACTCAAGTGTGGATTTCCAGGTTTTATCAAAATGAAAGAGGCTGTTATCTTCTCCATTCCTCCCACTTCCCATAAGTTATGTAACCAATCCAACCTCGTTGAGACACCCTCCTTACCCCACCTAGTCAGTATCACCTGTTTGGCCGCCCCCAAAGCTAGCGTAATGGCTCTTCCCCTGCATGATTTCAAGGGATATGTTAAGGCATTCGGAATGCCTAATAATATGTAACTTGGAAATCGTGGCAAGTCGGTATCATAAGTAGTATTTATGTCAGACAATATGGAGTGCCAAAAGGGCTGTATCTTGGGGCATTCCCACAGCAGATGGGTCAAGGTGCCTATCTGGCCGCAGTTGCGCCAGCAGTGAGCATCTGCCCCTCATTTCCAGCGCGCCACCCTATCTGTGGAGTAATACAAGTAATGCGCTATTTTGAGGAACATCTCCTTGCCTGGCATTCTACAGGAGGAGGCTCTAGCTCAGTGTACAGTGTCCTGCCATTCTTTTGGGGAGAATTCCTGTGCACCTTCTGTCTCCCATCTGCGCTGCACTGGTGTCTTAATTCGCTGTGTGGGTGTAATTAAAAAGGTGTATCTGTCTGACAATAGACGTTTGTCTAAGGTTCTGGTTATGAACCATTTCTCGAATTTCGTTAAAGGCCGCCCTGGGTGTGTGCTAAATTTTGGTTGTGTCACCCCCGGCTTAGGGAAAGGTACTGCCAGTAAGTAGATTTGGGTAGACCGTATCCCGCTGATAGTTGGGGAAAATCTATTATCCTGCATTCATCAAAGAGATCCCCCACTCTCTTGCAGTAAGCTTCTTGCCATGTAAGGTAGCTTTGTTCATGACGAGCTGGTGGGAACTCCGGGTGACCTATGACACGGTCAATGGGGACGTAGGAGTTGATAGACCTTGTATCCCTTGGACCCTGTCCCACGCTGTCATCATGGCTCTCAACACCGGGGAGATGTATACCCCTACTGGGCGGTAATGTCTGGGTTGCCATGGGACCTTCCACATATGTATGCCTGCTATTGCCCGATCTATGAAGTACCAATGCTTTTCGGACATTAGCCTATACCATTCGACCATATATCGTAATTGGGCCGCCTGATAGTAACGCACCAAGTTGGGAAATCCCAGGCCACCATCTGATTGTTTCACATAGGTTTGTTGGCATGCCATGATACCTTTCTTCCCACCCCAGATGAAATCCACCAAAAGGTGCTTCAGTTTGGCAAGTACCTGAGGGGGGGGGAGGGGCTGCAGCAGGAGAGTTTGCATTACATACAATATGCTGGGAAGTATAGTCATCTTGACCACTGCCAGTCTGCCCAGTCAGGACAGTGTAAGGTATCTCCATTGCTGTACAGTGGCCTGAGTGTTGTCCAGTAATGTACTATAGTTTACACATACCATACGATCAAGCATAGAGAATATTTGGAGGCCCAGGTTGGGGACACCTGAGTCTGCCCATCCCGGCTTGTGAATATTAATCTTAAAGCCTGAGACCCGGCCAAAGACAGCAAATTCCTGCATGAGTGGTGGTATGGAGGTATCTGGTTGAGTGAGATAGACCACCACGTCATCCGCGTAAAGGGAAATCTTGTGTTCCTTATCTCTCATATGAATGGCAGTGATTGTGGTGTGCTGATGAATACACTTCACGAATGGCTCCATATACAAAGGAATAGGAGGGGGTGATAAGGGACACCCCTGGTGGGTGCCTCTCCCAATTTTAAAAAGGTGAGACCTAACCCCATTCACATTAATTTGTGCCTCAAGAGCCTTATAATTGCTATTGACCCATTGCAAGAACCGCGGTCCCAGGCCAAATCTTGCCAAAACAAAGTGCAGATAGGGCCATCGGACCCGATCAAAAGCCTTCTCAGCATCTGCTGACAAGAGCAAGGTCTGCTTCTGAGAATGTTTGGTCTTGTCTATAAGGTGACATAGTCGTCTGGAGCCATCTCTACAACTTGTTTCGGGTATAAAGCCAGATTGGTCAGAGTCCACCAGCCCCTGCAAGTGTGGTGCAAAGCGGGCTGCCAGTATGCTGGTGAAGATTTTGAGATCAACATTCAGCAGCGAGATGGGGGCGGTATGATATGCACTTCTTCAGGTCTTTGGAAAGACCACCACCGTGACCATACGCATAGAGGTGGGGATTGCTCCTTCAGTGCTCAAGGAATTAAAGAGTCGCATGACTATCAGGATTAAGCTTAGGGCCATTATCTTATAAAAGTCTGAGGAAAATCCATCTTCCCCTGGGGCCTTGCCTTATGCCTGTCCCTGGATCACCCTCAAGACCACATGTGGCTTCATATCCGCATCTAATTTGTCTGCATCCGTGGCCGGGAGAGAAGCTACCAGCGTCTGGGCAACATACGCCGCTGCTGCTTCATCAGAGGGGTCTGCTGTATAAAAGGCTGTGTAGAATTTTGCAAATTCGAGGGCTATTAGTTCATCCCCTTGTACTGTGTCGCTGTGCATGATTTCTATCTCCACTATATGGCGCAGTATTATTTGGGAACGTATCTGGCACACCAACACCCTCTTGGCTTTGTTTCCCCCTCATAAAAGCTCTGTTTGGTGTGGAGAAGGGAGTATTCAGCCCTATTGAGACACAGTGCTTTCAGCTGCTTGTGAGCATTGGTAAGCTGGTGGCACACCCTAACTTCCCCTGCCCCCCTATATACCATTTATAGATCTCTGACCTGCCCCTCTAGTCGGTCCCTTTTTATTTTCCTCTCCCTATTCAATCTGGCCGCTATCGCAAGAAACTGCCCCCGGATGACCGCCTTCAGTGTGTCTCATAGTAAGGGTATGTGCGTGTGACCATCGTCATTGTGCTGCATGAAGGTTTGTATGGCCTTCTAGACCTCTTTAATATTAGCTTTATACATAAGCAGTTTATGGTTAAGTATCCATACTCTGTGTCTCTGATAGTCCCCCTCTAAGCACCAGGAAAGACTAATGGGTGCGTGGTCTGAGAGCGACGCGGTGCCTATGGATGTGTCTAAAATCCCTAAGGTAATTCGTGGTGTGGTTAAGAAGAAATCTAGCTGGGCGTAAGACTGATGGGCCGCTGAGAAGAAGGTGTAGTCACGGACTGCGGGGTTCCCTTCTGAATTCTTAAAGATTTAAAATGGACCTGAGCTCCATCCTGAAAGATCTGAGGAAGCTGTGTATAGACAGAGGGCTGACTCTTTCAAAGGGGTCCTAAAAGGAGGAGCACCAGTTAGTCCTGATATAATGGGAGTAGGTCTACATTCTACAGGCCACTGCACAGGAGCAAGAGGAGGATGGGGCAGAGGATGAAGATAAAATTGAGGAGGAATCAGAGAATGGCCTTGCATTGAGCTGAGTGCCAGTGGAGGAGATGCACCCATAGGATCCAGGTCACCTACCTTGTCCAGACCAGAGAGCAGTGGGTCTTCGCGTATCTTGGCCTAACCAGAGTTGGAGGACAGGCAAGTAGAGAGAAACCTAAAACTACGACTGGCTACACTTGCCTTGGAGGAATAGAAAATAGCACTGGCCCTGGAAATTATCCTTGTAGACCCTGCTGGCTCATGCAGTCAGCCAGAAGGAACTGGACCTGAAGACAAAGAAGGTTTCTGAGGCCAGTGATGATAGTGGCTGCGACAGTGAAGTGCTTAGGAGAGGTGAAAGTGTCCAGATTCCCAAAGACCTGCTGCCTAGCGATATGGTGGGGGATGAGATCACCAAGTGGTATGAGCAGGGGTGCTGTTACATCACTGAAGTCATAGGGATTGTGAAAAATCCAAGCTTCACAAAAAGAATATGTATAGTAAATGAGCCACACCCATTTAGCAAAAGAGTAACATGGCTGTGGCATATAGCCAGTGGTGAATTTGGGTAACACTGTTTCAAATATAGTACTAAAACAAGGTTTGACAGTGCCCTGAAATTAACAGATAGCACACATTAGATTGAATGCACCACAAAATTCACACTGACATGCAGTGGTATTGATAAAACTATATAGGGCACAAACCCTGATGTGCGGAAATTGGTTTTCAGTAAATATTTAACATTTGCACATCACCAAGTATATTGTCTTAATTTATTTTGATTCTATTAAAATCTTTGTTTCCCATCACACTTTAGAATTACAAAAAAGTGCTTCATTTGGGCTTTCTAATGGCTGATATATTTAAAAAAATATTTATACAGTTTACAAGTATTTAGAAAAACCGATATACTACATCCTCTCCTTTCACACTCCCTGTATCCCTGCAAGTTTGTCAGATTGTTCACTTTACAAATTGCTCTAACTTTGCAGTCAGAGAAAGAAAAGTAAACACCAGTCTCTATGTTAAAAGAGTAAGCAGCAATGTGACATAAGACATAGCCCAACATTTGGCCTTTGTCTCTTTAGCGCAAAGCAAATGTGACGTATATAATCAAAATTCAAAGGCATCTTTATTACTCAGTCACCTTCTGAAATCAAATTTGGCTATTTGGGGGTGCTGTAGAACCCCCACACTCCTTATTCCAGCACCTATGTGTTTGAGCCCTATGCAGTGGCCTTGTATATCCAGAGAGTCCCAGAGGAATACTGCGGGGATGAACGTGTGGATGCACGTACCTATTAAAGGGAGGGATACCCTTGAGAAAACTGACAGGATGAGATATGCCCAATGAAAGAAGCTCAGTTTGAGAAATGTTGCCTGATCCCTGAGCAGCATTGCCTGAAATTCAGGAGTAGCCATAAGCAGTCACAACAGTCATGAGTGGGTTTTATGGAATCACCAAGTAAGGCACTCGAATGTTGGGTGAAGGACAGCAAAGTGAAAGGTTATAATGGGCTCTTTACAGTTTAATAATTAAAGAGCACATGTTCAGAAATTATTTTGCAGAGTTGCGGCAACATCATATTGATTCTAAGCTCACTGTACCAAGGGAGCTTGGGGAAGACGCTGAACTCCAGAATGTCCATAAAGGTACCTGGGAGTGCCCACAAAAAGGGTGAATCAGATACCCCAATACAGAGGGGGGGAAGGCCAGGATAAAACAGAGAAGTTCTGCAAAGTGCCTCAAAAGAGTTTAGAAGGAAAGAATTCCTACACAGCTCTGAACACAAGAAGTGAGGTTCTGATTGGCCTAAGCCCAGGGAGCCCTTTTTTTGCCATGCAAGTGTTTTGGCTGTTTCCAGTCAGGGCATAATCAAAGGAACTCTACCTGTCCGAGGAAAATGCCCATAATGGGCATTGCCCAGGTGTTTCCAATGTGGCCTTGGGCGGAGACTGTCCCCTGGCGGAGAGGGCAGAGCATGCTCTAGTATCCCTTGGTGGGAGATTGACCCTGAAGGTAAGCTGGTGGTCACTGAGAATGGGAGTGATCACTTTTTGCCAGATCATAGTGAATGGGGTTTCTGTCCATACTCTGTGGCATACCAGGGCCATCCAGATGATGGGGGTAGAAAAGCTAGTTTCCCCAGAACAGTATCTTCCAGGACAGGTCTGTAGGGCAATGCGGGCCCATGAGCAGGACTTTTTTTATCCTAATGCCTTGGTATCCCTGGAATGGGGAGGTGAAGTGGCCCAGAGAATGGTTATTGTCAGCTCACATATGCCCATTTACTGTACACTTGACAATCAACTTCCACCTGTGATAGAAGAGCTAGATGGTACAGCCATGCCAACCTCCTCAACCACTCAGATTACTGTGGGCACTGGCTCCAAACAGATAGTACAGTGGCCCAGACGGAGCAGATGGGGACAATCCCTTGTGGGAGGACCAGTAGGTCTGGGGATACCTGCTCTGAGAGAAGAGGACCCAAAGACTGACCCTGGTTAGGCCACTTCTGACCTGGAGGTGCTGCCTGTGCTGTCACAGAGACAGAGAACAAAAGACCTTCCCTAGGCAGAACCCTGCACAGCACAGTGTGTCGCCCTTGAGGGATGCAGTAGTTCCCCCCTAGAAGTCCTAGGAACTGATTCACAGAATGAACTTAAGACTAAATCCTAAACTTACTACTATTTGGTATTCACAGAATGCACTTACTACTTTCGTGATTCACAGAGTGAACTTACTACTTTCGTGATTCACAGAATGAACTTACTACTTTCGGTATTCACAGAATAGATTTAAGACTACTAACTTTACGTCCGCACTCGGGCCGGAAATTCCGGCCCGGAGGCGGAGCTTCCGGATTGGGGGCAGAGCTTATGGATCCAAGCCGCAAGCTCCGCCTCCGGGCCGGAAGCTCTGGCTCTGGGCCATAAGCTCCGCCCCCAAGCCGTAAGTTCCGCCTTCAGGGCTGGAATTTCCAGCCCGAGTGCGGACGTAAAGTCCTGGCAGTGTGGCCACACTGACAAAGCCATATTGAGACTGCCTGCCGGAATCTGACTGGAATCCAGGTTGGGTGGTCCTACAGCGACTGGCCCACAGCGCCAGCATATTAGAGATCTCAGACCACTGCAAGACCGCCAGACATTGCAGATCATTGGTGGCAGCAGCGGTCCCATGGCTGTCCGACAGCCCTACTTGTATAGGGTGGTTGGACCACTGTTGCAGAGGTAGCCGCACTGCCACCATGGGTTTGGCAGTCCATTGGACCGCCAATCTCATAATCAGACCCTTAGAGTGGAGTGGCGTACAGTAGAATAGCGTTGAGTGTAGTAGTGTAAAGTGAAGTGGCATAGAGTGGAGTGACATACAGTGGTATAGCGTATAGTGAAGTAGTGTACATTGGAGCGGCATAGAGTGGAATTGTATACATGTGGGATAGTGTAGAGGGGAGTGGCATGGAGTGGAGCAGTGTCCAATTAAATAGCGTGGAGAGGGATAGAGTGGAGTAGCACACAGTGAACTAGCATAAAGTGGAGTGGAATATATTGGAGTGGCTCAAAGTTTGATAGTATAGAGTAGTGCAGCGTAGAATGTAGTGACGTAGAGTTGAGGGGCATTCACTTGAATAGCCTATATTGAAGTGGCGCACATTGGAGCGGCATAGAGTGGAGTGGCATACAGTGGAATAGCGATGAGTGGAGTGAAATGGCGTCCAATAAAATAGCATAGAGTGGAATGGCATGCACTTGTGTGGCATAGAGTGGAGTAGTGTAGAGTGGAGTTGCATATCGTAGAATAGCGGAGAGTGGAGTGGCAGAGAGTGGAGTGGCATATAGTGGAATAGCATAGAGGGGAGTGGCGTAGAGTGGAGTGGCATATGGTAGAATACCATAGGGTGAAGTGGCATTCTGTCGAGTAGTGTACAGTGGACTAGCGTAGAGTGGAGTAGTGCAGAGTGGAGCAGCATACATTAGAGAGGCCTACCCTGGAGTGGCATAGATTGCGGAGGGTTAGAGTGGAATATCATACAGTGGAGTGGCATAGATTGGAGTGGCATACAGTGGAATAGTGTGGAGAGGAGTGTGATAGAGTAGAGTGGAGCAGCGTAGAGTATAGTGGCATACAGTGGAGAGGTGTTGACTGGAGTGTTATACAGTGGAGTGGGGTAGAGTGGAATAGCAAACAGTGGAGTGGCAGAGAGTTAAGTTGCGTTCAGCGGAATATCATAGCGTGGAGTGGCATACTGTGGTGTGGCGTAGACTGGAATGGTGTACAGTGGAATAGCATAGATTGGAGTGGCATAAAGTAGAGTAACGAACAGTGTAATAGCATAGAGAGTAGTGGTGTAGAGTAGCGTATGGTAGAGTGGACTGTCTTATACAGTGGCATAGCGTGCAGTGTAGTGGGATAGAGTGGAATAGCGTAGAGTGTAGTGTTGGTGAGTGGAGTTGTGTGCAGGTGAATAGCATACAGTAGAGTAGCATAGAGTGGAATGGCGTAGACTGGAGTGTCATAGAATGGAGTGGCATAGAGTGTAATGGAGTACTGTGGAGCGATGTAGAGTAAATTGGTGTAGGGTTATGTGAGGTACAGTCGAGGGGCATATGGTAGATTAGCGTAGAGTGGAGTGACTTATAGCAGAATGACGTAGAGTAGAGTGTAATAGCGTAGAGTGAAATGGTGGGGCATAGGATGAGTGGCATAGAGTGAATTGGCATAGTAGAGTGTGGTACTTAAACAGATGTAAGGTGAAAGCGGGTAAAAGTATGCAGATGTAATGTAGCAGAAATATAGATTATGTGCTGTAAATGTAAATTTTTGGTTGTATGTTTAAATAGTGTAAGTAGAGTTAAAATTATAAGTGTCAAAATGCTTAGCTATATATTGGGCCCTAGTATACCATGGTAACTTTGTAGCACACCTCAGAACATGCTGATGAAAAGGCAGTATCTCATTGGGAAATGGCTGTCTTTACAAAATGTAAAACGCAGCCATGTAGTTTTCAGCACACATTCGCTGCTTCTGGTTTAGGACCTTAGACATAGGTAACTAGTAGGATTTATTGTTTGTCCCTACCTAGTACTAATTTCTTAAAGCATTTCGGCGTTTGTGTACAAATGTAATTTGTATGCGATGGGTATGTTTTGCCTTCATTGAAGGGGAGGTAAGTATACCTGGATTGACCCGTGATTACACGGATCACCAAATTTGTGGTGTTTACACGTGTATGTAAATGCTTGGAAGCTATCATGTCAGCTTGTAGGGAACAAAGTATCTCTGTGTGTTCCTGTGTCCAATGTTCAACTGAGAAATCAGGTCTGATTAAATCGTAGAAAGTTGTACTCTTTCTGCGTGATCCAAAATGTATGTTCTGACAAAATTTAGGAATCCTAAAATGGATTGTAAGTTTTTATCAGAGTCTTTGGAGGTTGGAGAATCACACATTTTTCCAAAAAGTTAGCTTCAAGGCTTTTCCCTTCATTCAAGAGCTCATAATTCCCCAAAAATAGGACATTTAGGTGAGCTATTTTTGATTTTTTTAAGTTAAATTTGTAGCTCTCAGAGGTAAGCCTCAAAAATATGTTGTTCACTCTGGTCAAATGATCCAATAATTCATTTTCCGGCAGATAGATATCATCTACATAGGGAAATGCCTCCTCATCAAAATTTTGAAGCAACTCTGTTCCTCCTGCTGAGAACAGCCCAGGGCTATTCTTATACTCTTCGGGCAGTCAACAGAATGTTGTCAAATATATGCTTTCAGGCACTATATTGTGGCAGAAGAATCCATTTGAGATATCTAATGTTGTTTGTATTTATTCCGCACAATGTTATTCATTAATGCGGCACGGAGTGCATTTTGTACTGCATATGTCTGTGTGCTTATGTTCAAATGCCTGTAGTCCAAAACTAGACAATATGAATTATCAGGTTTCATTATGGGAAACAAAGGATTATTCATGGAAGAGGTGCAATTCTCTATTATACCTTGGTATTCAAGTTAATCTAAGATCTCCCTGACATGTTTTTCACATCATGTTTTATTAGGTACAGTCTCTGTGGAGTTGGAGTAGTTTTTACAGGGATTACATGGTGAGGTGACTCAAAATCCCACCATACATGGTTGTGGTATAATGCAGGAGCTAATGCTACTGCCCACTCCTGCGCGTATGAATGTTTCAGTGATTCAGGAACGAGGAAAAAGAAAGCTGGTAAAATTACAGTTCCTTCTTTTGGGCAATCCATAACAAACTCAGGTTGCCAATCTTTTGCTGCTAAAAGAATGTTGTATCCAAAGGATAGGTTCTCCCAAAAGAGACCTTTAACTTTC
The DNA here is from genome assembly GCF_964263255.1 of Lissotriton vulgaris. Taxonomy (NCBI): domain Eukaryota; kingdom Metazoa; phylum Chordata; class Amphibia; order Caudata; family Salamandridae; genus Lissotriton; species Lissotriton vulgaris. Next base: position 1,978,973,232 of record NC_141687.1, on the reverse strand, counting down.
CTGGGTATGTCCCCCTCCATATGGAGTGTTATTTCATAAAACTGGCGTGGGACACTTACCCTAGTATCAGGTGTCTCCACCGTTACATGTTCATTCAACACCGCTGTCGCCAGAAATTTCATCAGATTCTGGCAATCTATTGTTACTTCTGCTGCACTGTCTAGCTACGTCAGAGCCCATTCCACGTTCAGAAGTTTACCTTAGTAGCCTGGGAATTTCTTATTTTAAGTCATGCTACTTTCTTCTTCTTAAATTGAGGTTTTGATTTTGTTTTATCTTCTTTTTTGATATTAAAGTCTGAACTGCATTGTGTGTCTCTTGACTCTGTTCGTTCTTCAGATCTGTATTCTGACTGTCCTTCCCTCTCTGAGTTTTTCGATTAACCCTGAAAGGAACGAAAGTAGAGTGTATCAGTATCTTGATACCTGTCATGTTTTTTTATATTATCACGATTTCTGAGGTGACACCTCCTTTCGGGGGGCTCCTGCTGAGGAGACCCACCCCTTGATTGTGATCTATTCTTTCTATGTTTTTGTTTTTATTATGCCAATTCTTTTTTGAAGAATCAGGTGCTTGCTTAGTTTTATAATCTTTTCATAATGGGTAACTAGTATACCCATTACTTGTGATCTCCGGCTCCCAAGTTATTTCTACCTAATTTAGCATATGTATCTTTGATAATGTTTGGCAATTCTTGCTCCTGTTGTGCATGAGTGCATGCCCCCAGGCATTGGCGTATAGCCACCGCTGCTGCCTCCCCTTTGATGTTTGGTAATATAATTGTAGATACCTGGGACATATTGCCTAATAATTTCATCCCTATGTTCAAAGCTGGTTCTGCCCCATACTCATTCTGTATTTGTCTTAATACTTAAGTTATCCGGCTATTGAAGGGATAGCATGAGTTCTGGTATGGATAGATGGCAGTGAAAACTGTACTCCAAGTGGTTCAATCCTCTATCGGGGGAGCTAATCCCATTAGCAAGCAAATTGTCAATCTTCTGTGTTTTTCTTGTAGGCCGGTGTGTGGAAACATTACCTCTAACTGTGCTATTTTCTGTTCTATCCAGAATGGAATTTGCTCACGTTTCATGGGCGTTCTTCCCATAACTGTGTTCAGTGCCTGTGGGGTAATTTTTGTTGCAGTTCCTTATCGTTGAACTGCTAGTGTAATTTTAGTTGGCTGATGTGTGAGTGTTCTCATAATGAATTGTGTCAGATTTCTGTAAAGTTTTATTATTATTTTTGTGAAGTGGATGTAACTCTGTGATTGGCAATGTGTCACAGTCTGGATGCAGTGTGCAAGCCGCTAGGACTGGCCAAGTCCCCCCCTATCAGCTTTATCTGTGGTGTGTGGGAGGGTGCCTTAACCCCTTGTGTGCTTCCGAATTTTTGCGCTGTGCAGGCAAAATAAAGAGTGGGCGGGGTTTGGACGGCCCCCGGCTGCACACGCCCACCGTGACGTCAGACGCCCGGGGCTGTCCGCAGCATGCAATGGGTTAAACCAGTTTATATACTGAGCGGAACTTCAATGTACTTGTATGGACAATGTTCTTCCGGTGTTTCATCTGGTATGAAAATGTATTTGTGCGTGCAACTTCAGGTGGGAATTTAACCCATGAATAGATGAATCGATCCTGAATGCATTGTGTGCCTTAATCAAGAATGTTACAGTCCCACCTAATGTTGAGTCTCCAAACTCTGCTAGTTTTAAGTAATAGTAGTTTTAGTTTTAGTAGTAAGTGCATTTTTGATATTCTCTGAAATGTTCATAACACCTTCTTGTTCCCCTTCCCTTGCTGCATTTGCATGTAACACAGAGTTCTCTTTGACAGACTGTGTTGAAAGGGTTTCAAGGCAAATGAGATAAGGTGTTATGCACAATGTAGGGAACTACTATCCTTCAAGCTTGAATAAACCTACAGCCAATATATAGGATATGGCTACTCAGCTGTGGCAGATTTTTCCCTTCTCAGTCCAGATGTCTCTGGGTTGATGTGAGTAGGGATCTCTGAGAAAAGAACTACTCAGATTTGACCATTAAATAAGAACCAAACCAATGTTGGCTGTGCAATGTCATGTAGTTCCTATAACTGCATATAGGATCTGCCCGTTTAGATAACATAAACTAAGGGATTGGTGTCCAGACTTATTTTTGCCCCCCCAAAGGATATGTTAGTCTGTGGACCAGCTTGCTCACAGTGCCACTATGAGCCCCTCTTACCAAGGAGTAAATAGTTTCTGGAAACTATCATACATGACACCTCTGACCCCTCAAGGATCATGGAAACAGTACAGTACTTTTTGCTAAGTCACTCGTGCTCACTTTGTCTCAGATGGATACACAGAATAAACTATGGGATAATTTTCAATAAGCATTTAGTGAACCAGCATCATTCTAGTGTTAAAATGCATGTGCTGCAACAACCATAGGACAGAAACAGATATATATGGTTATGAGCACCAACCAAGTAAATAGATGGTAGAATTTTACCATAATGCTAAAATAATGAATATATGCAGGCATATAAATATATGACAGTAATAATGCCTACTCCTACAATGTAACCCTCACTAGATGTACCTAAGTGTACCTGTGTACTTAGTATGTATGTAGGTGTAATGCCAATAATCCCCATAGGATAAAGCTAATCCCATTACCTGATGTGGGAGAGCAGGGGACCCCATCGTGGTCTTGAGATGGACACCCGCGAGGGATGACAGACCACTGCGTGCTGGAGTGTCTGCTTGCAGAAATCTCAGCGTCTCACTTCAGCGTGTCAGCGTGTCAGCATGGAAGTCTTTCTCCTCTGGTTTGCGCAGCGAAGATGTAGTGCCTTTATACCCAAAAGATACCCTCAGGAGTTCTACCTAGAAGTGTACTATGGGCATGTCGGGCAAGGATAACGATAGAGGGACCCTTATACAGAGTTAATATGTAGAAGATGGTAATCCTGCGGTGATACTGAGAATCCTCATGCATAATACATAAGGCTAGTTTTCGTAGAAAACCACATAACGGTCATGTAGCACCTAACTAGTTAAAAGGTCAGCGTCAGACCCGTTATGAAGAACAATGGTAGGACAGATGTAGGTAAAAGGTCATGCAACTACATAGGCCTACATTGGGTTACGTTGGGGTTTATAACAATTCTTCATTAATATTAGGATTCGCAACAGACATAGTTTCACAACAGACATAGTGTAACAGGTCTCTTAAAAGCTGAACAGTAGCACAGGAAATATATATAATATGTTTTGTTGGTAAAAGGACTTAACCAAACCAGAAAAACAGTTTGAATGATTATATAGCCCCTCGACAGGAATAAGAACCGTGTAAGCTTTGTCCAATATTAAAATAACCTAGCGCTAACTACCCACTGGCGACTGAAAATATATTCATTTAAGTGAATATATATATAGCCAGTGAGTAGTTATATTTAGGACCATGTGTTTATAGGAAAAGCATTTTTTACTTGCCTATATCTTTGGTGCTGGTTGCAACAATTCACAAAATAAAAAAAACAAAAGGTGTGCCGGTGAGAGGCTCTCAGTTTATAAATCAATAAGCCCCCAGAGCAATAATAAACCCCCAAAGGGGAGAGGCCATGTGCCCCCCTCTCTTATTACCAGGGACCTGGCCCACCCGTTAACTAACTATTTAGAAAACTACTGAACAGATTTACACCAAATCACAAAAAGTATTTCTTACAAATTATAAGCACAACAGCCCATTAATAAACATACTAATAACTAATTATGTACCTAGAATACATATAGGAAAAAAAATTGCATGCTTCATCAACAGCTGATAAGGATTCCTCTCAAATTTATACAAATGAATTATTTGAACCTTGTTAAAAGTAAAATGTGATTTAATCATAGGAATAGAAAATCAATAACAATATACTGCATGAACAAATAACACAAGACAAATCAATACTAACAAGAACAAGGAATGAGGTAGTGATGGCATCTCAGGCCAACAGGGCTGGATATGGATAGAGGTATCCACGGAAATGCACACAGGAGGACAGAGAATAGGTAGGAGACACAGGGTGGTTCAGGATGAAGACAAAGACGGGCCTGGGGAAGAATATGGTGGAGGGAGGACTGAATGTAACCCAAAATCAGGTGCCACTATGAGAATCACAAGCATTTCTAGGTTTCCTTTGAACACTGGTGTATGTAGTTTTGCATTGTGAGTTTTAGATAAAGAAACACTGGCAAAATTTCACTATGGCTCTAATTAGAAAAGATGTTGTATTTACCAATGCTTTTTTAATTTATCGTTTGCATTTGATGTGTCATGATACATGTACACACATGACCGATAATCTTGCAATCGGTTTGTATTAAATACCCCATTCCAAGATGGCAAACAATGTGTACACAAGTCACAACACAAGTGCATGTGTGCAGCACACGCTGAAAGCGGGAAAAACTAGGAGAAATACAAATATTTCTCCTCCATTCGCCTGCCCTGAGAAGGCGTAAGGTTTTGACGCATTCACAGGTTTACACGTACTTGTAAACCTGGAATTGCATCAAAACCCATGGGAGTTGCGTGGGAACACCCACTGCTATGCCAATGGAACACCTCCCTTGCACACTGTAAGGAGAGGCAGCGAATTGTGTTGCATTGCCTTACGCAAGATTTGTGAGGCCACTCAAAGCCACGAAATGTGGCTTTGCGTGGCTTCATAGATTAACTCAGAGCCTTGCATCATGCATGTGCCACTTTGCGTAGTGCAAACGTGATGCAAGGCTCTCATAAATATGCCCCTTAGTGTTTTTATCTTACTGTTCTAACATAGTAGGCAGCAATGTTAGAATGGTATACTTAAAGATTAGAAAATAATAAAACAAAGTGCACACGTGCATAGAGTAGGCATGTCACTCCAGTACCCCTTTGCAACTACCAGGCCCTCAAAGAAATAAATTGACACATAAATAAATGAATAAATAAATAAGTAAACTTTTAAACCAGGGAATGGGATGGGGAGTAGAGTGGAGAGGGAAGTAAAGAGAGAGCAAAGTTGTGCAGATAAACATGCAAGGGAGAGAGCAGGGAAACACATGCACTGCCATAGAGTGCCAAACTACAAATAAAAAAGTCCCCTCAAGTACACTGTGGGAAGATACAACTCGTCCAATTAAAACACTGTGAACCAAAATGCCACTATGTGGATAAAACATAAGAATAGGGAGGAAAGCCCTTGAATTAAGAGCCAACACCTGAGATAGAAAAAAAGGCATCCAATCACGAGGAAAAGGATGAGCAAAAGATTACTCTAAGTGTATGCTATGTTTCGGAGTAAATAGGTCTGCTATAGACAACTGAGGCGTGCTGTAGCTGATACCCAAAAGCTATAAGTATCATACCACAAACAAAAATGGATGTGCTACTGGTGTTGGGAAGCTTTGGGGAATATTTATGAGAGGCTTGCGGTGCTGTTGCATCACTTTTAGCGATGCAACAGTGACACAGACTTTTCTACCATATCCTTGAAGCTACGCAAAGGCACTTTGCATGTCTTTGAATGCTCTCATTGATATGGAGTAAAGAAAGGCAGTGTAAATCGCTATGTTGCCTTACACTGCGTGAGGGAGGTGTTGCAATGGCCTTGCGGTGTGTGTTCCCATGCACATATGGATTTTGACGCATCCCCAGATTTACAAGAGCCTGTCAACCTGGGATGCACCAAACCCTTAGCCCTCTACGTGGGAGGCGCAACAAAGAGAAATATCTTTATTTCTCCTCATTTGTTTCTCTTTCTATGTGTGCTTCATTTTGCATAAAAAATAGAAAGAGGAAAAAGCCCCCCCAGGATTGTTTTTGTGCAAGAAGGTGTTCCTTCCTGCACAAAAAACAATCCTGCCAACAACACATTTACCCTTGACCCATGCTGCAAGGGTGCATGCGTTGATGCTAGGCAGCCAAAACAGTGGCAGCGCAGTGAGAAAAGACAGGTATGCGCTGTATTGCATGGATAAGGTGCATTCTTGTCCTTTCCTTTTGATGCAGTGCAGCAAGGTGACTTGCTGCGCTCCTCTGTGCCAAAAGTCCATCAATCCAGGCCCTGGTGTTTCTGAGGAAAGACCATAGGATGAAGAAAGATGGAGGGAAAGAGAGAGGCACCATGGGACGAAGAAAGATGGTGGGAGACAGAGAGGGACCATAGGATGAAGAAAGATGGTGGGAAAGAGAGAGGCACCATGGGACGAAGAAAGATGGTGGGAGACAGAGAGGGACCATAGGATGAAGAAAGATGGTGGGAAAGAGAGAGGCACCATGGGACGAAGAAAGATGGTGGGAGACAGAGAGGGACCATTGGATGAAGAAAGATGGTGGGAAAGAGAGAGGCACCATGGGACGAAGAAAGATGGTGGGAGACAGAGAGGGACCATAGGATGAAGAAAGATGGTGGGAAAGAGAGAGGGACCATGGGATGAAGAAAGATGGCGGGAAAGAGAGAGGGGCAGTGGGAAAACAGAAGAAGAAGGGAAAAGATGCAGGAAAGGAAGTAGAAGGCAAAAGAAAATGGGTGAGGAGAAGTAGAGGGAAACTGAGGGAGAGAATAAGGAGCGAAATGGCAAGGATGCTAAGGATAAAGTGTCGGGAAAGAGCTGATTGGCAGAGAGTAGGCAAGAGGTTGACAGATTAAAGGAGGAGCAGTAAGGTTGAGTGAGACAAAGAGCAGTGATTTGAAGTAACCACAAGCCATTTGTGATTAACTTACTCAGTCCAGTTATTTTTCATTCTGGAAGTCGAATATTTATGATTTAATCGCATATGTTTAGGACAACAAGTACCAGAATGCAAAGTAAAGCCAGGAACAGACGAATTAGAGCTGACTTGGAACAACTATACATTTCTAAGAGAAGAGACAGAATTCAGGGGGACAAGAAGAATCAAGAGGGAAATGCAGTAGATGAAAAGAGCTGAATGGCATTGAGTAAAGGAGGAGAAGGAAGGGATAGCTATTGGGGGGAGGAGGATCGCAGGGGATATGAGAAAAGGCAGGAACAGAGGCTACAACACGTGAGAAAGAGAAAGTAGAGGATGTGAAAGAGTGAGCGATAGAAAGAGTGACTCATTCATTTTTTTTTATCCCACATCAAAACCGACCCACCTGCCAAAGGACTGCCAAATTATCAATATTACATTGGCGTGACTGGTATTTTTTTTTGTCAGAAAGGGTAAAAAAAAGTCATGAAAATGGTCAATATACCGTTTTTGTTTCCTATCTAAAGTAGAAACTATAAGCAACAAACAAAAAATAAAAAATAAATCAAACATATTCTGGAGTCGCCTAAACGATTCCTAAATGTTTTAAATCAAATAGAGGCTAAATTAAAGTGTTAAAAAAAATGCAGTGAATTTTACAGAAACTGATTTAAATACTATCTTTCTCGCCCATCCAGAACCTTAAAACCCATACAAATTGCTGGTATTTTTCTCTGACACTGTTGACAGCACTACAACAACACCCCGCCTGCCTCTATCTGCCCCAAGGCTCACTAGTAACAGTACATGAATGCCAACATTAATAGTCCAACCTTCTCCAGCACCAGCAGCCCATCTGTATCCTCACATAACTTTCAAACTTCAGGCTAAGCTTTGCTACATGCCAGTGTAATTTAGACAACCACTGCCATCTTCTGGCCCAATCGGTGCTTGCACACTGTTGAGTTCTGTGAATTCTATTGGTTAATGATTTAACTATACCTTTTTAACAAAAGACTCAAAACATACGTTTTATTTGTTAGGTGTCTTTGCTAACCACAAGACAAGCATTTTATATAGCGCTTAATACCCCTGACGAAAAGGTCCATCGCCTAAAGTAGAACTAGTAGTAATTTAAGTATATTGTAAATCAAAATATTTCAATAAGAAGTATAAAACATCACAATCAACACAAGTATCGGTGATCGGTAAAGGTTCTAGAACCATAGCGCCTCATTTATGGGATTTTTGACGTAGGGGCAAAAGAAAAAGGCAGAAATGCGTTGTATCTATTAGATAGGGCGCATTCCTGTCCTTTTACCCTGAGCAGGCGCACAATGGGCTGTTGTGCGCCAACGCAAGCTCCTTTGCACCATGGGTATTACAGGAATGATTATTTTTGTGCAGGAAGGGAAACTGTTCTGCACAAAAACAATCACAAGAGGCTTTTTCCTCTTTCTAGGAATGCATCTGTGCTGCAGGATGCAGCACACATTGAAAGCGGAAAAATAAAGTGAAATAAAGATATTTCTCCTTTTTCTGCCTCCCTTATGCCTCTCTTGCGGACGCATCCATTTTTGGCACTACCTCAGACTTACGATTTCTCGTAAATCTGGGGCAGCGTAAAAAATCCATGGATATTACAGGCAATGCCCCCGGCAACACCCATGGAAAGCCCCTGTCACACAGTTTTCTGCATGAAAGGGGCACATATTTATAAGGCCATAATTTGCTTGGCCTTATAAATATTCCAGTGGCACATTGAACCACGGGAACATAAAAAAAAGTGATGGTCCGGCAGCTCAAAAGTGCCGAAAGGGCCTTATAAATTAGGCCCATAGTCTTTTAAAATCGAAGTAAAAAAACAATTGGCTTGAATCTTGACACAGATGAGTTCAATTCTGTGTATAATACAATATACTTAAATCATAGAGTGCTTTCGAAGCCTGGTCTAAGAAAGACATTGGCATTATTATTGCACTGTTGTCCCTGACACTCACAGTATCAAACAGCCTATGCAGATCTTATTTTGACTTTATGGAGAGGCGTAGCTAGGGGGGACACCGATCGAAAGGTATGTTTTTTCATCCTCTTCATTATCTGTCACCTCCCCCCAACTCATCGTCGTCTGTCGACGTAACATTATATTTTATTAAAATATTCTTTCAATTCATTCTTTACAACACTTTTATAACTATTAATGCATTCTAGAAAGGTATATATTTGATTAACTTTTGATGGTATTTATTTTAATTAAACTTTTTTACTTTTCCCTATAACTTACCATAGGGAGACTCTGCAGATATCTCCATATGATAAAGTATAGGTAAACGTAAAAATTAATGTTAAATTGGAAAAAATTATCACACTTTTTTATTTTAAATATTATTGTAGAATAATTGTATACTTTTATTGGAAATGTGGAACTAAAGAAAATAATTGTACAGCAATATTAACTTAATTTTGAATTAAATCCCTAATGTAAATATGTCAAATGAAATGTAAATTATTTTCTGAAGTTTTAATTAAAAAATGAATTTCCACCTAACGTGAAAAATAAATTTTTCTACGTTAGGAAATATAAAAAGTTATATATAGAACTATTTCAATATAACTTATTTATATTTGAATAAATATTAGTTAAATTATTTTTTTAATTTGAACCAGTTATTATAATGTATTCTAATTTAATCATAAATATGTTTAATTTATTTGATGTTTTACATTAAAGTACACATTTTTTATTGTTAACTATTTTAAGTAATGTAATAAAACATTATAGGCCTCATTTATGAAAAGTGACACATGGCTGCAAGAAAACAACGATGCGTCATTTTTCATTGCGCCCTCCTTGCGACACCAATGATGCATCATATTTACAGTATGACGCATCATGTTGCAAGGAGTTACAGATACGTCTGAATTTCTGACGTATCTGTAGGCGCAAAAATGATGCATTGCTGGAGTGTGTTACAAAAGGGACGCAACTCCAGCAAGGGGCCATTACACATGGGCAAGTCCCATCTGAAATGTGCCTGTGTCAGTCTTACGCCTGCCATGAGACAGGCGTAAGATATTAACGCATTTGCATCCTAGAAGTGGCGCACTGAAATCTTATAGATTTCACTGTGTCACTTCAACGAGGCTTACTTGCGTGGGAACGGCCCCCCTGCATACATTATACCTGGAGCAGGTAAAATGTGGTGCAGGGGTTTACAAAGTGACGCATATACCTAGATGCGTCACTTTGTAAATATGGTGCAACAAGGCATATTTTTTACGCCGCTGATGCGTCACAAAAAAATGACGCACCGGTGGTGCAAAAGTGACGCAAGGGCTCATAAATAAGCCCCTATATTCCTTGTTGGGTTTATTTTAATTCGCTACCTCCATTATTCTGTATCTGAGGATGTTGCAGTATCAGTGGTTGGCCATGTGCGGTGCTGAACTTAATATTGTTTCTTTTTTGGCAGTAATTATTTACACTTTTTGTCTTCACCCCATTTTTTTGCGGGTGGAGACTTGTAAGACTTTGTGTAGTTTTCTTGCTTACTTTTAATCATCAATTCAAATATGACTTTTGTGTATTTTTTGTGCTTATTTTTAATCATTAATACAAATTTGTTAATTGTATTGATCATTGGAAAATAAGTTTTTATATGTGTCTTGATTGTTTTTAACTAAATATGAATAAATATTGATTTTGTAATTTTTTTTATTGTTTTTGTTCTTTGCATTACTGTTTGCTGTGCATCCATGTGCTAGTGGAGTAACTGGGAATCAGCTGCGACCCGTGGAGGGAGTTCCGGTGGGGCAGAACGGCGAGGCGGGGGAAGGGTCAGGGTGGGGGGTGCTAAAAACCGGAACATGGATAATTGGAGGTAAGTAAACAATTTAATAAATAAAACGAATTTTGTAGCGCGCCCTGCATCGCGGCTGCTGGGAATCCTTACGTGCAAGGGATATATGGTGCAATTGTTGCTATCTTTGTAACTACAAGTTTTTCTAAATAATTGAATGAGTTTACAGACCCCACTGTCATTGCACATGTTAATAGTACAACACTTAATTCACACACAAAGTTAGGGACTTGTTCTTCTTCTTGGAGACTTGTAAGACTTTTGAGTAACTTTACACTCACATTTTGTGAACAGCCCAAAGTAGTAAAGTTACTCAAAAGTGTAAGATTAAAGTTACACCTTTAACTTATTGATAGTTGTAACTCAATTTTGTGAACAGACCTAAAAGTGTTTATGCCCATCCTGTGTGTTATATTCATCTCTTTTTGTCAAGCGGCTTTAAGCTTCTCATAAGTGGATGGGCGCACAGTGAACAAGGGCAAATTGCCCTTAGCTTATATGTGCAATTAATAAAATGAGAGAAAGCACAATTTGAACTCATTTTATCACTTCTGCATGAGTCTAAATGACCTGGTAAAAAGTTAGCATATTTTATACTTTGCACTTACAACCAGTATGACATTGTCAAAATGGAGTCAAACACGTAGCCTGGGACTGTTTGGCCATGACGCTATTCATAGCGTGTTAAACTACAGTCAGTGGTTAATTTGTAAAATAATAAGTGCCGGGCCCAAACTTTTTGCTCAGAAGCTACTACCGGCGCTGCAGAAGGCTTTGATGTTGACCACCAGGCTGCACAGTCCTGGTTTCTCTTCATTCGTCTTTAATCCATCACCATACACTCCATGCGCCTTAAACTCACTCCTGCGTGTGCTTTTTCACCCCTGCTCACTCCCTTTGTTACTCTTTTTCTTCCTTCTTCTTTCCCCCTTTGGTGCTTTTCTACCTGATGAAGAACAATGAATGTTGGTGCCTAAAAATAAGTGCCAGTGTGCCCCACCGGCAACCAACTGCAGAAATTAAGTACCAGCTACCATCAGCCTGACCTGCCCCATGTCTGCATTCTCCTGCTGCTTCAGCAGGGTGGCTGCTGCTGTCAGCCGAAGGCACATCCCTGGTATGTTGGTGCCTTAACAGCTGCTTTAACATAACATAAATGTCATGTCATCAGACGTGGCTGTACAGATGAGTAAGATGCCTTCTTTCTGCACGTGGGCCATCCCAAGCCTGCGCCCTCAGTAGTGGCAGCAAATCAACTCAACTCCAGAGGCGTGCGGATTTGTCTGAACGTGGGGGTGGGGGGTCGGGGGTATTGCTGATTTACGAGGGGGTGGTCTTAGCTGGAGCGCGGTATTCAACAGTCTTTTTGCTTCTCTCTTGCACTTGGCCTGGGTATAGAGAAAACCTGTCTCACCTGAAGTATTTTTCTAACCTTCACTCCAAGAATTTAGAAAATGATATCAGACACAGGCCAGGAGCGCTTCTTGCGCTTCGTGACACAGATGCTACTGGTAAACTCACACAATTTGAGTGATTGATGTTGTTGTGCTTGACAGGATGCTGGTAGGAATTCCAGTTGTATTCTTACTTGTCCAGAGACGTTGTGTGTTTTATGTGCCTTATTAGGAATGTTTTAGCCACAGAGGTTTGCAGAATTGTGGCCTCTAAAAGGGAAATATTCTCACTACATTGGTAAATTACACTGTGCCACTGATCTTATTATTTCTAACAGTCACACCCCCCCCCCCCCCCCACACACACACCTTTTTATTACCAACAGCACACACCAAGGCTAACATGTTGCTTGTCACCAGCTGCCATAACGAGAGCATCACTGCTGGGCACTCACTTCTTGTCACCTCTTGTCACACGCACAAACGCCCCCCAAGGCTAACAGATATTGTTCATCACCATCAACTTTTCACCAAGTCCACAAAAAGGTTTCACATTCACCGCTTATCACCAATGCCTTCACACAAAGGCTATTTTCTTGTTCATCACCAATACAAGCACGCCAAGTCTAACACAAGCCCACCACAGTTAACTTGAACTGCCATCACTCACACTTAGGGGCAGATTTATGAGGCCGTTGCACCTCTTTGCGCCGCAATTGCGTCACTTTATTTGACGCAACTGCGGCGCAAACAATGCGCAAACAATGCCCTATTTACAACGTGACGCATCTAGGAGATGCGTCACGTTGTAAAGCACTGCGCCATAAGGAGGCGTTCCTGCGCAGGGGGGGGGGGCGTTCCTGCGCCTCCTGAAAGTGGCTGAGTGAAATCTATGAGATTTCACTCAGTCACTTTCAAGGCAATGCTGCGTCAAAACCCTGCGCCTGCTTGAAGCAGGCGTAGGTCTTGAAGCAGCATTGTGCACATGGTGTACCCCCGAGCCTTGCTGGAGCTGCGTCGCGCTTGCGACGCAACTCCAGCAATGCGCCACATTTCCGGCACAGATGCGTCACGCATCTGCGCCGTTTTTGCACCATGGTGCGCCGCATTATAAATGCGGCGCACCATGGGTGGCGGAGCTGTGGCGCACTGTGGCGCACGTTAACTGGCGCATCCCTGGGGATGCGCCAGTTAACATAAATCTGCCCCTTAATATCTATACTTTTCTTGTCATCAGAGGCCCCCCATAGCAGCATACATGCTACACACTCTCTATGATCACCAGTGCCGTGGTTGGCGGAGCTGTGGCGCACTGTGGCGCACGTTAACTGGCGCATCCCTGGGGATGCGCCAGTTAACATAAATCTGCCCCTTAATATCTATACTTTTCTTGTCATCAGAGGCCCCCCATAGCAGCATACATGCTACACACTCTCTATGATCACCAGTGCTGTGGTTGGCGGAGCTGTGGCGCACTGTGGCGCACGTTAACTGGCGCATCCCTGGGGATGCGCCAGTTAACATAAATCTGCCCCTTAATATCTATACTTTTCTTGTCATCAGAGGCCCCACATAGCAGCATACATGCTACACACTCTCTATGATCACCAGTGCCGTGGTGCCACAGGTAAAAGATACTGTACACCCGTACCTGTTATCACAAGGATGCCTACGACTGGGCCTGTAGGTTTGCGCACAAACAACACGTATTGCCAGCACCTACACATCCAGGTTAACCCGTGTTCTGCACACACTCAATTCTCAACCAGCACCTACTCCCCATGTCTATCAAAGGTTGTGCACCACCACGTTTTATGACCAACACCCACACAGTTTCAATTTCATGAGTCACTGTGTGCCCAAGATAAGGAACTATGTAGCAAATCAAAATTCAGTTGATTAAGCAAAGAGACTCAATAAGTGAGTTCTAGGGCAGGAATAAACATTTAGTAAAGATTTATAACAAAATGTGAACTGTGTGGTGCCGAAATCATGAATGCAAATGGATTAGAGTATTGCTATGAAGACACAGAGCAATACAGAATAAAGTGCAAAAATCTGAAAATATATATATATATATATATTTTCCACCAAGATAATCCCGTTACGAAAGGCACAACTTTGCACAGCTGGTGCGAGCTGCAGGGACGGGCTTTGCCTGTTAACCAAACGATCACCACCAAAGTAAACTCGCACTCCACCAGGGTTATATTTCATGCAGGTTTATTTTCAACAGCATGTCATAACAACATGCTGTCTCTAACCAACGCGTTTCAATCCTCAGATCTTGGTCACGGTTACAAACATTTGTCCCTCCTTAGTTTCACCATTATATACCAGGAAGTCATAATCACATTATAATGATGCATTATGGTACTGGTAGTTACTTAGACTTTTTATAATGTCATTACTTTTCATATTCACAGTGTTGAAACATTGCAATAATTTACTAGTACTGGTCAGTATACCTGTGTTTAAAGTTTCACATTTATAAACTTATTGACAGTATTGCTAATTCTCTAAGTGAGTTGAAGCATATTGAATACTATTATTACTAACTTGGCATTTTTTGGCCGCACTTATTTTGCCACGCATTGCATAGATATTATAATCAAAAGATTATCTCTTAGTGAGTTTAAATGCCTGATTACATGCGCCATCTTTATATAAGGTCATCATCTTTTAAATAATTCTCTGGTCAAACAATTAGATACTTGTGGGTCATATAGTATAACCTGTACAAAAAATTACAGAACATGGACACTTAGTCCTGAATGTAGAATGCTTATTGAATCTTTATAAAAATGCTGACCTGACCCTTTAATAAATGTTTTGAACCTGCTACTCACTTGAGTTGGATTATTGGAGAGCTTCATTTGCCTGTCTGCTGTGGCGCTGCGAGGTCTGCACCCTGCTGCTGCCTGTCATCCATTGACAGGCGGGGATTTCTTCACACATATATATATATATATATATATATATATATATATATATATATATATATATATATATATATATATATATATATATATATATATATATATATATATATATATATATATATATATATATATATATATATATATATATATATATATATATATATATATATATATATATATATATATATATATATATATTTTTTTTTTTATTTTTTTTGGGGGGGAGTTTTATATAGCACTGGCTAGACCCATGGGTATCAGAGCGCTTTACATGAGGATCAGTGAATTACAAGTTACAAGTTACATTTGTTACAAAGCATAATCAAACACAGGATAAACAAGCATTTGCAATGCAATAGGTCTCGCATTAGGAAAGTTTGAGCTATTGGTCTTGTAAATGAAATTTTTTTTTATTTATGTGATGGTTTCGAAAACGGCTAAATTAATAGCTTTGTCATTTACAATGCCAATAGTTATAACTTTCGCAAATGTGACACCTATAGCATTTGTAATGCAACATATGTTGTATTTACGTGACTTAGATGTATTGATATTAAAAAAACAATGGCTTAATTTTTTTAAATAATTAATACTTAAATAAAAGTGATTGTAATTTATAATGGCAATAGCTTAAACTTTTGTAAATAACTTTTGTGAAGATTATGTTCAGTGTATTTTATTGTGACGAAAATCCAAGAACAGAAGTGAAATATTAACATCTTTTGGCGACATTTGTGATAAAGCTGGATACATTGAGAGAACATATTTGAAACAGTTGTTGTTGAATGGTTGCGCAGATTGATGCTGGGGTGGCGCGGAGTGATGCTGTGGTGGTGCTGAGTGGTGCTGAGGTGGTGCTGTGGTGGTGCTGAGTGATGCTGGGATGGTGCTGAGTGGTGCTGGGGTGGTGCTGGGGTGGTGCTGAGTGGTGCTGGGGTGGTGCTGAGTGGTGCTGGGGTGGTGCTGAGTGATTCTGAGTGGTGCTGTGGTGGTGCTGAGTGATGCTGTGGTGGTTCTGAGTGGTGCTGTGGTGGTGCTGTGGTGGTGCTGGGTGGTGCCGAGTGATGCTGGGGTGGTGCTGAGTGGTGCTGGGGTGGTGCTGAGTGGTGCTGGTGTGGTGCTGAGTGGTGCTGGGGTGGTGCTGAGTGATGCTGAGTGGTGCTGGGGTGGTGCTGAGTGATGCTGTGGTGGTTCTGAGTGGTTCTGTGGTGGTGCTGAGTGGTGCTGTGGTGGTGCTGAGTGGTGCTGTGGTGGTGCTGAGTGGTGCTGAGTGGTGCTGTGGTGGTGCTGAGGTGGTGCTGAGGAGGTGCTGAGTGATGCTGTGGTGGCACTGAGTGATGCTGTGGTGGCACTGAGTGGTGCTGTGGTGGCGCTGAGTGATGCTGTGGTGGCGCTGAGTGATGCTGTGGTGGTGCTGAGTGATGCGGAGTGGTGCTGAGTGGTGCTGAGTGGTGCTAAGTGGTGCTGAGTGGTGCTGTGGTGGCGCTGTGGTGGCGCTGAGTGGTGCTGTGGTGGCGCTGAGTGGTGCTGTGGTGGCGCTGAGTGGTGCTGTGGAGGTGCCGAGTGGTGCTGTGGTGGTGCCAAGTGATAATGTGGTGGTGCTGAGTGATGCTGTGGTGGTGCTGAGTGATGCTGTTGTGCTTCTGTGGTGGTGCTGAGTGGTGCTGTGGTGGTGCTGAATGATGCTGGGGTGGCGCTGAGTGATAATGGGGTGGTGCTGAGTGGTGCTGTGGTGGTGCTGAGTGGTACTGTGGTGGTGCTGAGTGATAATGTGGTGGTGCTGAGGGATAATGTGGTGGTGCTGAGTGATAATGTGGTGGTGCTGGGTGATGCTGGGGTAGCGCCGAGTGATGCTGGGGTAGCGCTGAGTGATGATGTGGCGATGCAGAGGGTAGAAAGGCACAAAAAGCGAGTCTAACAGAGGGCAGAAGGGCAGAAAAACAAGGGAAAAACTGATCTACCAGAGGGCAAAAGGGCACAAAAAAACGGGTCTAACGGGGGGCAGAAAAAAAGGGAAAAACGAGTCTAACAGAGGGCAGATGGGCACAAAAACCAGTCTAACAGGGGGCAGAAAGGCACAAAAAAACGAGTCTAACAGAGGGCAGAGCTCGGAGAGCCAAGTACCATCTGCGGTCTATGGCTCTGCGTACAGCTATTCTGCAACAAACAGGTGGCTTTTAGGAGGCTATGGGTGCTATGTGGGGTGTTTGGGGCATTAGACCAGGGATGTCTGAGATTGAAGACTGTACTGTGTCAATTCCGGGACACTTGGCATTCTGGGCAACCTTTAACCGGCTCTCGTGTAGCTTCTTGAAAGCCAAATAGGAAGTACCCAAAGAATGTACTTTCTCGTCTGAATTCCTTGAAATCTGCTGGCCAAGCACTTCATTTTACATCAGGCCACTTCCTCGCTCTGTCAGTGTGTTCCTGTCTCCCAGCAGCTCTGTTCACGCACTTCGGAGCACACTTGGGTATGAGAGCTGCGGCACCTTCCCTCCCAGTTCTGCCCATGGGACCCGAGACAGGTGGCCAGCAGCATCTTTAATATAAGAAAGGACATTCACACCACACTGGGGATAATGCCAGTTCTTTTCCTTCTGACGATATTTAATTAAAAAAGCCTGAGAAAGTAAAGAAAAATAAACAAGTAATTCAAGCGCAGCCGCATTTTACAGTGGGAGTTCTGAAGCTGCCTGTTTGTGAGGTCACTCTACGTTTCAGCTGCTGGAAACTTACAACAATTTAACTGACCTGAGCATATCTGTTAAGTGGGCGACTCCACTTAGCACCTCCACAATCTATGTTTAATGTGTCTTTTAAGTAGTGTGTGCATGCGCTCTGCTGCAGTGTTAGCACTGCCGTAGGTAAAATAAACAAATAAGAAAAGTGCGGGAGGAGCATAACAAGGCATAGAAAGGCGAAAGGCATGCCTCATTCAACAGTAAGGAGCATGAGACTCCCCCACACTCATCATTACAAAGGCACTATGTAGTAAGGACAGGACAGTGTTGCTCTGTTAGCGAGCATGGGAAGTGAAGTGAAGTGCTCCCAACTGAAGTTAAAAGGAACAAGCATGGAGAGAGAAGAGAGAACTGTGGAGCTGGGGACCAGTGTTCGAGCCTTGGCGATGGCTCAACATCTGTAATTATTAGCAGATCTGGCACTTTTTTAATTAAAAATAAATAAATAAACAACATCTCGGAAGGAGTGGGAGAAAGATAAAATGAGTTAGTTAAAAAAAACATGTGACGGAAGTGACCGGCTGTTTGGAAAGTGAAAGCGCAAATCACATGCTGAATGTTGCAGAAAAGCATGTTGTGACAGCAATAGGAACAAGTAGATAAAAGAGCCTGGGGGGGAGCGAGCGAGGGAAGGTAAAGCATATGGGGAGTAGATAAAGAATGTTGTAAGGGGGGGAGAATGCGAGACACGGCCTGGCGGCTGTGAAAAGTGCAAAGGCGGGCGAGTGGATCCCTTTGAAGTGAAGCTCTCGGAGGCAGGCGGCTCGGGAGCAAATGGTAAGCGCGTTCACGAGCACATGCACTCGATGTAATCCACCTGGTGGTTTCAGAGCTTGTTTTGCCCTCAATACTCTCGTCCTATTTTCGCTTGCGCGATTAATAGGACGAGCCCTAAAAAGTAGTTCCCTAAATGTGAGCAGAGGAAGGATACAAGTCAACCAACCATAAGGGTCACAAAAAGGCTATGCTCCAAAGGAGGGATAAACAGAGGAATGGGAAAGCAAGCCATCAAATAACAAGAAAGCAAATGAGTGACAATAATGCCATCCAATGTTAACCAAGGGTCCTGTTCTAAGCCCACTCTAAGTTTTTGCACTGTCTAGTAGTTGACTAAATAAATAATCACAAGCATTGCCAAGGAAGCCAAAACCTCAGGTCTTAGCATGCATACAATTAGTTGTAATTGTTATTCCCAATGTGAAAAGCCCCCCACTTGAATAAGAATAAAAAATATATATAACTAAAGGAGTGGCCCAGCAGCAGAGGTACACCAGCCCCAACGCTGAAATGCACTCCTTGTCAGGTGGCCGAGCACAAGTTATCAGGCAAAATGCCGTCCATCGCAGTGCTGGACAGTCAGTGGATGATGTGGCCTGACTCACTGCCTCATGCTGTATGCTATGGTGGGGGGAAGGAAATTGTGACTAATACTTGAACAGACCAACTGTTAAAGACAGTTGACCTAAAGTATTTGTATTTATATATATATTTATTACGAATTTTCTAGAAAACAAGAAGCGGCGAGGCAAAGTGGTCTCTAGACGAGACCTAAAACAAGCGTTGGCAAAGCGGATAGGTCTGTCAATGCGTATTTTATTTTCAAAACTGTTACTGGGAAGCTGCTGGAGCCTCGTCAATGTAAGAAAAAATGGCTGAGGTGTATAATATTATTTTTGTCTCTACAAGCACTTAGTGCAATAGTACTCCACAGCACTGAAAGGAACTACTTTGTGGGCAGATGTGCCCTCTGTGAAGGGGTCAATCACAGTAAAGTTAGCAATGGCTGCAGTGGGCTGCCCAGTTGCCTCATGCTGTAGTGGGTGTAAGGAAAATGCGAGCATTAACATAACAGACCAATGGATGAAACGGTCTGGCTGCACTCGAGACCTAAATTAAGCACTCAAGGATCTCCCACGTGGAAGGAAAGTAGAATAGGAGAAATGCACAGGAGAAGAGGAGCAGGAGTGAGAAGATATAAATGCACAATATAACAAAGAAAAAAACATGCCGCAAGAATCAGCACTGTACTCGGAAAGAAAAGAAAAGCAGCACAGTATACAGTGCTTCAATCCTTCAGGAAACGTCACCTAAAAAAAGCTCTTCCCGACAGCGTCAAGGAGGCTGTGAGGAAGGAAGTAAACGATGCCTTGCTCAGAGGCAGAACATGCCACTCCACCCCCTGCTGAAGCCATTCTTCCCTCCTCCAAAGGACTAGAACACCAACAAAGAAATAATGAGGACAAGTCAAGGGGGCAACCAATGCACGCTGAAGCACAGTGCAGCGATGGGAATAAAGTACCTCCTCACAGAACACAAGGGGTGCCAAATCAGTATCGAAGAACTGCACAGTTACACGAAGAAAACTGACGTCAACCCTCAACAACATACACAGGCGCGCCCTCACAAACCAAGTACGGCCAGGAAATTATTAACATTTGCATAACTAATAAGGAATTGAACATGCAACAATACGTAACTACTTTAGTGCACCGCACTGAAATAGCCTCGCATTTAATTACATCCATGGATTTTTCCCACAACTGTGTACCCCAAAGCTGCAGTAATTCTCATACCAACATTATATTACTTGGGTGCTATGTAGTGTTTGAAGATAGCTGCTTGGGGAGCTCATTGTGAAATGTGTGAGGAGTCCCGGCCATGATTTATCAAGCTATCTCGGACCCGCCAAAGCTCATTGTGAAATGTTGGAGCAGTCCCGGCCATGATTTCCTCCAGGGGAGGCATATTTTTACCCGGCGCTAATCACTGAGAGGCTTCGTTAATCCCCGCAGACTTGTTGCTGGAGGTCTCGCGGCTGCTGACGTTACCTGCGGGCTAAACGCACCTCGCTTCCCTTTCAGTGCACACAAGTGAAGGAGAGTGTAACGAGGCCGCGCGCAGACCCCCCTACTGAGGCGGCCGCGCGCAGACCCCCTCCGAGGCGACTTGCGCTTCAGCTGCCTGCCACGGCGCTTCCCGCCACAACTTTCGGAGGCCTCTAGAATAATTACCTTAGAGTGGCGCTGAAGAGGGGGCGCATAGTAATGCGGGCTGCACAACTCTCACTGCGTTCACTCGTGGTGCCTTGGCTGGGCTTGCTTGTGTGCTTCCCAGAGAGACAGGAGATTGGGAGGAAACGCGCACGCGCGGCCGGCGCCGATCGCTTTCCAGAGCGTGCGCGTGACATCTCCTGTCTCCTGGGAAGCAGACCCACCAACAATAGTATCGCGCCTGCGCGATGGCATATGGCTTTGCCATATGCATCGCAGGCGCGAGACCTAAAAAGCAGTGTTAAGGTAAATTCGTCAGAGGAGGGGGAGGAAGGAGACAATACAGGGAGACAGGGAGAAACTGTCCAATGTCCAGCTGGGTAGTTTACGGCCAAGTGGAAGAACCAGGGCTGATCTCCTCTATAGCTGTCTGGCAGCTCCACCGGGCGTTGGCCACAATGCTCGGACTCCGCTGTCAAAGGAAGGGGGAGGAAGGAGACAAAACAGGGAGAACGGGGAGAAACTGTGCTCAGCTGGTTAGGTGACGGTCAAGGGGATGAACCAGTGCTGACCTCCTCTATAGCTGTCTGGCCCTGGACAAAGCTCAGACTCCCCTGTCAGGGGATGGGGTGGAAGGAGACAAAACAGGCTGAGCCAGCTGTCCGGTTGGGAGTTGGAGAGATGAGAAACCCACTGTCCAAACAAATTTAAGATGGCCATGGGGATATTGTTTCGGTGATAGTCAAAGCACCATCAGCAGGAGGCTCGATAGCCGAGAGGGGCAGATGCCAGAGAGCTGGCGAAGACAGCGGGCCGAACGGGGGCATGCCCAGCAGAGCTGCAAAATCAATTAGAAAACGGTAGCATTGGAAAGTCTTCAGGAAAGCTCTGGCTCACCCCCGAAATCTAGGGTTTCTATAGAGGTTTCTTTCATAGGAAATTATCAATTTTAGCAAAATCGTCATGGTGTGAGCAAAAGAATTGTACTCTCAGCAAATCAGAGTACCGTTCTATAGGACATCATATTGCCTTGGGAGCTAACCACTTTCCCACTACATGAATACTGATTCTTCCCACTCTATACTAATGGCAGAACAAACTAGTTACGAACAACAGCAAACTCTTGTGAATTAATGCAGTACAGTGAGCTAGCGGAAGGGCCTTCGAAGAGTGCAAATCTACTGTATCCATGTTGAAAAGTTTTATTTGAGAAAAGCAAGAACAACATCAAAGGAAATAAACAAACATGACTCTGCTGGCTTTATGCTGTAGAAAGAAGGAGATATTCATCTTGAACAAGAAGGCATCAAGGCCTAAGTTGAGGCCTAATTATCATAAGCTCGAAAACCACACTTTAACAAGATGAAGCATTTAAAAAAAAAATGCAATAGCACCATAACAGTGTGTACATGTAAAGTTGAGAGTATATCCACATTCTGCACATTGTTAATAATGCAAAAAAATATGAAATGCATAAAAACAATAACATACACACTCATTTCTGATAACCAACACCCAGACACCACGGCCACCACATGTTGTGCTCATCCACGTCAAATAACCAACACAAACACTCTATGCATACATGGTTTGTACATATGTCTATTTATCATACATCGTCCCTATTACCTGTACCAAAGCCCATCCTGTGAATGCTCACCTAATAATACTGACATACTATTGTTCCCAGTCAACACTTTTGGCAATACAAATCACATGAACAGATGTACAAAACTGAGAATACAGGCAACTGGATGAGTTTGGAAATCCTCATTTCTCATAGAGAGAGCTCAACTGCTCCACTCGGCAATTTTCAGCTCATCCATTTGCTCAATCTCTTTTGGTATTCTAAAGATCTACACTCCTGCACTCCTCTTTGCCACCATTTGAACAACCTTGTTCATGTCAGTGACCCAACAATGCCCTCACATTCTACAACTATGCTGATTACTTTAAATTAGTCCTCAACATAATATGCACACCCACCACTGATTTGTAAGATATTTTTACTCAACTCAGCCTATCCCTCAACTGCAGAAATATAAATATTGATGCTATATCACACTCGCTTCTTTAGCTATTAGACCTGGGCTTTGGATTAGCACCTCCGAGGAAGTAAAAACAAATTCAGCAAGCAGATGGAATCAAATAGAATGTTTTCATTACAGATAAACTTTCTGTTAAAGAAAAATCACGTTCGGACGCAGTTTATTCTACACCTCTTTGCACAAAACTCCTGGCATTCATTTGCCAGGCAGCTTTCATGATTTTGTGACCTGTGGGCCAGTCTGTATAAGCCTTTATTAATAAAGTTTTTTAGGGCATTAAACAACCCACATACATATTAGAAGAGTGAGGCAGAGCCAATGTTCAAGTGAGGTGGCTCAAGGTACCTGGTAGAGTGGGTGCTTGGAACACAAAAGTGCAAAGAAGCTGGAAATCAAGTGGTCCTGTTCACAGCATCCAACTGGGCAGGCCAGCAGCCTGGCTCCTGTGACTCTCAGCATTGGTGCTTGAGTTTGGTGGCCCTTTAGGCCTGGAGCAGGGCAGTTGCGACAGCACCACAAGGTCCATCGGTGACAGGAATCATTCCACCACTGCAGTCTTGGGTCTTTGATAGTAAGACTTGATAAAACCATCACCCTTCTCTAGGCTTTGGCAGTTTTCAGGCACTTCACGGCGGCACTGGATGACAAGTACTGTGCTGGTAAGTGATTTGCTTCACTTGGTTTGTTGTGGAAATTTGTAGGGAGGGCGGAACACACTCTGCAGACTCAGGTCAACTGTTAACTCCATTTACACTCACTAGATCAATCTACTACCGATGGGTTGGCCAATGATCTGGGCACTGCAGCTGGGCTTCTCAGGTAGTTTCTGCATGCAGGGTCAGGTTGTTCATTCCTTAGCAAGACAGGCCACAGATAGACCTACAACATGCAGAGACTTCAGTTGGTGTCCTCTGATAGCTCTAGAATTAATTCAAAGTAATTTAATTATATTTGTTTAACTTATTTTTATTGCAGTGTGTTCAGACAACAATATATCAAGAATACAATGTCAACTCATCTTCTGTCATGCCTTGATTTGTACATTTAGCATTGTACAAGTCTCCGCTCTTTCTCTCATTCCCTCCTACAATCCTATGTAACCCTGACAGTTCCCCCAGATCTTTTCCCATTTCCTCATGCACCATCTACTCAAATACATTGTGTGTTCCGCTTGCCAGCACCAATCTAGATCATTTTTCCAGGCTTCCTCTTCTGGCAGGGCTGGAGCCCCCCAGTTCATTGTAATGTTGCCCTTTGCCATTACTTCGGCTAGAGCCAGACACAGTTTTGTATATTTAGGCCATGCCTCCTCCCCAGGGATCAGCAATAGGAGCCACTTCAGACTTTACTGGAACCTCTACCTCCTCAATCTCAGACATAATTCTCCCAATTGCATTCCAGTATTTCTGTTTTGTTTAATTATATTTTAAGCAAAAATAATGTTAAATTATTTTCTAAATTCAATAAAGTAAAAAATATGTATTAAATTATATCTATTTATATTGTAACTATTTAAAATAATTTAATTCCTATGGGCCTCCAGGCCCATAGGAATGAATGGGGAATACCGAATCGGTATTCACTGATTCGGTATTCCCCATTCATTCCTATGGCCCTGTAGGCCTAAAAGTAGTATTTATTGTAAGCATAGCACACTAAATAATATCCACTGATCCTTAAGGTTAGCACTCTAGCGTCATCCTGAGCAGTGTCCTCGAGTTCTCATTCTCTTCTAATTGAGTGGATCTTTTCCCATTCGATAGTGGAGGCAACTTTCAGACGTGGCCGATGTTAATGTTAATGTTAAGAGGATTTATAGAGAGCGTGGCTACCCAAAGGCTTCCCAGTTCTAAGCAGTAGACTAATGCAATGACTGTAGGAGAGCAGGCACTTAGTTGACCTTGGTGAACAACCATGTTTTTAATTTTTTTCAAATTGTTGCCTCTGGGGATATAAACCTCAACTCTCGCGGTGTGAGTTCCACAACTTGGGCACCCGGTGGGAAAATGCTTCCCACCCCATCTGGCTCTATTGATTCTCGAGATTTTTAGCAGGCCTGACCTCAAACATCTGTTGGGGAGATGTAATATATACAATGATGGCAGTGCTTTTCGAGAGAAGCCAGCACCTCTGTTTAGTTTGCAGTTGTACCACGCAAAATGTCCTCTAGCATGCTCAATGTCAAACACTGTGCCATCCACAGTGCTACTCAGTACATAGGTTAATAGTCTCCAATTACACTGTCCTTCAGTCTGTAGTCCATCCAACAAGGCGTTTGGCGCGGAGATACTCCTCTGGGAGTCAGATTCCAGCGTGGTATAAACTCACAAATAAATAAATAAAATAAAATAGAGGAAGGTCCTCCATACATATTATTAATTACAATTTCTAACAGAGCACAGCACCAAAATGTTTTTAGCGGACTATCATTAGTCAGTGATATATTTAATTCCAGACAGAGCAATAGAAAATAACGATGAATATACAGTAATCTTGGTCTCCAAGATGTTGAGACGTCGGTATAACAAACAAACAGACGACACGTGTTTCGTCGAAAGAAGACTTTCTCAAGGCTTGTATTGAAAATTGTAAATCAGCGAAAAAACCCTTTTTCCTCTAGTAGGAAGATAATCAAAATTGAGAAGCAATTCGGATAAAATTTGTTAGTCGAAATAAGGTAGACTAGTTATCTGCCTTGGGATCCGTGAGCCGAAGGATCGTTATAATAAATGAGTGGAAGCCATATAGTGAAGCCTCTCAAGTAACATATCTTCAAACGATATCCAAAGTCAAGCGGCTTCCAGCTCACAACACGCCTTAGGGAGAGCGCTATTGAGTTGGGGAGATATTGGCACACCACCTTCCTAATCTTGCTGGGCCTTTTGTTATTTATAGCTCTATGAGTTAAGCAAAGTGCTTTGAACCTAATTCTGGCCTCGATTGGAAGCCAGTGTAAATTCCTGTGGTGGGCTGTGAATGATTCCTTCATTGGGATTTGATACAGGAGTCTGACCGCAGCGTTCTGAACAACCTGTAACTTCCTGATCACATATTTGAGCGCGCCCAGGAAGAGTGAATTCCCGTAATCAAGTTGTGAGGTGACCTAGAAATGTATGACCATTTTCCTTAACTGTGCAGGGATAAGCATAAGGACCTTGCGCAGCATTCTTAGTAACCCAAAGCACATACCTGCCATCTTACACTAATGGGTCTCCATGGTCAGCTCATGGTCCAACCAATCAAGGTTCTTGATGGCCGTGTTGGGGGTTGGTGCAGGCCCCAGGCAGCCAGGCCAGCTTACTAGGGGCCTAGGAATCCCTACATTACCAAGGACCATAATTGTGTTCACTTCCAGACAGGTCCCCGTCATTCATTTGACTACTTGTTCCAGACAAGGGGCCAGCTGGCCTGACTCCCCATTGGTCCTGGAGTCCAATGATACCACCAACTGGGTGTCTTCGGAATATGACGCGACGGAGGTACCATGTTCCTGTACTACATCCGCCAACGGCTGCATGTAAACATTAAACAATGTGGGGCTTAGTGACGGGCCCTGTGGTACCCCGCACTTTAAAGGCTTCCTCTCCGACAGGAAGTTATCCTCCTTGACTTGAAAGGACCTCTCCTTCTGGAAGGATTTTAGCCACTGTAATGCCTTGCCATTAATACCTATTTCACTATGAGCCAGCAGTTCATGATCGACTGTATCGAAGGCGGCACTTAAATCCGGCAAAAGTATTGCAGGAGATCCCCCTGATCAAGTCATCTTCAATTCTTCGGTTGTTGCCAGCAGGGCTGATTCCTTACTATGCTGTGGGAGGAATCCCATTTATGCGGAGTGTAGCAAGAGATGATCTTCCACACATGATTTACCAGAATCCACTCAGCAAGATGCCAGCTGGACCTCCCTGCCTCCAGGAGCTCTCCTCTTTCTCACAGGGTACTCTTGTCTTGGCAGGTAGGAAGAGTGCTGGTGAGCCAGTCTCAGGGAAAGTAGTCTTGACTTCCTGGCTAATGGGCCCTCACCCAGCATTGATAATAGCAGATTTTAGTCTCCAGTCCGGCTTGCAGCAGCTTAGAGTCTGAGTGATTTTCTTTCCAAGCTGATTGAAAGCTTGTGGATCTCCTGCTTCCATTTTTATATTATGCAAACAACAAGGACCCCTGCAATTTGTCTAGAACTCCTAGGACAGGGTAATAATGCAATGGAAACAAATTTCCTAGGCAGTCTAACACTTCTAACTACATTTGTACAATTTCAACATGACCACAGTAATAAATCGAACTCAGTGTAAGGGGAGAAACAACTGTTTTAAAACATATACAGAAAAACTTTATTCATATTTATCTAAAATGTAAACATAAAAGACAAGGTAGAGCAGCAAAATGATGCATCATAATTTCAGTACAGTGTGGTCACCGTTTAGTATTACGCAAAA
Source organism: Lissotriton vulgaris (assembly GCF_964263255.1). Classification (NCBI taxonomy): domain Eukaryota; kingdom Metazoa; phylum Chordata; class Amphibia; order Caudata; family Salamandridae; genus Lissotriton; species Lissotriton vulgaris. The sequence goes on along the minus strand of NC_141687.1, from coordinate 1,978,946,088 downwards.
ACAATTAATCCAGGGAATGTAATTGTGACAACATTTTATTAAAATGCCTCTCCAAAATCGTGCTATTAAATGGAAGCAATGATATTGGACGAAAATTCTCTGGTAAGGCTACATCCAGATTTGGTTTCTTTAGCAGCGGTTTCATTATTGCTTGCTTCCAAGCGACAGGGACTCTGCCTGTCTCAAGGGAGAGATTTAGCATATCGACTATTGAGGGCAGGAGAACCTCCATTGCCTTTGCAAGGATATGTGGGGGAGCTGGATCTTGTGAGGAGCCTGATCTAATCTCTTCAATAATCACTTGTACCGTGTTGGTGTCCAAATCTGGGAAGACGGGTACAGCCACATTATATCAGTCCTTATCTATAAATGTTCGCTATGATCAGATGTATGCATTGATTTGAATATTACATTCCCTGGATTCATTGTTTTTGTGTAATACTAAACGGTGATCACACTGTACCGAAATTATGATGCATTTTGCTGCTCTACCTTGTCTTTTATGTTTAAATTTTAGATAAATAAGAATACATTTTTCTATATATGTTTTAAAACAGTTGTTTCTCCTCTTACACTGAGTTCGATTCATCACTGTGTTCATGTTGAAATTGTACTAATGTAGTTAGAAGTGTTAGACTGCCTAGGAAATGTGTTTCCATTGTGTTCCATTTTTATAGTAACCAGCTGTGATTGAGAGTCTGGACCTTTGACATTCATGCTGTGGTTGTTGACTCATTTGAAGTGCCCTCTCCGATGCCCTGTCCTTTGTCAGACAGACAGTCTGCTACAGAAGCAGCGTCCGCAATTATGACTGATCCTCAACACAGGCCAAGGTAGTAAACCGGGACTAACACCTGGATGTCAGTCCCCACTGAAATATGCCTCACAAAGGTGCAAAAACCTAATCACTCCCCTCCGTTACAATTCCATGATCCTACAGTGCTACCCTTATCTGGACCCACTATTTTTTCCTGATGGTGAGCCAAGGTCCCACTCACCAGTAATTCCTTCGGAATCAAAGAGTGCTTTGATGTGCATTGAGGATGTGCTCCTACTCTCCTCCAGTGTGTGTGTTCCCATCTCAGCCCTCAGGATTATCAGCAATCTGCATCTCTTGTCTGGGGTTGCAGTCCTCACCTCCAACTAGCTTTAGCAGTCCCATTGCTTCTAAAGTGGAACCCACAGGCCTCCATGTTATGTACCAAGGACAGGCACAAATTCAACACAGCACGCACAGGCAAGGATCATGGTGCTGCATGCGCTATATATAGTCATTCATAGGCTGTGGATGAGTATATAGAAACAGAACTTTACATGAGTGGGCCAGTAAGCACCACTCAAGTGACACAGGTAAACAGGCCTGTTCACACTACTGGTTACTACAAAACACATAGTGGGTATGCTGCCATGACCGTTCTTATGTCACTTAATTCATGGCAAGGGACGTAGCCCTCTAGCACTATTAGGTGCTTCTAACAAGACTGCATTACCATGAACCAGACCTAGACCATGGTGTACATGAAGGATCTGTGTTCACCCATGAGAAAGTCAGTTTCAGGGATCCAGATATCCATACCGTTGGAGCATGCAGGGCCATCACCAAGCAGACCACCTTCCCATCCCAACAGGTTAATACTGAGCCACATGGTCAATGTTTGCCCAATGAGTGTGCTATGGGGTGTCTAATGTCTTTTCAGAAGCATTTACATCCCTTGCAAAAATATGTAGAGGGATTGACAACATTTAACGGGTGAAGAGTGGATGTTTTAGATATGACAGAAGCTCATGGGAGGTGAATAGAAGCATACTATAAGCAATGAGCAAGTTCATCGTAACCATAGTTTGATGACAAAGGAGCTGCTTGCCAACATAGTCATAAATATTGCTTCTCTTTCAGGCAGGTAACTCTTCCTTCTTTCCTCAGGGGAAGCAGGAAGCAGTGTCCATGTTGTTGCATGACAGACGAGTCTGAATCACTCCTGCACTTCCAGTAATCCCGAAGCAGTGCAGGTACACCAGCTTATCATTTGGAGCAAGGAAAATAAACACTTGTCCCACAAACGTCTCCCAAACTTACATGGAAGGAATCTATGCTAGGATTGAATGTAACCTGCCAGAGATGACATGCATTTTGTTAGTGCCCTCTCACCCTTTCCGGAGAGACCACACACATAGGAAAACTGAACTAGCATTATTAGAAGCTTTTATTAAAAAACCAACTTGTGCAGAATGTATCCCAGTACTAGTGTTGACACAGAACGAACACAACGTAAATTACAGAGGAAACATATTATTCTATATGATTCCCCTTCCTACTGACCCTCTGCTAATTAGAATTAGAAATAGCATTAGCATCCTAGGGCCAGACGTAGGTGACTAAATACCAGTCGGTAATGCCGAAATTCGGTAAATTACTGTGTTACCGACCGGTATTTAGCCATGTGCAATGTAGGTGAGTTCAAACCTACTTGCAAAATAAGGAATTTCTAAATAGCGATTCCTTATTTTGCTCTTGTATTTAAGGAATAGGAAATACCCATTCATTAAATGCAATGTACATAGCACTAAAAATAGTGCACTTCAGCCTAAAGGAATCGCTAATGGTGGTAAGTAGCGATTTCCTTTAAAAAAGCACTTTTTTGCTTTTTTAAATGTGCCATGTGGCACACATCCATGCCCTTAGGGCATGTATGTGCGCCACATGTGCACACATGCACATTTCAGGGGTGCAACAGGGTGTCCTGTGGACACCCTGGCACCCTAGAAATACCTCCCGCTATTAGCGATTCGGTAATACTGAATCGCTAATAGTGAATATCTTCCCATTCATTCCTATGGGCCTTCAAGCCCATAAGAATGAATGGCTAGGTATTCCTTAATAACGAATCTCAATTACGATTCATTATTAAGGAATGTTAATATTTTAGCGATTCCTACCTACATTCAATATATATTAATATTAATAGCGATTCGGTAAAAATCGCTATTAAGGACTCTCTAAATTGAATTTACCTACATCTGGCCCTAAATGTTTGCCATCTAGAGAGGTGCCGCATGTTATCACATAGCTGTTTGGTATGGGAGACTGCCCTGTGCTGTCAAGGTCGTGCTCTGTTTGTGAGATCCCAGCTTGTTAATGGATAGTGTTGTAAGGAGGTGAAACAAGCAATGACAAATCCAATATGTCTTGCCAAAGGGTGGGCTATAGACTTTTCAAATCGGGTGCAGTTGGACAATTGGAGGGTGAGTGGTGTGAGGGAACGGGATGATAAAAAGAAGTGCTATGGAGCGGCTAGCACTGAGCAAAAAAGAGTGACTATGACGTCAACGAATGGTAAGCAATGAGTGGACTCCAAGCCCCTTGTTGAACACAGGAACTCTCGTCAGCGAGAGCTCATTTGCTAGCACATGAACTGACGCAAAAGAAACTATCTCTGTGATTACTGATGCAGTGTGCTAACAGGCACACAGGCATTACACAGTCCTACCTATCAAAATACATGTAGGAGATTCCTAGGCCTAAAACCAAAATACCATACATTACATAAATATATGAACTAAAGGCATAATGCATACACATAAGCAACATATTGTAAAATAGTTACCATAATACTGTAGCATCAAAATGTAGCAATAGCAAGCAACGTTATCAGTAAGAAACTGGAGGACTTAGGCCATAAATATATCATGTGCACATGCATGACGAGTACCAATTGAAATAATGTATAAGCACCCTAAGCCCTCAGAATAATAGTGAACATTGTTGCGGACTATATAAGAAAGCAGTTATATATAATGCTGTATATTGATAAATCAAGTGAAGCAAAGGCCACAAGCCTAATTAGACTAGGCAAAAGGTGCAAAATTAGGTACGGAAAGCTGGATGCACTGCAGTCAAAACAGCAGCAGCATCAGGGTGCCCCTTTAACCCCTTTGCTGATAGGCCACCCACTGTGCTAAGCCTTTTTTTGGCTGATAGGGTTATCCAAGCCAAATTTGCGCCCTTTTCTTACAACATCCTGAGGATTCTAAAGGCACCCAGGGTTTGTGGATTCCCTTGGAAGGGACCAATAAATTAGCCAAAATACAGCTAAATTTTGTTTTATGGGGGAACATTTGAAATAAGGGCTGCAAAGTGTCTGTTTTTTTCCCTGTAAAAAATGTATCAGTGAATGGTTTGAAGTGCTAAAATCACAATCACAATCTTCCCAGCTTTCAGGAACAGGTAGACTTTTGCCAATAAAACCAACATTTTACCACACAGTTTTAACATTTAACTAGGAAATAGCTTATTGTCCCTATTTTTAATGTTTTCAACCTCCTTCCAGTTAGTGGTACAAATGGGTGTTAAACCAATAATGGATCTCAGAAAGCTAGACATTTCTGAAAAGTAGGCAACATTCTGAATTTAGCAAGAGGTCATTTGTGAAGACACTTCAAGGTTTTCCTATGGAAAGTAACAGTTGAAATAAAAAAAATATTGAAATTGAGTTACAAAAACAGCCATGTTTTAATCAATATACCATTATGTACTCTGGACACTTCTTTTTATTTTTTATTTAAACATCTATTTATTGAATAGCATTGCGATTACATATACAGTACCAATCATTGCTCACATCCATTATCCATTATATCATACAGTATCTAGGAGTAGAATACGATCATTACATATTATTAGAATCTCTGTCACCACCTCTTTGCATTTCCAGTTCCACCAATGGGGATACACACAGATTTCCTCGATATTCATTCCATTTGCTCCATTTCCTGTCCCACTTCTTTGGACACCCATGTATCGTGAACACTTCCTTCTCCTCTATCATACACTTGTCTAATTCTTTTGCCCACATATGTCTAGGTGTTAACTCTGCAGCACCCCACTTTCGTGCTATTACACGCTGAACAAGCGTAAATCCTAGTGTTGCCATTTGCTGCTCGCTTTCCGTGAGATCTGTAGCCATCCATATATTAAGTATGCCTAGTTGTGGTGTGAGAGCTAGTTCCTTTCCAAGAGCTGCCTGAATGTGGTTTGTTGCCCCCTCCCACAGGCGCTGTGTCTCAGGGCAATCCCAGATCATATGGTAAAAGGTGGCAGCTTGCCCGCACCCTTTTAGGCAAAGCTCATCTGATCTGGCTCCAATTTTGGCCAGAATGACCCCTCTCAAATATGACCTATGTAGAATTCTGAGTTGTATCAATCTGAAAAGGTGATTGCCGCCTCTTTAGGTGACATTAAGGCCAATTTCCAGTCCCCATCATCTATAGGACCCAGGTCTCCCTGCCATTCGTTTCTGAGTGTCAGAAAGGTGTCAGGTAGAATATTACATATTTTTGTAGATTAATGATATAGCTTTCGAGTGTAGCAGCCCATCTAGCAGTCTATCCTCGAGCGGCGATGACTCGGGTATATCTTTGGGTTGCGGAAAAGCTGTAACAAGGGCATGTCTGATTTGTAAGTATCAAAAGAATTCTCACTGGGCTAATTGATATTGGTCCCGAAGTTCCTCAAAGCTTAGGATCGATCCCTTTTTGATCAGGTCTCCAAACACTGAGATCCCGATCATATCCCGTCTGTCAAACCCTGGTTGATGACATAATAAACATAAACCCTGGGTATACCACAACGGTGTTGCTTTTGTGAGGGTTTTAGCCCAGCCCAGGCGTGAATTCACCTGATGCCCGTATAGTGTGCAAAGTTGGCCCAAAATATCTCTTTTTCCTAGCTTTAGAATACAATGCTCCCAAGTATCCCGCATGTCCAGTTTGGTATTTATCCAATAGATACGCGGGATCATTAGGAGGGCAGTAAAACCAGTGGTTTCCCACTACCAGTTGAAAGGCCAAATAATAGGTTTTAAGGTCTGGGAGGGCTATGCCTCCATCGTACCACCCTTTTGTTAACTTCTTCGTCGCAACACGGGAAGCCTTTCCATCCCACAACAACGTTTGGACTTCGCTTTCCACTGCTGTGAAATAGGTATCTGGGACGCGGTGTTGGCAATTCTGAAGAATGTATAAGAATTGTGGGAGCGCCAACATTTTAAAAAGGGCAGCACAGCCCACCAGGGAGAGAGGCAAAGACCTGCAGTGTTTCACGTCTGCTTGTAGCCGAGCCAGTGGGGGGGCTAAGTTGTAGTTGTGGAGAAGGTCGGGTCAGACGTCACAAATACTTCCAGATAGCTGAAGCCATCCTTTGCCACTTCATACAATTAACTGGGATTCGAGGGCCCGGACCCCTAAGGACGAACAATACCGACTTGCTCCAGTTAATCACATACCCTGAATACTTTCCAAAATTTGTGAAGATGTTTAAAACACCATGTATGGATTTATATGGGGAGGCGAGATATAACAATATATCATCAGCGGATAAGGATATTCGATCTTCTTGACCTTCCACCCATTTGAAGCCCCTCCCCATGACATCCCAGCATATCCAAGCAACCAGTGGTTCTAGCATAAGGGAAAATATCAATGGAGATAAAGGACAACCCTGTTGGGTGTCTCTCCTCAACGGAAATGTACGGGACGTGTAGTTGTTGACTCTTATTTGTCTCTCTATGTCCATGTAATGCAATTTCACCTACCCCACAAATTTCGGACCAAATCCCATCCTCAAAAATACTTCGAATAGATACGGCTACTCCATAGAGTCGAATTCCATAGAAGCATCCAATGATAGAACCACTGCGTCCTCCTCCAGGAATGGCCTACGTGCAAGTACATTATGAAGCTGACGGATATTGAGTGCAGTATTCCTTCCCGGCATAAAGCCCAATTGGTCTGGTGGACCAAAGAGGATATAACAGTAAGTAGTCTAGTGGAGAGAACTTCCGCAAGGATCTTAGCTTCCACGTTGATTAACGAAATTGGTCTATACGACCCACAGCTGTCCGCGGGCTTCCCTGGTTTATGTATAACAACTATGCTAGCGAGACGCTGATCTTAGGGCAACTTTCCCGTTTCATAGCTTATGTTATACATAGCCCGTAGATGTGGGCCTACATGAGAGGCCGTTACTTTTAAGAACTCAATGGGAGTCCCGTTGGGCCCCATTGCTTTCCCAGAGTGAATCTGACTAATGGCCTTCTGAATCTCCTCAGACGTTAAATCCCCATCTAGATTGTCTCTGTCTGATTCAGAGAGCACTGGCAGGTGGTTATCGGATAAGAATTGGTGGGAATACTCCGCTGTATAAGTAGTAGATGGGGAATAAATTGTCTCTAAGTGGTCCGGGAATGCTTCCGTAATATTCCTCTGGACACTTCTGGTTGCGTAGATATATAGTACTTGTAGGTTCACCAAGAACCTGAGGTTCCCAGAGCCAATACCTAAGCTGTGCTTTGCAATGAATTTTCATTGTGTGCCGCGTTATCCTTTCATTTGGTAAAATATAAAGAGTGGATAATTGGTATAAAGGAAACCTATGTATTTCCAAAATGGGAACATATGGAGTTTAGAAGCAGTGATTATTTCCACATCCACAAATTTGTGGGTACCCACACTAGCATGTGAATTACAGGGCATTTTTTAAATGACTTATTTTTTGCACACTGTCTTACATTTGGAAAGCAGACATGCATAGGTCAATTGGTAATAATACTGGTTCTACTAATCTGTATTCCCCTTAGTCTTCCCATATACATGGTACCTCACTTGTGTGAATAGGCCTTGTGCCCGCGACAGAAAGTGACCCAAAGCGCAACATGGACACATCAAAGTTTTCCACTGAAAACTGACCCTTTTTTGCAATGTGCATAGCTGTGGATTTTGGGCCCTGGCTAAGCCTGCACCTTGGGAAACCTAACAAACCTGTACATTTTTTAAACTAGACTCCCAGGAAAATCCAGGTTAGGGTGACTTGTGTGGTTCTTACAACGTTCTGTTACCCAGAATCCCTTGCAAACCCCAAACTTTGTAAAAAAAAACTAATTTTCCTCACATTCATGTGATGGAAAGTTCTGGAATCTGTGGTGAGCCACAAACTTCTACCCACCCAGCATTTCCCCAAGTCTCTAAAAAAAAATGGCACCTCACTTGTGTGGGAAGGTTTAGTCCCCGCAACAGGAAAATGTGCACACCGCTGCGTGAACACATCATAATTTTCGAGTGAAAACAAACCGTTTTTTGCAATGTGCCTAGCTGTGGATTTTGGGCCCTGGCTCAGCCGGCACCTAGAGAAGCCTAGCAAACCTTTACATTTGTGAAAACTGGACACCCAGGGGAATCCAGAATGGGGTGACTTGTGTGGTTCTCATGAGGTTCTGTTACCCAAAATCCCTTGCAAACCTCAAACTTTGTAAAAAAAACAACAACATTTTCCTCACATTTCTGTGAAGGAAAGTTCTGGATTCTGCGGGGAGCCACAAACTTCCACCCACCAAGCATTTCCCCAAGTCTCCCAATAAAAATGGTACCTCACTTGTGTAGCAAGGCCTTGTGCCCGCACAGGAAATGGCCCACAACGCTACGTGGACACATCACATTTATCCAGTGAAAACTGCCCCTTTTTTGCAATGTGCCTAGCTGTAGATTTGGGACACTAGCTCAGCCGGCACCAAGGGAAACCTAGCAAACCTGTACATTTGTGAAAGCTGGGGTGACATGTGTGGCTCTCATCATCTTCTGTTACCCAGAATTCCTTGCAAAGCTCAACATTTGTCAAATAAAATACATTATCCCATATATTTCTGTTTTGGAATGTTCTGGAATCTTTGACGAGCCACAATCTTCCACCCATCCGGCATTCCCCCAAGTGTCCCAGTAAAATGGTACCTCACTTGTGTTGGAAGGCCTAGAGCCCGTGACAGGAAACGGCCCACAACACTGTATGGACAAATCACACTTTTCCAGGTAAAACTTATTTGCAATGTGCCTAGCTGTGGATTTCCATCCCTAGCTCAGCCGGCAACATGGGAAACCTAGAAAACCTGTACATTTGTATAAACTAAACACCCTGGGAAATCGAGGATGGGGTGACTTGTGTCCCTCTCACCAGGGTCTGTCACCCAGAATCCCTTGCAAACCTCAAACGTTGTCAAAAAACACATTTTCCTCACATTTCTGTGATGAAGAGTTCCGGAATCTGTGGGGAACCACAAACTTCCACCCACCCAGCATTCCCCCAAGTCTCCTTATAGTAATGGTACCACACTTGTATGGGTTGACCTAGTGCCCGGGACAAGAAACGCCCAAAACGCAACGTGGACACATCAACTTTCTCTATCCAAAACTGACCCTTTTTTTGTACTGTGAGTAGCTGTTGATTTTGGGCCCTGGCTCATCTGTCACCTTGATAAACCTAGCAAACCTGTATAGTTTTTTAAACTAGACACACAGGGAAATCCAGGTTAGGGTGCCTTGTGTGGCTCTCACCAGGTTATATTACCCATAATCCCTTGCAAACCTCAAACCTTGTCAAAAAACACACAATTTTCTCACATTTCTGTGATGGCAACTGCTGGAATCTCCGGAGACCCACAAACTTCCACCGACCAGCAATCCCCAAATTCTCTTGATAAAAATGGTACCTCACTTATGCATGTAGGCCTAGTGCCCGTGACAGGAAATAGCTCAAGTCCTATTGTGGAGATATCAAAATTAGCTGTCACAAAACAACTTGGTTTTACATGGGGGTATATTGTGTTTTTGGTCCCGGGCTCAGCTTCCATGAAGGGAAACCTACAAAAACCCAGACATTTCTAAAAACTAGACATCCGGGGGTGTTCTGTTTCCTTACCCAGAATCGCCGGCAAACCTCAAATTTAACTTTAAAAAATCACATTTTCCTCACATTTCTGTGGGAAAGCTGTGGAATCCTCGATCTCCCCAGTAAAATGATACCTTTTTTCAAAAATGTTTTAGGCTGACTCTGTTTTTGGCACCTATGCAAGTGAGGTAGCATTTTTATCGGGAGAGCTGGGGTAAAGCTGGCTGGTAGTAAAATTGTGCCGCACCGGTGCTCCCACAGCTTTCCCACACAGATATGTGATTTTTTAACTATATATTGAAAGGCATTCTGGGAATAGAAAACGTTGGGGGATCCATGCAAGCCACACCTCTGTGGACTCCCTGGGGTGTATAGTTTTCAGAATGGTGTGGGTTTGGTAGGTTTTCCGAGAAGGCCGCCGGAGCCCGGGACCAAAACTCAGATGACCCCCTTGCAAAACCAGGTTGTTTTTTGATTGATAATTTTGATGCCTCCACATGAGGTTTTGGGCTCTTCCCTGTCGCAGGCACTTGGCCTAAGCACACAAGTGAGGTAGCATTTTTATCGGGAGACCTAGTAGAATGCTGGGTGGTAGGAAATGCGTGCCAGCCCTGTGATCCCACAGTATTCCCACACAAAACTTTACAATCTAAATTTGAAGTTTGCAGAGGATTCTGGGTAAGAAAACATTGGGGGATCCATGCAAGCCACACCTCTCTGAACCACCTGGGTGTTTAGTTTTCTGATCTGTCTGGGTTTGATAGGTTTTCCTAGATGGAGGACGAGCCAGGGACTAAAAATACAGGTGGCCTTGTGGCAAAACCATATTGTTTTGTGATCGATCCTTTTGATGCTGCCACATTACGTTTTGGGCCCTTCGGTGTCACAGACACTTTGCCCACCCTCATAAGTGAGGTAGCATTTTTATCGGGAGGTCTGGGGGAACGCTGGGTGGTAGTAAAACTGTGCAGGCCCAGTGATCCCACAGCTTTACCACACAGAAATATGTTTTTTTAGCTAAATGTGAGGTATGCATCGGATTCTAGTTCGGAAGCCACACCTCTTTGGACTCCCTGGGGTGTCTAGTTTTCAGAACTGTCTGAGTTTTCCTAGAAGGCGGCTGAGCCTAGGAACGAAAATGCAGGTGACCCCCTGGCAAAGCCAGGTCATTTTGTGATCGAACATTTTGATGCCTCTACAATACTTTTTGGACCCTTACCTTGTGGTCACTTGGAACACCCACACAAGTGACTTAGCATTCTTATCGAGGGACCTGAGGGAACGCTGGGTGGTAGGAAAATTGTGTCGGCCGGTGATCCTACTTTATAGCTAAATCTGAGGTTTGCAGAGGATTCTGTATTTTAAAAATGCTGGGGGATCCACACAAGGCGTACCACCAGCCAAGCAACCTTTAATGCCACCCAAGTGCCAGTCCATGCACACTGCCAACCAAGTACCATCCAAGCACACCAACAGCCACGCACCATCCAATGTACACCGACAGCAAAGTGCCATCCATGCACACTGCCAGCCATGCTCCAGTCCACCCACACTGCCAGACAAGCACCAGTCTACACATATCGCTACCAAGTGCTAATCCACACACACACCACCAGCCAAGTGCAAGTCCATACAACAACCAGAAAAATGCCAGTGCACACAGTCAGCCAAACACCAGTACATGCAGACCGTCAGCCAAACTCCTGTTCACACACACACAAACTTTCCTTGGTATCAAGTGTTTTTCTGCCCCCTTGGGGCAGATGAGCCTAAAAATATCACTGATCTGCCCCCAGGGGGGCATAAATGGCTAAAGTGTGGGCCTAAAAAAGGGAGCGTCCTTGACTAAAGGGCCACTCCCTAAAAAAAACATAAACATATCCATGGTGCCTAGTGGGCTTTATGGCCTCGTTGGGGGGCAGACTAGGTGTAATAACTACCATCTACTCTCCTGGGGCAGCAGAAAGACTTTGGTCTACTCAAAGTAAAAACAGTCCCTGGTGCATAGTGGGCATTCTGCCCCCACAGGGGCATATCAGGACTGTTGTCAAAATATGCCCCCGGTGGGCAGAAAGACTGTGCCCCTTTTTGGGCAAGTTGGTGGGAGCTTCAGCATGCCCCGTCAGGGCTACCCCCATCACTGCACATAGAAAAAAGTGTCCCTGTTGCCAGAGGGGGCAGATTGGGGGCTATTACCCCATATGCCTAAGGGAGTTAGAAACACTGTGTCTATTTGATTGGGTGGTGGAGTGCTCCAAAATGGACATGCCAATGCCTCCACCCTACCAAAAATGACCTAAGAATCCCTGGTGCCGAGTAGGAAATTGGGAGTTATTGCCTATGGGAGGTTGAAAGACCCCATTTGTGTGGGGTGGGGGCCTGGCCAAGCCCATTGTGTGCAGCCCAAAACTCTTTTATAAGAAAATCCTTATTGTCTAGTGGGTTTTCTGCACCCCAAGGGGCAGATTGGGGGTAATAATACCCCTCTGCCCCCCAGGGGGCAGTCAGACTGTCCCATTTGTGTTTGGAGTGTGGAGACATTGTCATGCTCATTTTGGGCAGCCCCAACATATAAAAGAAAAATCCAAAGTGCCTAGTGGGCCTTTTGCCTCCACTGGAGGGGGGGGGGCAGATTGGGGGCTAGGGCCCCCATCTGTCCACCGGGGAGGAAGAAAGACTTCTGTTTTAATGTATTTTGGGTGGTGGCGTGACTTGCCATTTTGGACAACCCCCACTCCTATTTTGTTAAAAAAATCCCTTGTGTTTAGTGGGCGTTCTGCCCCCACCCTGGACAGACCAGGATTAATAACCCCTATCTGCTCTCCAGGGCAAGCAGAAAGGATGTCCCTTTTTTGTGTGGGGTTGGGGGCATTGGCATTTGTTTTTCGAAAACCAATACTCCCTGGTGCCTAGTGGGCTTTCTGTCCCCGGGGTGGCAGATCAGGGGGAATTGCCCCATCTGGCCTCTGGGGGGACATAAATACTGAATATGCGCATAAAAAGTTGAGGGGAGAAAAAAATCGCTTACCCAATGGGCCTCTCCCCGCTCCATGGTGTCTAGTGGTGGATCCCTGCTTGGGGATCGCACTCCTGCAATGATCCCCCACGCAGGGATCCACTAGGGAAGCATACCATTGGAAAGGGGGGGTTCTCCCTTTTCCAATTATACCTCTCCTGCGTGCTTCAGTACTGGAGGGGCTGAAATAGCCCCACGAGCACCGCAGAAGTAAAACTGAAATGAGCCAATGAGCTAATTTCAATTTCACTTTCAATGTAATGATGTCAGCGCGCCACGCACGCCTACTGACATTACAATTAAAATAATAAATTATTCGGGAGGTTGGGGACGTTCTTCCCCAAGCTAAAAAATAAAAAAGGAAATCCCTCTGCTGTAAACAGCAGAGGAATTTCTGGGTTGTGTGCAGAGTCTATAGAATCAAACATTGGCTTTCTAGGAGGTGATCATGGTGAAAAGGGCACAAAGACCATGGATGGTGCCACATAGATCAGAATGTTCACAAGTTTAAAAATCATATGACTGGTGGTTCAATATTCTTGATAATGAGCTGATAGCCAGCATATTTGGCATCATTGAGCAAACCATCGGCCCCACAACATATTATTTGTAAAGGATTAATTGTAACCCTGGGCCATGAACTCTGCTACGCTGCCGAAGTTTGCAGATTTTGCATACTCCGCATTCCACAGAGAATGCAAAGTTAATGCAAAACTTCAGACTCCACAGCAGAGCAGAGTTCAGCCCTGGACCTTCCTGCCTCTCACCCCCACCCCCCACTCAATAAATGTTTTTCAAATAAAAATTACAATTAGAGTAAATAAAAGTGCACTTACCTTTATCGCTTCAATAACAAAAGAGGGTCTTGACTCAAAACTCAGCAAGGCTGAGCCAACAATAACTAGAAAAACAATACACCTGCCTATGCTGAGCAGCTATTTTCTAAAACACAACAATTGTTGAAATGTACATGAAAAATTAGCATGAACACTTGCTTTAGGAATTGCAACATTTACTTTAATTCTGTAAAGACTGTAATGCTTTTTAGTCTTTCTTTGTTTTTTTAGTGCATGAGAATACAAAAGACATGAAGAGAAATATTATACATTTATATACAAACAAAACAGACTTTGGTATGTACATAATTCACACAAACTCGCACTCACCACATTCTTGGCCATCCAATCATACAAAAACACATTCATACTGGTCCCATTGTCATAACACAGTTGTGTCAATACAAAGACAATATCATTTGCTGATTTTTACACGTTAGTCAAACTTTTTCACAGTTTTTTTGGAGAAGATGATCTTTCAATTAAATGACACATTCCATATAGAAAAGAATGACACGGGACCGGGTCAGGTCGACGCGTTTCGAACCCTATCGTTCTAAGGGTTCACTTCAGGACCACAGTGTAACTATAAAGAAAGAGGAGAGCAATCGTCACTAAACGGAAACCTGCGAGATCAACGTCTCAACCAATGCACAGCTCACCCCAGCCTACCTCAACAAGTGGGTCACGGCTCCACAAAAAGCAAAGGGAGACAGATGTATTCCCAGCGGAGGGGGAGCGAAAAGTGCTGTAAGAAAAAGAAGGTGTACTCAATCTCACAAAGTCTCTCATATCTAACTGTGCCTAGGCTGATAGAATATCAAGGTGGGTCTGCGCGCTTACCTTAAAAGCCGCGCGTGTCTGCTCAAAAGGGTGCTTCCCAGTCGGGATGCGCTCGGTCCGCGGGGTTTTGGATCCGGCGTCCCTGGGGTTGGGAAATTGACAGAGATCGTGAGTATCCGATATGCGAGGGAGAGCGCATTGTCAGTTGCTGGTAGTCGGCGCTTGCTCGCGCCTTGGTGTGATTACCGTGATACCGTACATCTGTCTCCCTTTGCTTTTTGTGGAGCCGTGACCCACTTGTTGAGGTAGGCTGGGGTGAGCTGTGCATTGGTTGAGACGTTGATCTCGCAGGTTTCAGTTTAGTGACGATTGCTCTCCTCTTTCTTTATAGTTACACTGTGGTCCTGAAGAGAACCCTTAGAACGATAGGGTTCGAAACGCGTCGACCTGACCCGGTCCCGTGTCATTCTTTTCTATATGGAATGTGTCATTTAATTGAAAGATCATCTTCTCCAAAAAAACTGTGAAAAAGTTTGACTAACATGTAAAAATCAGCAAATGATATTGTCTTTGTATTGACACAACTGTGTTATGACAATGGGACCAGTATGAATGTGTTTTTGTATGATTGGATGGCCAAGAATGTGGTGAGTGCGAGTTTGTGTGAATTATGTACATACCAAAGTCTGTTTTGTTTGTATATAAATGTATAATATTTCTCTTCATGTCTTTTGTATTCTCATGCACTAAAAAAACAAAGAAAGACTAAAAAGCATTACAGTCTTTACAGAATTAAAGTAAATGTTGCAATTCCTAAAGCAAGTGTTCATGCTAATTTTTCATGTACATTTCAACAATTGTTGTGTTTTAGAAAATAGCTGCTCAGCATAGGCAGGTGTATTGTTTTTCTAGTTATTGTTGGCTCAGCCTTGCTGAGTTTTGAGTCAAGACCCTCTTTTGTTATTGAAACTGTTTAGCGGGCGCATGCTCGCGAGGTTCTGGTGGGCAGAGAAGGAGCTGCCACAGGACTAATCCTTGTGTACCATTGATTGGTCTACATTACATTTATTGGTGGTGTTGTGGGTTGTAGTTTATCTTGAATCCCCTATTTTTTCCTGCACCATATTCACTGTGCACATATTGTCTCTAATTTTCTTTTCGCCTTGCACGTGTGTTCAGTGTTGGTATGGCTGAACAGGACACGGTAGCTTACACAGAGGAACATATTCAAAATCTGATCAGAGATCCGCCTCCTTTTGCGTCAGCAACCCTCAGCGTCGCGGCTAACACCATTAACGAATCCGATAAACTTATACGTCTACGTAAAAAACAAATCAGGACGGATCTCCACGGACATTTTTTACTCCAGCATTTAAAATCAGGCACGATCCCCGCAGGACTTCAAATTCGCAACATCCCGGTCGTGTTCATGGACGACCCTGAATACAAGAAAGGATTCAGTGGGGTTGAAACAAAGTGCAGTAGGGACCTGATGGTCCTTACGATTGAGACCGCACACAGAATTTCAGTAAAAGAACTTGAAGAAATTGCAGCGCTTGAGAAAGAAATTCAAGACAATCAACTAATAACTGATTCCAAAGGACTCCTGGAAAAGGTGGAAAAGGAAATCGGTGAATTTAAGGACTTCACGGTTGCCCAAAAAAACAATAAGTTTGAGCTGGACAAGAAAAATTTCTCTCTGGAATCCATATATCCATACCTAAGAAAAGACTTCTATTCTAACCCTGATTCACGGAGGTTCCTCCAGGATAATCAAGGTCGATCACGACGTAAATTTGTTTCATTCTCAGATACATCATCTTCCGGAAGTGATTCAAATAATACAAACAGATCCTATCAAAATAGGCAAGGCAACCAACAAGATCAGGGACAACGACAACAACAAAATCAGGCCCCTTTTTTAGGACAAGGCCCCCAGAAGACCAGAGGTCGGTCACGACCCGTCCAGCCATGGGAAATGAGAACACGATCCCGGTTCTACAAGAGTTAGATCTCCCATCTATCTTTAACTTATCTGACAGAACTTTGAATGAGGCTGAAACATCTATCTTGACGAAGGGCCTTGGATTTGTCCCGTCGAGACCCACAGATTTCATTAAGATGAAGCTAGAAACACTGGAATTCTGTCGCAAAATAAGACTAAAAACGTTCTTTTCGGATATATGCGAGGAACATCAACCCGAAGTAACGGGACTAAGAAAAAAATCCACCTTTTGCCCAGCTGGCTCAAAAATTCCAAAAGAGATTATTACTTTCGAACGAACGGTTCTATCAGGAATATCAGCCCTAGAAAAAAAGAGGAACTTCGTCAAATTCAATCTTGCCAAAGCTGAAAAGGAGGCTTTAACAACCCTGAAAAATGACAAAACTATAGTAGTCAAACAAGCAGACAAGGGGGGAGCAGTGGTGATCTGGGATGTCAATAAATACAAAACGGAAGCATATCGCCAACTGGATGACAACTCATGCTACAGACGCATCACAAAAAATCCTACACTTGAGATTCAAAGCGAACTATTCTTAGTGATCCAGAAAGGATTCGATCTAGGGTTTGTCAGACCAAAAGAACTGTCATTTCTACAGAATAAGAATCCACGAACTCCCGTTTTTTATTTACTACCTAAGATTCATAAGGATGAAGTAAATCCGCCAGGACGTCCCATAGTCTCTGGGTGTGAGTCCTTATTAGAACCAGTGGCGAAATATATTGAATTTTTCCTAAAACCCTTTATTGAAGAGATCCCAGCACACCTTCAAGATACCACGGCCTTCCTCCAAAGAATCAGCACAATAGCGTTCGAACAAAGTTCCCAGCTTCTAGTGACGTTAGACGTCGTGTCGCTGTACACGCAGATCCCTCAAGATCAGGCTCTTGAGACGCTTTCATGTTTCTTGGACACACGTGCCAGACCCTGTCAGGTCCCTTCAGAATTCATTCTCCAGCTGGCCTTCTTCGCACTGAAAAAGAATTTTTTTACTTTTGACTCCGACTACTTCCTTCAGGTCAAGGGAGTAGCTATGGGGTGTCCATTTGCCCCGGAACTAGCGATCATGTTCATGGGTCTCTACAAGCAAAAATTCATTTACAATGATAATCCCTTCAGTCATCAGATTTCGCATTACATGCGTTATATAGATGACGTTTTCTTCATCTGGACTGGGACTCCAGAAACTCTCAACGGGTTTGTTGAATGGCTTAATGGACGCACAAGCGATATAAAATTTAACTGTACATCTTCTAATCAATCTATTACATTCTTGGACGTACAAGTTGTTCCCCGCAATGGAAGCCTTGAAACAACTTTATTTAGAAAATCAACAGACAGGAACAAAGCGCTGCTATTCACAAGCAACCATCCGCGAAGTCTGAGACAAAATTTACCATTTGGACAATTCCTTAGGATTCGAAGGAATTGTTCATGTAAAGAGGAATATTTCGACCATGCAAATTCACTCATGGAGAGGCTTCTCCTAAGAGGATATCCGAGGAAACTTTTAAAATTATCTCTTAAAAGAGCATGGTGGACGCCACGCGAAACACTAATGTGCAAAAAAGCAAAAGTGGAGCAAAATCGAGTGGTGTGTGTGTCAACCTTTTGCCCTGCTGCAAATCAACTCAAGAAGTTGATAAATCTCAATTGGCATCTAGTGAAAGACTTGCATGAGGACTTTAGGAATCCACCTTTATTTGCTTTTAAAAAGGAAAAGAGCGTGGCTAACCACGTTGTGAGGGCAGCATTACCCAGTAAACAACCACCGACTCTAAGAAGCTTATTCGGCTTTCCCCAGACTAAAGGACATCATAAGTGTGGCACTTGCATCTGTTGTCATGACACCATGGAAGAAACATTGTTCTCTTTTAACAACATTCACTGGAAGCATGAAGCTTTCACAAACTGCAAAACAAGGAATGTGGTTTATGCGATTTTATGCCCCTGTCCCAAGTTATACATTGGGAAAACCACCCAGGAGGTCAGGCAACGCATTACCCAGCATAAATCCAGGTTGCGCAGAGAAGTTGAGAATGCGCCCTTGGTGCACCATTGGGTTACTAAGAAACATGACAAAAATAATTTCAAGTGGACCGTCCTGTCCAAAATCGAAAAAGACCCAAGAGGAGGGGATTTGGAAATAAGACTGAATCAGAGAGAAGCCTTGCTGATCATGAAATATGATACAGCGGTCAATGGACTAAACGAAATTTCCGAAATCTATAAAACCTATCCTTGATACTGACTAGAGGACTTCATCTCCCAGAATCCTCCTTGGTACACCATCTACCAGACTACAACTCCCTACACCCCTTGGGGCGTGGCCATCCTCTTGAGCTACACGGCAGGGAGGCCTCAGTAACCTGCCAGTGACTGCAGGGTGAGGAGCAAGGACTTCGAATACCTTTTTGACTTCTGGATAACTAAATCACGGTAAGCACACCAAGGCGCGAGCAAGCGCCGACTACCAGCAACTGACAATGCGCTCTCCCTCGCATATCGGATACTCACGATCTCTGTCAATTTCCCAACCCCAGGGACGCCGGATCCAAAACCCCGCGGACCGAGCGCAACACGACTGGGAAGCACCCTTTTGAGCAGACACGCGCGGCTTTTAAGGTAAGCGCGCAGACCCACCTTGATATTCTATCAGCCTAGGCACAGTTAGATATGAGAGACTTTGTGAGATTGAGTACACCTTCTTTTTCTTACAGCACTTTTCGCTCCCCCTCCGCTAGGAATACATCTGTCTCCCTTTGCTTTTTGTGGAGCCGTGACCCACTTGTTGAGGTAGGCTGGGGTGAGCTGTGCATTGGTTGAGACGTTGATCTTGCAGGTTTCAGTTTAGTGACGATTGCTCTCCTCTTTCTTTATAGTTACACTGTGGTCCTGAAGAGAACCCTTAGAACGATAGGGTTCGAAACGCGTCGACCTGACCCGGTCCCGTGTCATTCTTTTCTATATGGAATGTGTCATTTAATTGAAAGATCATCTTCTCCAAAAAAACTGTGAAAAAGTTTGACTAACGTGTAAAAATCAGCAAATGATATTGTCTTTGTATTGACACAACTGTGTTATGACAATGGGACCAGTATGAATGTGTTTTTGTATGATTGGATGGCCAAGAATGTGGTGAGTGCGAGTTTGTGTGAATTATGTACATACCAAAGTCTGTTTTGTTTGTATATAAATGTATAATATTTCTCTTCATGTCTTTTGTATTCTCATGCACTAAAAAAACAAAGAAAGACTAAAAAGCATTACAGTCTTTACAGAATTAACGTAAATGTTGCAATTCCTAAAGCAAGTGTTCATGCTAATTTTTCATGTACATTTCAACAATTGTTGTGTTTTAGAAAATAGCTGCTCAGCATAGGCAGGTGTATTGTTTTTCTACTTACCTTTATCGCTGCATCTCCGGTCTGCCCTCCTTCTCCTTGCCATAATCCCCTATGTCAGACATACGCCCTGGTAGGACTGAGCATGCGCATGCATAGGCAGTCCTACCATGATGTACGTCTGATGTAGGGGAGTCTGCAGGAGTCTGCAGGACCACGGCGAGGAGGAGGAGGGCAGCATGGGATGCCGTGATAAAGGTAAGTGTGCTTTTATTTACTTTAACTGTAATTTTTATTTGAATAATATTTATCGCAGGGGGTGGGAGGCGCGGAGTTCCACTGAGTTTTTGCCCAACTCCGTAGAGCTCTGCGTAGAGCGACTCTGCCTGCTTCGCCCGGGGTTAATTAATTGCCAGAATATGTAGAACGATTCAGAAAAGGGGGTGGTGATGAACAGAGTGTCTGAATTAAGCAGACCACTCTTACCCAGTCCAAAGATCAGGGCTTGATCCATCAGCGTTTATTAGCTCACTGCACCATCCCAGCTCAGAACTTGGCTCTATGCAAATTAGTCTGACCCTGGCCCAGTGCATCATGGGAACAGGGCAGACCAAACTACCAAGCCAATTCTTATACTGGGAAGGAAACAAGCTACCGGGGACCGGTTTCTGGCATTTCAGCCGTCTTCGGCCCGGCTTGCTTGAATCCTGATGGTGCAATGAGCTAGGGACTCACATCTGAGTATACCCTTCCACACTTATGGTGGACAAAAATGATTCAGAAAAGGGGGTGGTGATGAACAGAGTGTCTGAATTAAGCAGACCACTCTTACCCAGTCCAAAGATCAGGGCTTGATCCATCAGCGTTTATTAGCTCACTGCACCATCCCAGCTCAGAACTTGGCTATATGCAAATTAGTCTGACCCTGGCCCAGTGCATCATGGGAACAGGGCAGACCAAACTACCAAACCAATTCTTATACTGGGAAGGAAACAAGCTACCGGGGACCGGTTTCTGGCATTTCAGCCGTCTTCGGCCCGGCTTGCTTGAATCCTGATGGTGCAATGAGCTAGGGACTCACATCTGAGTATACCCTTCCACGCTTGTGGTGGACAAAAATGATTCAGAAAAGGGGGTGGTGATGAACAGAGTGCGCTCCGAAGCCACTCTTCTCAGGTTCCGTAAACTTTTAAAAACTTTTTTGTTCTCCGTTTAATCCCTGTTTCCTTTTAGCACTGTTATGTTCTGATAAGCGCTGGGATGCCTATTGGTAACCAGGCGCTATACAAAACTCGGAATAATAATAATAATAATAGAGTGTCTGAATTAAGCAGACCACTCTTACCCAGTCCAAAGATCAGGGCTTGATCCATCAGCGTTTATTAGCTCACTGCACCATCCCAGCTCGGAACTTGGCTATATGCAAATTAGTCTGACCCTGGCCCAGTGCATCATGGGAACAGGGCAGACCAAACTACCAAGCCAATTCTTATACTGGGAAGGAAACAAGCTACCGGGGACCGGTTTCTGGCATTTCAGCCGTCTTCGGCCCGGCTTGCTTGAATCCTGATGGTGCAATGAGCTAGGGACTCACATCTGAGTATACCCTTCCACGCTTATGGTGGACAAAAATGATTCAGAAAAGGGGGTGGTGATGAACAGAGTGTCTGAATTAAGCAGACCACTCTTACCAAGTCCAAAGATCAGGGCTTGATCCATCAGCGTTTATTAGCTCACTGCACCATCCCAGCTCAGAACTTGGCTATATGCAAATCTGTCCCTCACCACCCCTTGTTGTAAATAGAATATGTAGAACAGCCACAGAAACATCAGTAGCACCTAAAAAACTTATGAACTTGCAGCTAAGCCCAACACTTAATAACCACACCTGAAAAAGACATCGACCTACTATAGGACAGCCACAATAATAATAAAAACAATAGTAACTTATGCTATCAATGACAATTTACTACCCTTAATTCAATGTTACACTTGGCACTTTTAAGTCGTGCCCTCAACCATGCAGTTACATATACACAATACATGGTCAGTGTCAAAATACAAACATTCCCTTTGTATATGCACTATTACCTAACAAACAAAGTGCAACTTACAATGAAATGCTAACATATATAAGACAACAAACTAACAACTGTAACCCATAAAAAAAATCATAGATTTTGAACCGGCAATGATTTTGACAGTACTTAATATCTACCCACAAACTGCAATTTAGGGGCGCTACTATCACTTTAACCAGAGCACATGGGGGTACCTACAAAATCTATCTTGAGCACAGAATATGCTACTGCTAGACTTTGCACACAAAATTTTAAAAAGCTAATAGCTTTAGCAAAGGTCCCTGTAACGGAAGTCATTTTAAACATTATGGTAAGCTAATTAAATCCACCTATTATCAACAACATGAAACCAAACTAACTTCACTAATGGATTATTTTGAGGTTGCTTGAGTTGGTTGCCTGCATTGATCACGCCACAGATGCCAATCCAGGTAGCACATTCCATGGTGGAATGTTTATGACAGCATCATGTCCTAGGCAAAGACATATTACACAGTGGTAGGCTTGTACAATTCCTTCCAAAGAACACTTGGAAGTACCACTTCTTAGACATACTTAAAAAACAAAGCTACCAGAGCTTCAAATGGAACAGTCCTTACCCTAATTCAAATAAAAACTCTCAGAACAAACTAAACAAATGCATTAAAATTCAAAGTAAGACTCTTTACTAACAATCTCGGTCTGCCATACCTAGATTCAGTAGCAAAAGTTCTACTTAAAAAACACACTAAGCAACAACACTGTGCAACTTCCCTAAAATGCAAACACTCTATTCATATTTCTTTCTAAATATTATATAAGCACAATTTAAATACTTATCTGAGTAAATCAAAAATTCAAAAGGCACATATTCAGATTGACAATTAAAAATTACTATAACAAATATTTAAAAATATAAAGTTTTTAAAAAACACAGAAATACACAACACAAAATAATCTAAATTAGTTTAACCAAACATACACTTTCTACCACGCATACAAATATTCTAATACAATAATAAAAAAGTATTACAGATTGGCAATTGCAAACTGGGGTTTTCTTGGAATTTTGCACCTTAACAGCTTTACACCTGTTTGACCAATGTGCACAAAACCTTGCAGACCTGTTGCACCTATTACATTGTCGGAGGATTGAAAGTTTTGCAGCGTTTGTTCAAGGAGATACAAAGAAAAAAAAGGGGGTCCCAAAACACTCTTGAAATCCAATGCATTTTACATGGACTTTTGTATTTCAAGTAGCGACAAAACAGCTGAACAGATTGTAATGAAATTTCACAGCAATGTACATTAGGCTATGATGATAATTCTTTTTACAAGTGATGTTATGAAGTGGTTATGAAGTTATAAGAGCCAACAACTTAGTGTTTTCTTGTAGCACAATACGACTAAAAGTAGCAAGGAAGCCCAAAAAATAAACTAGACCACATATGTAGAGTTTCAGATTTAATACATGAACAACTGAAAGACCCATTTAGGATCACATGGTGATGGAAACCTATAAATAAATATATAATAAATAAAATTCATGTTAATCTACATGTGTTTCTATGTATGCTCTCTGGCTCACCAAAAAAACTGGCCTAATAAGCTACACAAAAAACATTTTTCTTATGCACTCCTGTGCAACAAAACGGCAAGCAGACCTAGCAGTGAGCCACACAAACTACTATTTGAAGGACATGATATGTGGCCAATAGGAAAAAAATTAATAATCTACATTTTTTTATACCAATAATAATGATTGACTTTCATTCACTTTGGCATTTATATGCAGCACAATTCTACTAAACGTAGTAAGGAAGCACAAACTATGAACTAGAGTGCTTTTTTAAAAGTTTCAGATTTACTATATATACAGCTGAAAGACCCATTTATGGTCACATGCTAATCACATGCTGATGGAAGCTCAGAAACAAATACATAACTAATAGAATACGTCTTAATCTACATAGGTTTCCTTTGCATGCTCTCTGGCTCACAAAATAAAACTGTGCCAAACAAGCTAAACAAAAAACATCTTCCTGGAGAAAGCAAAATGGCAATCGCTTAGATCACTGCATCTGAGCTCCCACCCTTTCACCTTCTGAATTACCCATCGGAGGTCTTACCTGCATGCATGCATGCAGCGGACGAGTAGACCGCTCATGGGGCTGCTGGAATTTCAGCCAGATCCGGACGAAGCTGCTGGTGGCGTTTTCGGGCAGAAAGCATGGAGGAGCAATCTTGGTGTGCTTGACACGTTGACCGGGAGGTATGCTTGGTCTTTTCGCAGCGTCCTGAAGGTGTGGGCAGGTCTTACTGCAGTCAGACTGGGAGCCGCCCGGAGGGAGCGAGGAGTGTTGTTGACTATTTCCTGGGAAAGTAGCTGGGGAGCCCAGTGGTATGTCTCTTAAAATAACAAAACAAGCTAGGGAGGTTGCCTCATGGCATGCAACACAATTGCAGGGGTTTAGACAGGAGACCTCCCCCCGGTTCTTATCGAGGAGAAGGCCACTAAAAACAGCTGGACAGTATTGGGTTAGGGAAGAGGAGAAGTTTTGCGGTACAAGCTGGGGCTAAAAAAACAGTGGTGACTAAGTCAGTGGAAGAGGGGAGTCTGGCTCCTGATGGAGTTAATCTAGCCCTTCTTCCCGTATCACCCTAGTCTGCTATCACTGATTGTTTTTAAATTAAGGATGGAGGGGGAGTCAAACCCTAGAACATCTTATAGAGCCGGATTCTGAGACATCTGCACAGATCTTACCTGATGACACGACGGAACTCACCTCGGTACATCTGGAGGAAAGAGAGGCGGGAGCCGAAGCCGCAGACAACGAGGGCCCTATGCTGTGTGCATCAGGTGCTTCTTCATCAAATGGGATAAGTGCCAAGGGGGTAATGGCTGGTACCGCCAAAGAAATGATCCAGTGGGCCCTAGGGAAAGAACTTAAGACCACATATGACCCTCAATCCAATGCACAGTCTGCCTCACTTGGTGATGCTATTGGCCGATCTTAACCATAGGGCTCGAAGGACCACTCCCCACCGATCTTATATCTGATGGGACAAATACGTGTTTTTCACTCACCAAAGACACCTATGCGGGAGCTTCTAACTCCCAAACTTTTGGAGTCACGCTAACGGATTCAAGAGCCATATTTATCAATGGAAAAATAGGGGAAGTCGCATTACCGGTACTGGACTGAAGTGGGATTTACTCTCATACAAGGATATTGGGATCAGCAGAGGTGGTACCTGCTCAGGCAGAAACTCCTCCAGGCAGACAGCAGGTTGAAGGGATAGTTAATACAGACCCTGCTCTTGGCTCGATTCTGGAGTCATTCAAAGAACATTGTGCAGAGACCCGGGCAGATGGAAAAAAGCCAGGCAGGCTATAAAAAAAATTGGAAGGAGAGGTAGAGAAAGTAGGGAAAGGTTGTGTGGAGATCAGTGAGCAGCTTAACAGCATGAAAAAAAGAACAACTGCTGTGGAGACCGAGCTGACTGCTGTGAGAGAACAGACAAAAATTCATGATGCACAATTAGTTGACACCATGTGGAAGCTGGAGGATCTGAGGGATCGCCAAAGAATAAACAACCTCCAATTCCTTGGGAGCAAGAAGACTTGGAAGGGGAAGATATTCAATATTTTCTCCTAGACCTTCTTAAATGAGCCTTTCCATATCTCACAAGGTAGGACTGGGGACGTGAAGTCCAGAGGGTACACCAGTTTCCATTTGCTCATCACAGAAATTCAGTCTAGTAGAGATCAAAAGCCGCCGAGGGCCATTTTAGTTTTTATTGGTAACTTTATGCTGCGGCAGGCTATTTTTGAGAAAGGTGTCCCGGATGCTAGAAGGCCAATATAAGGAGTTCTCTTTTTTTGTACGCCCTAATTTCTGCCATACAATGGTGGGACGCAGATGGCGTTTATAGCAGACAAACAAGCCTTATCAAGAGGCTGGATTTGAGGCTTTTTTGCTTACGCCAGCTAGGCTGAAAACAATAGTCAGAGGGTCTGTTAAGTTTTTTACCTCTGAAATACAAGCCAGAAAGTATCTGGATCAGGCCCCGGCTGAAAAATAAATGTATAGACTTCCCGGTTCCTTTTGTTAAGAAGGTGTGTGCTAGTCTCTATAAAGGTTTTTTTTGTTTTTTTTCTGAGCGGCATGTCTCATTGTCTCCCTTTTTCTTTTTGATATAGTTAACCCTAAGCGTAGTTCATTTAGTAGCGCTACGCATAGCTACGCGAAGTTCACTTCGCACTACGCGAGATACGAGTAGCTACGCAAACTGCGTAGTGCACTGTGCAAAATGCTTTTCACTCTGATTGCACAGTGCCGGATGCTTGTCCGCACTGTACAATCAGTGCAAACCGCATCTTGCACAGTGCAAGCGGTCGTTTTCTGCCACTCGAGTAGATTTCTACTTGAGCGGTAGCTTTCTCAATGCGGACTGGTAGTTTCTCATCGCGACCACTCGCAATGAGAAACCTGACCTCCACGCGTTGAGAATCTCGCCGGGAGGTTTATTTTCCACGCTCTCGATCAGCAACTTGATGTTGCTGATCGGGAACGAGGAAAAAGTCTCGCTGGGATGTCATTTTGCTCGCTCGCGGTCGCCAACTTGACATTGAGGACCGCGAGCAACCAAAAAATGACCGCTACACGTGTTTGCACTGTGCTACTTGCAATTCGCGTAGTGCAAAGTAGCTCAAACTTCGCAAACTACGTGAGCGTAGCATAGTACTTTGCCCAGGGTTAGATCTAATAAGTGTACCTTTTTGGCTGATTCTTTCTACCTTATCTTGGCAGGATTTATTTCTCACATTGGGATGAGGGGGTCTGAAGGGCACTTTAAGGGCTGGAGCTTGCGGTGTTTCTTGCCATCTCTGTCACACAGACCTGGTGGGTCTGGCTGCTTTCAATGGCAGGAGGGGTTGGGGTGGGAGGAGGAATATCTGTCGGACAGTTGGTATGCGAATTGCAGCAAAATGTTGTCTCTTTTTTAGATTTGTTTGCAGTATTAAAGGATATGGAACAGTGTGTATATAAGATTGGATGGGGGAGCTTTGCCTGGCAGTACGGAGCATTAATTAATTGTGGAAGGGCATTCTGGATGGCTAAAATAATGCATCAGATTAATGGCTAAGCTCTGTATCGACACTATTAAACATTTGTGAGTTAAATGATAATGTTAAAAGGAAAAAAGTTCAAGAAGATATAAAAATCCTACCCGCAGATGTTTATTACCTCCTGGAAACTCACATAGCAAGGAATGATAGTAATATGCTGAACTCTCTGGGGTGAAAGGTAGTTTGCCATATAACTTAGGATGTTAGGACTAAGGGTGTTGGGATATTAGTGAAAGGGAATGCTATTACACCTGGGAGAAAAGCAGCGGATTAGAATGGTAGATGGGCGATAATAGAATGTAGAGCTGGCAGCGGCTCTTTTACATTATGCTCAATCTATGCCCCCTCCTGGCCAACACCATATCTAGTCGGTGGAGACCGAAATATTAACGGGTCAAGAGGGGCTTCTGGGGATAATGGAGTATCCAGCAAGAGGCACAATCCGCAAACTTTGAGTTCTCTGAAAAATCTTCTAAGATATATTGGATTGGTGGATGCATGGCTTAGTTTGAAAACTCAGGAGCCTGGATATAACTATTATTACACCCCCATGGCAAATTTTCCAGGTTTGATGATTTTTTAGTCTCACCACTTCTACTTAAGGAGGCCCAGGTGGAAACTTTTCTCAGAGTGATGTCAGATCATAATCCTGTTGTACTGGAATTTCCTCTCATAGGATTAAGAAAGAAATTTAGGAGATGGACGTTTGAGAGGGCACTTTTATTCAACCAAGCGCTTTATCAAAAACTCTGCCTCCAAGAGACAGAACTAATTAGCACTGTGGCCAGGGGGCTGATTTGTCCTCAGTACTGAATTCAACTGCTATTACTGAAGCATGCTTGAAAGATTTTAATGCTGAGAAGACTGTGGAAGGTGTCTTGCCAAGAGACAGGAATGTTATGAATATGTGAAGCATGGGTTGATATTTGGCAGTCAGGGTAACACAGCAGTTCGCTGCAGGCATATAGACCAGGTTAGGAATCTACAGGGTATAGCAGTCTCAGATCTGCTGAAGTTAGGGAGGTTTCCAGGGAATTCCATGAGGACTTATATAAAACTCCACCTTTAAGGGATCCCCAAGTGATTGAGGAACAGCTGGATTTTGTACCTAGGAGATCTGTCAGGAAATGCTTGGATTAGTTATGAAAATCAGGGATGGGGCTGTATCACCAGGCTCCTGGGGTACTGCCAATATTGTTATTTTCTCGAAGAAAGACAAAGACCCTATCACCCTGGGCTTCTACAGACCTATTACACTTTTAAATAGCGATGTCAAACTATATTCCAAAATCTTTGCAAATCGACTGAAAAATGTAATGCAGTATCTGGTTTCAGCTCTGCAGCATGGTTTTATCCAGGGGAGGGAAACAGTAGATCATGTTAGGCAGGTAATCCCATTATTTGATGCTACAGAAGTCCTTCCGAAGCCCATCTGGGTCCCTTTTCTTGAAGGCTTTTGATAGGGTGTTGTGGAGTTATCTCTGTAGGATCTTAGAGGCTAATGGCCTTGGGGCATCTTTTATTAAAGCAGTCCATGTTTTGTATATCAACCCTACAGACCGATTACAAATAATGGGGTAAGAATCTGAGCCATTTACATTTGCAAGGGTAACAAGGCAGGGGTGTCCTTCCTCTCCCATGTTGTTCGCACTGTATATAGATCCCCTTCTTAGACGGCTGGAAGCCTCCACCTACATTATCACGGTCAGCCTGCAGGGTTGGGACACAAAGTTATTGGCTTATGCTGACGATGTGGCCATAATTACTACTGATCCTGATAGAGTGCTATGTGCGGTGGAACCTTGGAACTCATTCAGGTTTTTAATTAAATAGAGCTAAAACACAGGTTTTGATAAACAGATTCACCACCGCCTCCTATAGTAGGGTTGTCAATGAAGCAGTCTGTTTAGGAATAAACATTACAGCAAAGGTAGAAGCTATAGCTGATCTAAACCTTGCCCCCATAATGGGGAAAATCAAGAAGAATTTTAGCCGATGGGACAATTTGAAGCTCTCAATAATGGGGAGGTATAATCTAGTCAAAATGATGATTCTGCAAAAAATACTGTATATTTTTTTAACAATCCCCCTGGAGATACATGATGGCTGGTTTAAGCAAATTTAGAGGGTGGTCGCTTGATTCATTTGGTCCGATGGTAGGACCAGGAGGGCCAATACCTTTTTGTGCCTCCCTAGGGATTGAGGAGGGTGGGGACTCCCTAATTTCAGGCTATATTACTTAGCAGCAGTTTTACAATATTATGGGCCTCTATTTGGCAATAAGGTAATGGAAGGGGACGTCCCTAGCTATGTCCCTGCGATATTGAAGATCGTGATAGGGGCAATGGCTAATGGCTGCTTGGTGAAATTTTTTGAACCAAGCTATTTCGAAAAAACGCAGTTAAAGACCTTAATTACTGCATTTCAGAATTAGGCAGGTGTACGGAAAAGACTTGAGTTGGGTAGATTCAGTAGGTATACCCCCTTGCTTACGAATGGTCAGCTTCCAAGTATTTTACAAGATGACATGGTGGGAAATGGGTGTTTTTTGTAGAAAGGGGATCTCTTGGGTGGAGACTCTATCACGTCTTTTGAAGTGGTCAGGAAAAGATTTAATATTGGCCCCCAGGATTTTCTTTAATGTTTACAGCTGAGGGATTTTCTTCTGAAAAAAGCTGGAGGCGCGGCAGGTTTTTGCACAGGCTCCCTTAATGGAATTATTAATGCTGGATGGGGTCCTAGATGACCTGGATAAGCATGGGCTGAAGTGGCAGGACAGGCTTGGGCTCCAGGATCCCTGTTTTTTGCCATCGCTAGAATTGTGGGGCTCTATACTGTGCTCCGCCAACCTCCAGTCACAACATTTTAAAACTCTTTTTGATTTATATATAACTCTCTAAAAAATTGCTAAATGGGGAGGAGTGGAGGGGACTCAATGTTTTAGATGTAAGGCACCTGATGCGGATCTGGTTCATATGTTTTCCACTTGCCCTAGTATAGAATTAATTGGTCGAGAAATAAATGGCTTTTTGTGGGGCGTGTTGGGAGATGATATTCTTCTGTCACCTCAGCTTATGTTATTAGGTGTTGTTGAACCAGATAGGAAAGCTGGGAAAGTGCTAATTTTTATAGCAATGTCAGTCGTTAAGCTCTGCGTAGCTTCAGCCTGGCTTGAGCTCCTACCCCTGACCTTTCATCGATGGAAGGGGCGCTTTTTGCATTTGTATAACTTGGAGAGGGCACTATTTGAACAGACAGCAAGACCGGGAAGGATGAAAGGAAAAAGGATTTAGGGGCCACTTACAGCCTGGGCTTATTTGTTTACCCAGAATGGGGGAATCTTGTTTTCCATTGGATGCAGATTTATTATGGTTTTGTATTTATGAATAACTTAATCTAATGACATTGGCCTTTTTGGACTGTATTTTTGCCTATTAACCTCTTGCTGCTTTTTGCACATGATTTATTTGTATGTTTGATTAATCTAATCAAAGAAATCTGCCTTTATGTAATGTAGTTATAACCTTTTAACTGCTCTTCCTCGTTGGATGATGAATTATTCTGGCTTTATATTTTTGCTTTATTTAGTCAAATGATATCTGTTCTTCTGTAATGTATGTATACCTATGATAGAAAAAAAAATGCTGCAATTTCTGCTTCTTTTGAAAAAAAATGTATTAATTGAAGAAAAATAAATATCTTCCTTATTTACTCCTGTGGAACAAAATGGAAGTGTGACTTAGTAGTGAGCTACACAACTGCTATATAGAGGACAATATAATTGGCCATTAGGTAAAAAAAAAAATCTTAATTTTTAGAAAAACCTTATTTGGCTGTTATTCACTTTGGCCTTCATATGTAGCACAATCCTACTAAAAGTAGGAAGGAAGCCCAAAAATAAACTCGCCTGCATATGCAAAGTTTCAGAATTACTACATGAACAACTAAAAGATACATTTATGATCACATGATTATTTAACGCAATAAATAAAGACAATAGATAAAAGACGGAAATCACATTAAATCTGATTGCCACTCTGTAGTTATAGTTAGTATTCCCAAAGATAGGAATTCTAACAACATTCCACCCATTTGACGAATCACCACAAACCCCACCAAATTACAATCCAACTGCCGTGCAGGCAGTCAGAAACATGCCTCTTTGCATTGAGGCATGTACTGCGGCCTGGAAAAGGGCCGCAGCACAAGCCCCAAAGCCAAAATATATGTTTGGAAACATCCCTGCACCCTGTGACAAGCACCATACAGTGCCTGCCACACAATGCAGGGATGTTTAGGGGCAAAAAGAACAATTGATGGACAGAACGCAGAACTATGTCATATATTCACCCTAGTACAGAGATCTGCGACTAAATCCATTTTTTTTTATCCCCTTGCCATTCCAGTTTGAATCCAGCTATATGCAAATCAGTCTTGACCCTGCGCCCAATGGGAGGGAACAGTCAAGCCCCAACTGCCCGCCCACACCCTCCCTGGAATGGAAACAAGAATCCTAGGACCTGTTTCGTGTTTCACCCCTAATCAGCCAGGATATCTCGTTTCCAGTGGCATGGAGAGCACTGGACCCACGTCTGGGCATACTCGTCCCACTCAGGGTGACAAATGCAAAACTAAAAATTGACGGACAGAATGCAGAACATGGTCATACATTCACCCCTGTACAGAGATCTGGGCCTAAATCCATTGTGAAAAAAAGAACGGATTTAACCCAGATCTCTTGACTGGGGTGAATGTTTGATTTGCTCTGCATTCCATCCATCATCTTTATGTCTTTACTTGTGCTAAGTGCACCAGGTATGCCCAGATGTGGGTCCCGGGCTCATTGTACCACTGGGGTCAAGCTAGCCTGGCTGATGTGGGGTGATGCCCTGAAACCGGTCCCAGGATGCTTGTTTCCGGTCCAGGGAGGACCAGGCTTAGCAGCTCGGGCTGGACTGTTTCCAGGAAGCACAGGGTCAAGACTGATGTGCATATGGCTGAGTCTAAACTGGGGTGGCATAGTGAGCAAAAGAAAGATGGATCTAATCCAGATCTCTTGCACAACATCGCAGGCACCACGCGGTGCCTGCCATATTGTGCATGGAACTCCAGGGGGGTACCATAGGTACCCCCATGTGCACCCCCCACCTCTCAGAGTCCCTGGGGTCCACAACAGGCCCCCGGAAGCAATTACTGCATGCCTTTCCATGGCGGCGATGCAGCCACAGAAAAGGTTTGTTTCCACACCCATGATAATATGGCTGGCGGTGTCTGACAGACACCGCCACCATATTAAACTCTTTTCCGCCCGGTCAACTTGTTGACCGGGCGGAATAGCGGCGTACGGTCTTTCCGTCCGCCGTGGCCCCCTGTCATAGTAATATGGCGGGGGAAATGGGTGGCGGGCGGGGACAGATCTCGGGCGGATCGCCACTGCCATGCGGGCGGTGGCGATCCGCTCGAGATCCTAATGGACCCCTAAGACTTCCAGAGTTGTAACATAAACAATTCCTAGACTGAACTATGTTTTATAAGTAGATATGAATCAAGAGTGTGCAAAATTTGTATTGTGTCCTTTTGCGTAATTACAGGTAATTTAAGAAAAATTAAGCAGGTGATATGAATTGCAAATCTTGTATTTAGTGCTATATTTTAGCACAAAATGTATCCTCACATCCATTTTGGAAAGTAGGAAGTATTTTGCAATAAAAATTATTGTGCAAAAAACATAAGTACCACAAACAACAGCTGCTCATGTTCTGTTCAATTGTGTTGTTCACTGTCAGAAGGCTCCGGAACACTTCGCAGAGGTAGTATCGCCGCAAGTCCCAATCGCCCTCCTACTAGTAGTGCCTCTGCTTCAAAGAGCCGAGAACACCGGCCAGGGGGAAAAGGGGAAGTGGAAGAGAGAAGAGAAACATCGAAAATCACTGGCACCTGTTCTGGCTGTGGACGGTTACTGTGTCTGCTGTTCGCCCAATGGAGGGTGCCTAATACACATAAGAAGGAGAGAATAAACAACAACAACAACCCACCTCTACTGCTGATACTCTATGTGAAATACTTAAAGCTTATCCTACCTGTGGTTCTCTAGGCTATGCTTCTCTTCTGGTTGAATGAGATTCTGTGGAGGCTTCCTGACTACAAAATAAGGGAGATTTACATCACACAATGTTCCTATTTAGGCAGTTCTAATAACCTAGTATCCTTATAGCCCATTACCTGAAAGACCTCCACTCCTGCTTTACATGGGGTTCTTTTCTATGCAGGATAGCTTGTTTGAACAGTTCTCTTTGCAGCAAAGCCAGTCACAATTCCTTCGGTGCGCGCAAAAAAGGTTCTGGGAAGGTTCAGAGGGAGCAGGGGAAACATAGGGAAAGTGCAAAGAAGGGAACAAAGGACAAAGTACGCTGCTTCACATAACTGCACTGCAGTCTTACTGTAAGGCTTCCAACTACGCCACTGCCTCTGCTTGCAAACCTTGTGGTCCAGCAATATGAAATAGTTCCTGGAAGGGACAGACGAATTAACCTCTCACTGCTGTCTTCACAAACTTGCCACTGGTGCGGTCTTCAGAGCTTGCCACTGCTGCTGCCTGAACTCGACGTTCTCAAAAGAAGGGAACTTCACTATTCTGCTGAAATTAGCCTGCACTCTAAATACTAGGAAACGCTCTCTAAACTAACGGGGCAATATGTAGACAAACCGGCGGAATTCGAACTCCCGTCATGAATTGTTGACGCGGAGCTCAACGACCGGCTGCTTACTCAGCTGCTGTCCATGTTGAAGTGCGCAGTACGGAGCTCGCGCTCCCAACAGGTCAACTAGAATGCACACCGCTTCAGGAATTCAGAGCGGCTCAAAATGTCAGCCATCATAAGGGGAGCATTCCTACAGGAAATAACATGAACCAGGGCTACTACTGTACACGAATATTATTTACAATTACGGGCGACTTCCTAATTCTGCCAGAGGAGCCACACATTCACTCTTCTTGGTTTCACCACCACTCGAGCCCTCTTTGACCTTGCAGGAATACTGGTGGCGGCAACATGAAGGGTCCTGACAATTCGTAGGTTCCTGACATTCACACTCGACTGGAAATTACCCAATGTGGTATAATGGCTTAACAATTGTATCACAAAATGCAGTAAATTACACAAGTTTACAGTGGCATGACAAAAATGTCAGCCAAGTCTAAGATGAATATCTTGCACTAGGTTTTACAGTTCTGGTATGTTCATATGAATTGCTAAAAATAGGCAATGACAGAATGTTAACGTTGATGGTTATGTTTCAGTTCTAAATCCATGACCCAGATAGAGTTAAGGCCAAGCATCACAGTAACTGGAAATGAAATGGTAGGGTGATTTGTAATCATATATCAGAGAACACTCACTTTACTACCTAATGTACAAGAAAACTAATGGAATGCACAGAAAGCAATTTTTTTTTTTTGATTTCAAGAAGATTTTATTGAGAGAGATAATGATCCAAGTAATAAAAACCAGTACAATAGAGGTGATACATTCTGACATAAGTGAAAAAGATAAGCATATACATCACTTAAGAAGTAAGTAAAATAGATGTAAATAAAATTAAACAAGACAATCAATGCGAAGTTGAGAATATGAACCAATATAGGCTGTCAGTAATCAAAAGCAAAACGCATCACTCTCTAAATTGAGGATGGGGACAAGGGAGGAGGTAGAAGAAAAGAAAGAAAAAAGGAAAGAAGGGAGAAAACACAGCAGAAAGAAAGAACGGGATGAGAGGACAGGAAAGATGAAAGAAGAGAAAAAGAAGGATTCCCACATGAGCGACCCAATGTAACACAAAGAACAAACAACAATTAGACAGACGAATCAACAGGGAATTGAGGTACTAATCCTTTCGAGGAGAGTTCCATATAGTCATCCAAGGCTGTCCAAACTCCTTTAGAGATGGAAGGCGACAGGTGTGCTAGATCCACTGAGGTGTGGGCACTGCGTAAGAAGGACACCCACGCCCACCACGTATGGTAAGAGACAGACGAGAAGGATTTCCATTCCATAAGAATGATTTTAACCGCTACAGTTAAGAGAAGATCTAACAGTTGTAATTCTATCGGGTCTAAAGGAAGAGGAGTAGGAGCAGCCAAGGGGCCTAGTAAGACTATAGGAAAGGAAAGTATAAGCTCAATATTAAAAATAAGGGATAAATGTTGCTGAATAAGGTCCCAGAAAGGTTTAAGTAAGGAGCAATGATAAAACATATGTGGAAAATCACCAGCCACCAAGCCGCAACTCCAGCAAAGGTCGTCATCTTTAAGGTTGAGCGAATGAAGACGCGTAGGCGTCCAGTGGAAGAGATTGATCGAGAAAAATTTAGATTGCATTGGGGAAGGAGCTATTTTATTACGGAGAGCCAATTTACCAATGGATTGCCAAGCTTCGGATGAGATATGATCTGTGATGTTGTGATCAAAATGGCGCGACCATTTTTGTTGTGCCACCGTCTGATCAGGAAACGAAGTGGAAGACAGAAACTTATAAATTTTGGAAGCAACATGACCAGGTTTGAGCCAAGTGTGGAAAAGCGAAATGGTGGAGGAGGGGTGAAGACGAGTTTTAGAAACAGCAACCTTGATTTTAAGAAAGGTATAGAAGTCAAGAGTGTTCATGTGCCAAGGTAGAGAAAGGTAATGGATCTCCAGAATCACTATATAAATGTTGGACAAGAGAGATTCCCTTTGCAGCCCAGTAAGACATGAGGGCGGGAGAATTAGTAATCTTGATTTTGGAGTTTCTCCAGATAGAAGACCACCTAGTTTTATGCAAAGGAGTTGCCATCTTCCTATCTAATTTCTTAATCGCAGTAATTGTATCAATAATGCTAGAGCGGGAAAAGAGAATATGCAAAGTGGATGTAGTACAAAACGAGGCAAGTGGTAAAGGAGATGCTAATTCCTGTTCTATGAGTATCCAAGAGGGGACATGACGAGTCGGAGGAGAAAACCATAAAGCCCCCTGAGAGGCCAAGAAAGCAGTTTGATATTTCTCCCAGTCCGGAAAGTTACATCCACCCATATCACAAGGTCGATGTAAATATTTATATGCTAATCGAGCTCGTTTGTCATTCCATAAAAATTTAGAAGTGATAGCATCAATTTCTCGAAAAAAGGAATCAGACAGTTTAAGCGGCAACATGGAGGAGACGAAATTGATAATCGGCGTGATCATCATTTTAAGGGTTTGTAAACGACCCCACCATGAAATATGTTTTGGAGACCATGTATCCAGAAGATGACGTACTTTGGTAATAGTCTGAGATTCATTATAAGCAATGGTGGCATGCAGAGTAGAACAGAAATAAATTCCCAGATATTTGAGATGCGTGGATTGCCATTTAAAACCAGCCGAGCCCATATGAGCAGGAAAGCAATAGGCATTTAAAGGGAACATCTCCGTCTTATCCTTATTTAGAGTATACCCGGATACCGTTGAAAACAATGAGATGGTGTCAGAAATAGCAGGGATGGCCAAGGCGATATCATCTGAAAAAATGAGAACATCGTCAGCGTATGCAGCAGTTTTAAGACAATGCGAACCATAAGAAAAACATTTAATATTAGGATGTAAATCAATCAACCGAAGAAGAGGATCAATAGATAACAAAAATAAGAGTGGGGATAAGGGACAACCCTGTCTTGTGCCCTGGCAAAGATTAAAGAATGAAGACGTAGCACCATTGACTCTAATGTTAGCTTTAGGTTGGGAATATAAAGACATTACCATATTAATGAAAGAGTCTCCAAGGTTATGTGCACATAGGACAGCTCGAAGGAATGGCCAAGAGACTTAATCGAAGGCCTTTTCTGCATCAAGGGCCAAGGCCGCGGCCGGGAGTTGGGAACGTTTGGCAGCACCGATAATATGACAGAAAGTGCGGATATTGTCCCTTGCCAGACGGCCCTTAACAAAGCCAGTTTGGGAGGGATGTACAAGGTGGGGAATAAAGGATTCTAAACGCTTAGCCAGGATTTTAGCAAAAATCTTTGCTTCCATATTTAGGAGCGAAATAGGCCGGAAGTTTTTAGGATCCGAATGATCCTTCCCTTCTTTCGGGATCACAACTATGGTGGCTTCAGCAGCCGTACCAGAAACAGAGCCATCCTGAACAAAAGCATTAAAGACAGATTGTAACTTGGGGACAAGCAACGGAAGAAAGGTTTTATAAAATAATATTGGATATCCATCCGGGCCAGGGGCTTTCCCAGAACGGGTGGCCTTGATCGCAGCAACAGTTTCCTCGGGAGAAATAGGTTCGTTCAGGATGGAGCGATCTTCCTCCGAGACTGACTGAATCGGAATCGATTTTAAAAAATCTTGACACTTGTCAAAAGAGGATTGGTTAGAGGGGGTATATAGTTTGTTATAAAAATCACGAAAAACTTCAAGAATTTCCTCCGTTTGAAACTTTTTAGAGCCAGTGTGATCTGTAATAGAAGAGATTTGTGAGGACTTAAAAGAGAAATCTTGAAATTTTAGGGTGGCAGCCAAAAGCTTCCCAGCCCGATTCTTCAAAAGTAACTTCTTGGACTTTTGTGCTTGGACACCAATATGAGCCCTTTTAGTAACAATTGTATTATATTTGTATTTTAGGAGCTTTATTTGCTGTAGACTAGTCGGATCTTTGGTGTGTCGAAAGGAAGCTTCTAGAGTTTTGATTTCAGATGATAAGTCAGTAAGCTCTTTTTTAATAGCCGAATTACGTTTGGACATGCATTTAATGACTTGACCCCGGAAAGTACATTTAAAAGAATCCCAAAGAGTTATTGGAGAAGAAACAGAGTCCTCGTTTTCACGGAAAAAAGTATCTATATCCGTAGAAAATTCCGCCACTTGAGAGGAGTCATGTAACACTTCAGTATTTAATCTCCATGAACGACCACGTGGTTTAGGAGCAAAGGAAGATAGCGTAAAAGTGACCACGGCATGGTCAGAGATGACAATGGGGTGTATAAGCGGAGAAGAAGAAGAGGAGACAAGAGAAGAATGAACTAGGAGATAATCAATACGAGAAAAGGAGGAATGCGGCGAGGAGAAGAAAGAGAAATCACTACCAGTGGGATTATGAAGACGCCAGATATCGTGAAGATGAGAAATGGAACA
The DNA here is from genome assembly GCF_964263255.1 of Lissotriton vulgaris. Classification (NCBI taxonomy): domain Eukaryota; kingdom Metazoa; phylum Chordata; class Amphibia; order Caudata; family Salamandridae; genus Lissotriton; species Lissotriton vulgaris. The sequence continues at coordinate 1,978,908,044 of NC_141687.1, read as the reverse complement.
CATGTTAAGCATTTGTTTGTGTGCTTTAGGAGGACGAAACTGAAATGCAGAATTCCTGTCTAAAAGAGGGTCCATTGGTAAATTAAAATCACCACCAACAATGAGATTGCCAGCATGTGGGGTATTATGCAAAATTTTAGTAATGGATTTCCAAAACGCTGTATCATCAACATTCGGAGCGTAAATATTCATAACATACAAATCATGTTGCCCATCCGACAGTTTAGAGAAGAGCCAACGACCCTCAGAATCATGCTCAGAAGAGAGAATTGATAGACCGGAATTCCTTGAAATTAACGTAACAACTCCATTACGTTTGCCAGAGGCATCGGAACATGAAACATCCGACACCCATTCCTTCTTCAAAAACAGCGCTTCTCTGCTAGTGATCTTGGATTCTTGAAAAAGAACTAAATCTGCAGAGAGGGACTTACAGTAATCCAAGATTTTAGACCTTTTCACCGGGTGATTCAAACCCTTAACATTAAGGGATAACACATTTAAACCTGGCATGTAAAAAAGGAGGGATCAAAAGAGGACAACACTGATAACAGAAAAAGAACAAACGTGAAAAATATAAGGGACCAAATTTTAATCAAAAGAAATTCTGTGGGAGCATCCATGTGGGAGAACCAGGAGAAAAAAAGAAAAAGAAGAGATGAAAATAGAATAGAAAGGAGAGAGAGAAGAGGCAGGAGGGGAGGTCTAAAAAAGACCCATATCATGCAAGGGAGAACGTGGAAGAAGCGAGTAAGGGACCCGTACTAGGAGCATAAGTGGGTAAAAAAGATTAGCCCAATACTAAAATACAGCGACTGATAATAAGAAAAGCAAGGAGCAAATAACACCGGAAAACATTATTATATTGCCATTATGAAACTGATAAAGAAGAGGATAATCCAATGCAGAATAGAGTAACAATATCCTAGCGAGAGTAATATTATACTAAGCAACAATAGTAGAAAAAATAATAACAGTGTAATTACGTACGAAAAAGCTAACCAGCATATATCATTAAGTGAATACAATACATATTATAAAACGTTACAACAAAGTTAAAGAATAACGTATACCTGCATATGACTTCACTGTGAAGTCAACTAACAGAAGTAAGAAAAAGAGGTGCGTGAGAGAACGGAAGAAGAGTATTGTAGATAAAAAAGAGGGAGAGAAGAGAAGGAAGAGAACAAGTATAGTAACTAGCAGAGCAAATAAGGAAGAGAGTTTACATCAACTATAATATAAGAACATCCTAGCAGGAGATATATGTGAGTAAAAAAATGCTAGTGAAATAAGTAATAATACGCTAATTATATATGAAAAGTTTTGAACAGTAGATAAATGTAAGGCAAGTATAATGCATATTTAAAACAATAACATCATAAGTGAAAACAAATTATGACAGTAATAGAGAAGAATATGAAGCTAAGTGACCGAAGTAAGAAAACAGAGAGGTAAGGGAACTTGGATGAAAAAAAGAGAAAGGAAAAGAGGAATAACAATGTTGAAGAAATAATCAGGAGGAACTGAAAAAAGGACGACAGATAGGAAGTAAGAAGAGAAAGAGTGGAAGGATAAGAAAAAGTGTTGTCGTAGGATAAACAGCATGAAAATATAGGGAGGTTGAATATAAGGAAGAAGGAGAAAATCGAGATTAGTATGGACGAAAGAAGGGCAACGTTAGGACGAACATTGTTAGAAGGATAGACCGACAAGTAAATTAGCTGGAACAGGAGAGGAGGCATCTAGCCATAGAAAGTACATCCAGAGATAGAGAAGAAACAGTTCAAGTTCCTGAGGCACCAGGAGTCTGCAAAGTTGCTCTTTGGATTTCCATCTCTATCTCCAACTGGTTGTCCAGGAATGTCGCCAAATCCGCCGGTTCATCGAAGATTCTGGAACGACCTTTATGTGTAATGCGAAATTTGGATGGACCAGAAAACGAAAAAGGAATGCCCATTTCCGTGAGTCGTTTTCGAAGGTTCAGGAAGCCCTTCCTTCTTATGACTGTGTCTCTGGCAAAGTCCTGGGAAATGGAGATGCGATGGCCATCCCAACTGACTTGCTTAACTTTCCGCATATGAGAGAGAATCAACTCAGTGTGTTGATGTCGCAAAGGCTTAAAAATGATTGCTCTTGGCTGGGTTGCTGCCTTAGGTCGAAACGTTGGAACACGGTGTGCTCTTTCTATCTCAAAATCTCTATGGAATGATATTTGGAGTGTATCCGGAATCCAATGAGATAAAAAGTCTATCATAGAGGAAGATGATTTCTCTGTATCTTCTGGTAGACCAAAAATGCGTAGATTGGATCTACGATTACGGTCCTTCTGCTCAGTGAGATCTCTGCGCAATGCCGCCATTGAGCGTTCTAAGTGGTTGAGGGATCTGGATTGTTTTTGCATACCATCCTCTGCAGAACTGATTCGTGATTCTGTCGCTGATACGCGAAGAGAAAGAGCCTTAAAGTCATTTCTGATAGCAGACAATGTTGAATAGTTCCTTGCTGTTGTGGGCGTTGTTGTCGAGTCGATCCTTGAATGCTGATTTCTTGGTGGATCGGATCAGTTGGTGGTGTTTGCGGGTGGCGTTCTTGAAGGTGGCCAGGTTGTCAGTGGTTGGGTTTTTTCTCCAGGCTTTCTCGAGGGTGCGACAGAACTTCTTGGATTTCTTAAGACCATCATTGAACCAGGGAGCTTTTTTGCTACCTTGCTTGATTTGATGTTTTTTCAGGGGTGCTAATTCGTCAGCGCTGTGGGTGATCCATTGTGTGAGGTTGGTGGCTGCAAGGTTTGGGTCCAATGATTTTGCAGGAGGGTTTTGGTGAAGCGATGTGAAGAGTTGGTCGCTGGTAATTTTGTTCCAGTTTCTGTGGGGAATTGGTTGTGGGTGGTTGTGGGTCGTAGTCTTTTTGTAGTTGAAGTGAACGCAGCTGTGGTCTGTCCAATGGAGAGCTGTGGTGTGATTGAAGGAGATGTGATTGCTGGAGGTGAAGATTGGGTCGAGCGAATGCCCGGCATAGTGGGTGGGGGTGTCAACAAGTTGTTTGAGTCCGAGATTGGCGAGGTTGTCCAGAAGGGTGGTGGTGTTGCTGTCGTTGTTCTTTTCCAGGTGGAAGTTGAGGTCTCCCAGTAGAATGTAGTCCTCGGAGGGGAGGGCATGTGGGCTGATGAAGTCAGTGATGTCTTTGCTGAATTGTGTGCGGGGTCCTGGTGGCCTGTAGATGAGGGTGTCTCTGAGTGTGGTCTTGGGGTCGGTGTGGATCTGGAAGCGAAGGTGTTCGGCGGCTGCGAGGTGATCGTCGGAACTGGTCGTGATGCGAATGGTGTTCTTATGAACAATGGCGATCCCTCCTCCTGTCTGGTTGATGCGGTCCTTTCGGATGATCTTGTATCCATCTGGGATGGCTATGGCGATGTCGGGCGCTGATGAGGCGTTCATCCAGGTTTCTGTAAGAAAGGCGACGTCCGGCGATGTGGTGTCGAGTAGGTTTCAAAGTTCAATTACGTGTCTGTGGACCGAGCGGGTGTTGAGCAGGATGCACTTCAGGTGGTTAGTGTCGGAGCTCTGTTTGGAGTTTGTGGAATTGGTGTGGGTCTTGATGCAGGCGAACTTGTAGGAGTGGCAGGTGAAGGGTCCATGGGTGTGTCCGGGGGCGGCTTGGTGGCAATCAGGAAGTTGGCCGGGGTTGAGTGCTAAGAGGGTTGCAGCATCGTACGTTATGCGGGAGGAGTGGATTTTGCGGGGTTCAGGGGGTCTGGCGCTGGGCGTGGTCCAGGCGCAGACGGGCGTAGATGGGCTTACCTTTGGCGCACCTTTGGCGCGCATGGGGCGCGTCCGCTGCGCGTCAGCTGTTCTGGCATAAGTGGAAAGTGGAGGGGGCGGAGCGAGGGAGGAGCAGCTGGGAGGCGGGAGCGGGATGGAGAGGACGGGCTCCGAGGCACAACAACAAAATGGATGGCAGCAAAAGCAAAACCGAAAAAAGGTTGGGGCACAAAGTGGGATTACGCTGTGGGCAGTGGCACCGGCACTATCAGGCACTAATAATTATTTTCTGTAATGCAATGCGAGCGCTACGATAATGCACCAATGAGCAATAGAGCGCTATGAGATTACAATGCACAAATGAGCAATAGAGCGCTATGAAATCTAAGCAGGCAGCAATTCTTTAAAGCAACAAGCAATGCGAGCGAAGCCCAACGGTACCCAAGGGAGACCAGGGAGCGTGGGGAGCGACCGCTTCCGATAGAGTCAGGACGGTCACAGCGCTACTGGAGACGGGGCGAGCCTTAGCAGTCAGTGGGAGGGAGGAGCAGCTGGGAGGCGGGAGCGGGGTGGAGAGGACGGGCTCCGAGGCACAACAACAAAATGGATGGCAGCAAAAGCAAAACTGAAACAGGTTGGGGCACAAAGTGGGATTAGGCTGTGGGCAGTGGCATCGGCACAATCAGGCACTAATAATTATTTTCTGTAATTCAATGTGAGCGCTACGATAATGCACCAATGAGCAATAGAGCGCTATGAGATTACAATGCACAAATGAGCAATAGAGCGCTATGAGATTACAATGCACAAATGAGCAATAGAGCACTATGAAATCTAAGCAGGCAGCAATTCTTTAAAGCAACAAGCAATGCGTGCGAAGCCCAACGATACCCAAGGGAGACCAGGGAGCGTGGGGATTTACCGCTAAAATGGACACAAGCTATGCTATTAGGAATAGTGGCTATTTCTCCATCTCTTACCTTTTAGGTACTCGTATAAGCATATGATTTAGAGGGTATTTTTCAAAATGTCTTCTTTCTTACACTCTTGCTTACATTTTGAAGGCACAAATGCAGTGAAATACAATTGTTAATAACAAATGTTCTACTATTCTGTGCTCCCACATGTCATTTGATAAAAAGGGTACCTCACTTGTGTGGATAGGCCTAGTGCCTGCTACAGGAAGTGAGCCAAAACACAACATGGGCGCATCACATTTTCCACTGAAAAAGGCCCCTTTTATACCGATGTGGGGAGCTGTGAATTTTGGTCCCTAGCTCAGCCAGTTTCAAGGGAAACCTAGCAAACCTGTACATGTTTCAAAACTGACACCTAAGGGAATCCAGAGTGGGGTGACTTGTGTGGCTTTCACCATTATTTTTTACCCATACTCCCTTGCAAACTTCATCTTTTGACAAGAAAACACATTTTTCTCACATTTCTATGATGGAAAGTTCTGGAATGTGCGAGGAGCCACAAACTTCCTTTCATGCAACATTCCCCCAAGTCCCTTGATAAAAATGGCACTTCACTTATGTGGGTAGGTCTAGTGCCCGCAACAGGAAACGGCCAAAAACACATGTGTACATCACATTTTTGAACTCAAAACTGATGCTTTTTTTACAAAGCGCCCAGCACCTAGGGACACCTAGCAAACTTGCATATTTCTGACAACTGGACACCTGGAGGAATCCAGCTTAGGGTGACATGAGAGGGCATCACCAGTTTTTTTTACCCAGAATCCTTTACAAACCTCAACCTTGACAATAAAAACACATTTTCCTCACATTTCTGTGATGGAAAGTAGTGGTGGGCGGAGTTGTACTACGCGGAATTCTGTGGAGTTGTATAAAAACTCAGTGGAATTCTGCGGAGTCCCGCAAGCGGGCGGATTGCTCCACTCGCCCACCCCTGCCGGTTATGAGAGAGAGATGTACTAAAAGGAACGCCGGCCTTCAATCAGGGGTAAGTGAATATAGATGTATATGAGTAATGACAGAAGTTCACTGAATACCTGACTAATCACTAAACTATGCATCAGTAGGAAACGGCCTACATTTCAACAACCCTCCAAAGGACAAGTATCCAAGTCAATTCAGGTCAGAAGTACCTCATTCATATGCATCCATCATCCTTTTTACTGCAATGCAAGCGCACTACATCACTAACACAGAAGTATAACAAATATTTTCAAGCAGCACAAAACCCAAACTGTGAACTACGGAAATCTATCCACAAATTGAACCACAATATTTTGCTGAAAGCACCCAGAGGAAGGAAAAACAACATGGAGCATGCAATTCCTGGTGGTGTCTCCCCCGTAACCTATTTGCCAATCTGAATGTGTATCTCGTAGTGTCTATGCACTCGAGAAAAAGACAACCTTGCCGCTGCTCTCTGCTCATATACCGAAAAACGGAATCTAGACTGCAGGTTATTTCAAGCGTTAATGGATCTACAATCCAACTCCGCTCACCGCCAATGCAACAGTAAATATTTTTCTTTTCGCATTCCACCTTATTCTACGAGCCCGCTACAGATGAGGCTCTTACAAGCTGTGAAGTATACTGCATGAACCTGCCTAACATGATCTCCACAGTAGCACATTACAACAATTAAAAAACAGAAAGGAACAAAAGTCACCTGTGGCCTGTGACTGACTCACCCACAGAAAAACAGCAGGATGTGAGGTGGTGCCCCAGGCTTATGTACATGCAAAAGTGGGTGGTGGGTGCTGGTAAACTTCGCTACGCAATGTAGGCTGAGTTTTTGCCAAACTCCGCCCTACAAGTGGAGTGCAGAGTGACAAAAACGTTGTGAACTCTTCCGGCAGAGCAGAGTTTACCTCCCCCCGCTAACGGAAAGTTCTGGAATCTGTGGAGAGCCACAAACGTCCTTCCTCCCAGCATTCCCGTCAAGTCTTCAAATAAAAATAGTACCTTATTTTGTGGATAGGCCTAATGCCCATGACAGGAAATGGCCCCAAAAGCAAAATGGATACATCACATTTTTCTACTCAAAACTGACCCTTTTTTTGCAAGTGGGTAACTGTAGATTTTGAGCCCTAGCTCAGTCATTACCTAGGGAAACCTAGCAAACTTGGACATGTTTAAAATCTAGACAACTGGTGGAGTATAGGAGTGAATGGCTCTCACTCAGTAATTTTACCCAGGAGCCCTTGCAAACGTCAAATTTTGATAAAAAACACACACATTTATCTCATATTTCTGTGACGGAAAGTTATGAAATCTGCAGGAAGCCACATATTTCTTACCACCCTGAGTTTCCGCATGTCCCACAATAAGTACAGTGGCCCACTTGTGTGGGTGGGCCCCCAGACCACGACACAAAAGGGGCCCTAAAGCGCTATGTTGAGAAATAAGCAATTTGGGTAGCTGCGTATTTGGGGCCGTGCTGTGGTGCCACCCATGGAAACCCACAAACCACAGACATTTTTGAAAACTAGACAACCAGAGGATTCCAGGGTTGTGTTCCATGGATGGATCTCATAAAGTCTTTTTACTCAAAATGCCCTGCAAACCTCAAACTTTGCCTCAAAACACACATTTTCCTTACATTTCTGTGATGGAAACTTCCGGAATCCACAGAAAATTACCCAATGTTGCCCCCACCTGTGCTGATAAAATGCTGCACCGTTTGTGTGGCTGGTACTAGTACCCGTGGCACGAACTGATTAAACCACAGTCAATCGGAGGTGGATTCCTGAGAAATCTATACCACTCAACTCCAAACTAACCCACTCCACTCCAATCTAGCACCCACGATCCCACACCACTCGAATGCATACCAATCTACCTAACTCCCCTTCAATGTACCCCAATCTACCCTCCTCCACATCAGTCTAGCCCAATCCACTACAATCTACCCCTATATACCCAACTCCATTCTCCCCACTACACTTCATTCTACTCCAATCTACCCCACCCCAATCTACCCACTCCAATCCACCCCAATTTACCTCACTTTACTCCAGTCTACTCCACCTCACTCCACTCCAATCTATCACAATCTACCCCACTCCACTCCATTCTGCCCTAATCTATGCCATTCCATTCCAAACATCGCACTCTACCCCAATCTACTCCACTCCAATTTACCCCACACAAATATACTCTACTCCACTCAGTCTACCCCACTCCACTCCAATCTACCCACTCCACTCTACACCAATCCACTCCACTCCAATCTATTTCACTCCACTCCAATATCCACTCCACTCCAGTCTACCACATGACACTCCACTTCAATCTACCCCACACCATTTCACTAGAATCTACCCCAGTCTAATCCACTATTCAGCATCTGTGGCGTATCTGCCATTGATGGACCTAAATATCACCTAAAGCTAGGAACGACTGATACCTGTACTTATGGATGCTCTGTGGGTGCTCTACTGAGTACAGACCCTCGTAACATGATACGTACTACATTCTTTTCTTTAGTGTGAGACCTTTCCCAAGAAACCTCTTTACCCGTTCACTATCACTTGTCCATTCCTTAAGCAACATTCCACATCTACCACACCTAGGTTGTAATTTACTAGTTTTCAACGTTGAATGAACCAAAGTCTCAGCTGATCATACCACTTCTTTGCCTTGGCCTTTTGTGCATCCACCCAGTAAAATGTTGACTAGATTCGTATGGCCTGATTTTACGCCTAAAAAACAAAGATGATCAAACCCTCTTATTTCATTGCATGTAATTATTCATTTTTTTGCAAGGGATTTTTCTGTATTTCAGATGTTTAAATCCATGAAAGACAAACAATAAAGAATCATTAACACCTTGGCTGCTAGAGATATTTTCCTCTGGTGCTGAATTGTTGGAAAGCCTATTGTTCATGACGAGCTCAGCTCGTCATCAGCACAGCTCAACCGTGCCTCATGACGAGCTGAGCTCGTCATGAGCATCGAAGGGGTTAAACACTGTAAAAACATAAAACCCTTTATGAATTGTATTGGGACACATACACGTAAACATGGGTTAAAGCACAGCTTTCCAAACTTTTCATGTTGGTGACACACTTTTTAGACATTCATGATTTTGTGACACGGTAATGCGAGCGAGCGAGTTTTGACAAAATAGTGGGCAAATGGTGCATTTTCAAGCAAATTTGAGAAAGCAGGAAGGTTAATAAAGCAATTGTGAATCTGTTCTAACAAAGACAGTGACTGGCAAAACTGGGTGTAAGGTTAGGTTTGTGCTTGCAGATCATCTTCCACTTTATCATCATGTCTACATTTTACGGAGGTGTACTTTGTCCGCCACTCTACTCACACACATCCCTCTCCCAAACGTCAACACTAGGCCCACGCTGCCCCATCCAGGTAAACGCAACTCTCCTCTATGCCAACAACAATACCAAATGCAAAAAATGTTATTCCATCTTTCTGCCTTTGTGCTTTTTTATAGCGCCCAACAGGCAAACAACCGGTTCCAGCTCCATCTCAGCACCATTGACCGTGGCAACCTGCCTCACTACAAATTCCCAAGCAAGTTGCAGGACTGACTACTTCACCTGTGCCTAACACCGGTAACAACTTTTAGGCCTACTGAGGTCAATCTGTGAGGCAGCACCGGAGTGATATACGTACGGTGCAAGAAATTAAAACAGATCAACTTAATACAATATGGAAGCAATCCCACCCCGGGGGGATGGGGGAGCCCTCCTTCAGGCCTCCTCATTCATGCCCTTTTGGATACCTCATAGTGCTGCTCCACTGCTTTGGAAGCTATACGTTTACTTTACTTTATTGAAGCTTGTGTCATTTTATTTAAGTTTAAATAGCTTTATTAAACAGGATACACAATGTAAAACATCAGAACAAAGCTCAAAAAGCTTCAGAAAGAGATACATTTTATAAAAGTTAAATATCTAAAAGGAAGAAAAGCCCCAAAAAGGAGCAATTGCATTGTACTAAGGGAAAAAAGCTTGTAAAGGGGGTTTTGTATAAAAGAAGAAAGATAGAAGAGGGGAAAGAGAGAGAAGGAAAAGAAAAGAAGAAGAGGAAGGAAAGACAAGAATGGGAAGGCGAGAAAGGGAACAGCCTATAAAACGAGCTCAATTAGTAAAATACAATGCAATAGTAAACCGATATATGAATGCAAAATAAAAGGAAAACTACAAGTGCTAAAAAGATCTATAAACCTCAGAGTGAGACACCTCTGGAAAGAAAATCAGTCAAAGGCAACCATATTAAGTCTTTCTTAATTAATAAAGAGGTATTGGTGGCAAAGGCACGGTCGAGTCTATGATGATGACATAGTAAGTTCCACCAGGCGTTGTAAGATATCTGAGAAGTGTCCTTCCAATTGATGGTGATAACCTGAAAGGAAATTGCTATAAAAAGATCTATAAACTTGCGAACATTGCAATGAACATTCCAAATGGGTGATGAGCCACCTAAAAAAATATGTATAATTTCAAAGGGGAATTCAGTAGATAAGATTTTGTTCAATTGTGACCAGATTCATGACCAGAGGGATTTGACTAATGGACATTGAAAAAACATATGTAGAAAGTCCGCATTTTCATGAGAGCAGGACCAACATTTTTTAGAGTCAAGTAACTTAAATTTATGAAGATCAGAAGGGGTAAAAAAAAGTCTATTGTAAAAAAAATAGCAAGTCTGTGTAGTGCTGGCTGAACGAGAAACTGTGTGTAGTTTAGACCAAATAATTTCCCATAGTTTAAGGGAAAATTCCTGAGCTAGATCCTGTTCCCAAAGTAGTTCAATTTTAGTTTTAGCCCTAGTAGAATCGGGTTGAGGAAGAAGTTTGTAAATTGCAGCAGCTTTGAGAGGGAGTGAAAAATTAGGTGGATGGAGGAGAGAGGGGGAGAGGAAGAAAACAGACATTGTTGTGAAATAAAGTCAGATAAAAAAGGTTTGAACAATGAATATTGAGAGGAGTGAGTGTTAGAAATGTGAAAAGTGTCACGAATGAGAGAGAAATTCATCAAAACGCTATCATGAAGTAGTTGCGAAGAGGTTATAATGCCTTTATCTATCCATTCCTTCCAAAAAAGTGTTTTGTTATTAAGTTTAAGGGATTTGTTAAACCATATGGGTGTAAGAGAATGAAGGTCAGCGTGCGAGAGAAAAGAACGAAAAAAAGATAGAGTGAGTAGTTTAGAGAATTTAAGGGTGGGGGCAAGAAAACGTATTGGGGTGAGAAGGACGGGTAGCAGTAAGAAAAGAAAAAGGGGCGAGTTGCTCGAGTTCTAAAGGACTCCAGGCAGTCGTGGGAGGGGAGTCAGTATCGTCCAAAAAAGACCAGATTTGCTTGAGGGTAAAGGCGGAGTGAAAACGCAAAATGTTTGGGAAGTTTACTCCACCCAAGTTTTTGGGTTGTTGAAGGCGAGAAAGAGACAGTCGAGCTTTGCGATTATTCCATAAAAATTTAGTTAGTACACTATTAATAGATTTAAAAAAAGTAAAGCGGAAGGGAGATAGGAAGCATAGAAAGATAGAAATTGATAATAGGGAGCAACATCATTTTAACAGTGGCAAGTCTCCCCCACCAAGATAAAAAAAGAGGCGACCAGCCAGTTATAAGGGAGGAAAGTTTTTGAAGCAGATCTTTGTGATTAATTTGAATAGTTTCTCTGATATTGTTGGCATAGAGAATACCCAGACATTTAATACCAGCAGGGTTCCATTCAAAACCGGATCCATGAAAGAGGTGGGAAAGACAAAACTTGTTAAGTGGTAAAACTTCGGATTTATCTATATTTAATTTGTAACCTGAGACAGAGGAGTATTCCTGTAATAAAGAAAAAAGAGAAGCAGAGAGGTGAGTGGATTAGAAATATAAAGCAGAATATCATCAGCATAAGCTGTGTACTTAATCTCAACGTTCTTATAAACAAAACCCGTGTAAGAAGAAGAGCGACAGATCTTTTCTAGAAAAGGTTCCAGAGCAAGAACGAAAAGAGGAGGCGAAAGAGGACATCCTTGCCTGGTACCTCTACGGAGAGAAAAATAAGTGGATTGCGAACCATTAACCCAAATAGAGGTAGAGGGGTTAGAGTAGAGCAACTGAATGTAACTAAGAATAGGAGGACTAAAACCGTGCCACCGCAACACTCCAAACATAAAATCCCAATTGACCTGATCGAAAGCCTTTTCAGCATCTAACGTAATAGCTGCAATGGGAGAATCCAATTTGGAGGCAAGATGTATAATATTGAGGAGGGTTCTCGAATTATCCGTAATAGATCTACCCTTAACGAAACCAGACTGATATATGTTGATGAGATTGGGAATAATGTGATTGAGTTGCAAGGCGAGAATCTTTGCATATATCTTACAATCTGTATTAATGAGGGATATAGGCCGATAGTTTTTACATAGGGACGGATCCTTGTCTTTCTTGGGAATGAGACAGAGCATAGCTTGAGTAAAAGAGCCTTGTGATTCCCCCTTGGTCAGAAAGGCATTAATCAAAGAAAGTAAATGTGGTATTAAAATAGATTTAAAGTGAAGATAAAAACGTATTGTGAAACCATCAGGTCCAGGTGATTTGTCCTTGGGCAAAAGAGTGATAGCGTTGAGTATTTCTTTCTCCGAGATGGGGACGTCCAAAGAGGAAAGATCGACAACTTTATCAGGAGACTTAGGGGTAGATTGAAAAAAGGAATCAATTTGTGTTGAAGAAGGGTTGGATTCTGGAGTGTAGAGTAATATTGGACAAAACATTCAAGGATTTTGGCATCAGAAGATTGAATGATACCATGCGAGTCAGTAATAGATACTATTTTAGTTTTTTGCTTCTTAATTTTGAGATAATTCGCAAGTGATTTACCAGCCTTATTTCGCCCACCATACATTTTGGCATTAAATTTAAGAAGATTATTAGAAGCAGAGTCCCAGGAATGTGTGGCTCACTGGTTAGAGGCGGCAGACCCGAGAACAGAGGACGGCCCGGGACCAGGGTTCGATTCCCGGCGCGCAGGTTTCTGGACCAGGGTCAGCGGACTCGATAATTCTTTTGCCTCGGTGCCCACTCTGATCAGCGATCACACTCGGCAACTCTGGGCATTAGCTTGCCTCATCTTCACTAACGGCCCCACCAGACCGCCGGGGATGCCTGGTCTCACCCTGGAGATACCCATTAAGGGACCATCTCTCAGGGAAGCCAGGAAGGGTTTCGCAGCGGTCGAAGCGCCTTGGGACCCTCCGGGTAAGTAGTGCGCTATATAAATGCCTATACAAGTACCACAAGTTTATTAAACTGCATTTTGGCTTTAATGAGAGAGGACAATGTAGCAGGACAAATAGAAGTAAAGTAAAGGTGCTCCAAAAGCTTGATTTGCTTAAGAATTTGAGTTGAGTGAGCAATGGCTTTTTTCTTTTTACGAGATACAAAATCAATAATAACACCTCTAGCGGCAGCTTTAAAAGCATCCCAGATAAAATGAAAGTCAGATGTGGAGTGAAGATTATTATGAAAGAATTCGTCCATGAACGACGAGAAATGGTTAACAAAGAGAGGGTCTAGAAGAAGGGCATTATTAAAGCGCCAGCGCCTGGAAGAGGGGATAGGAGAAGGACAATCCATGTCTAAGATAACAGGGGCGTGATCGGAAATAAGAATGGAACCTATTTCTGAGTTAGTCATAAACTCAAAAGCATGTTGAGTGAGAAAGATGTAGTCGATGCGTGAGTGCGAGGCATGGACTGGAGAGAAGAAGGAAAATTCTAGAGTGTCAGGGTGGAATATCCTCCACGAGTCAATAAGGCCTCTTGAAGAGATAGCTTTATGGAAGGATTTTTGCATCTTGTTAGGAATATATTTAGATTGGGATTTCCTGTCTAAAAAGGGGTCCATAAGTTGGTTGCAGTCACCACCCAAAGTCAATTCATCAGCGTCATGTGAGGAGAGAAGCGAAGAAAACTTGTTCCAAAATAAGGGATCAACACCATTAGGGCCATAAACATTGCAAAAAGAGAGTTTGACATCATTAACAATATAATTAAAAAATAACCATCTGCCATCTGTATCATATGACTCATTTAACAACTGAACAGTTAAGGATTTGTGAAATAGTATAATAACACCATTTTTGTTAGAAACAGCAGGGGAACAGAAAGCTGCTCCCACCCAATGCTTGCGTATTGAAGTCAAATCATGTAAGTAAAGATAAATGTGTTTCTTGCAATAAAGCAACTTGACATTTCAGTCTCGCTAAATGAGAAAGAACACGTTGTTTTTTAATTGGATTCCTAAATCCTTTAACATTCCAAGAGATTATTCTTAGACCATTAATTTAAATAGGAAGGAAGAGATTAAGCAAGAAGTAGAAGAATATAAGAGAAAAAATAAATAATGAACAAGAAGAAAGGAGAGAGTGGAAAGAAATGTAGAAGACGGTAAGAGGCAAATGAAGAAAGGGAAATCCATCTATATGTGCACCATGAGGGATGGAAAAAAATTGAACAGTAGATGAGGTGTCAGAGGAAACTGGAGGAAAGTGAAAAAACAGATGAAGAGAGAATTCAAGAAAAAAGAGAGAAAAGAAGGAAATGAGTAAAGAAAGGGGAAAGGAATAGGCATCGAGAACAAGAAAGAAAGGAGAGGGAAAAAAACCCTCAAAAAATTAGAGTAAAAAGAAGATGACAAAAAGCCAGATGGCTTCAGTCACAGAGGACATGCAAGACAAAAAGTCAATGGATTGAGAGGTGGGCGGCGAAAACCAGACCACCGCACGAGCGGGAGACCAAGATAACAAAAAAAGGGCCACAATCAGTCACGAAAAGGAGAAACATCAACAAATAGCAAAAAGAGGAAAAATAAGTGACTAATTGCGACCAATAGGACAAGTGAAGGAGACCAGTGACAGGGAAGGAGTGACGGCAGGCTGGGTTGAACAGTACAAACATCAGAGTAGCACGAGAAAGGGATGTACACCAGACGAATGCACAAGGGGACCCTATAGTACAAAGAGAGAATAAACAAATGTTACTGTATAATTGAAAGTAAAAGGAACAATATATGAACAGAGACAAATAACAGAGAAAACCACATAAGAACTAAGGTTTGCTGAATTCCATATGCGCCTCTTTGTGATTGTGAATGAATTTCCGAAGGTCTGCAGGATCATCAAAGCTGAAAGAGCGTTCTTTATAAGTTACTTTGAAAAAACATGGGTGTATGAGACCATAACGGGCATTCATTGATCGAAGCGTAGGTCTCAAGTCCAAGAACTCCTTCCGTCGAGCCGCATTTGCTTTGGAGACGTCCTGAGTGAAAACACCTTATGTCCAGACCATACTAGTTGCTTATGTTGTTTAGCATTCTGAAGGATTGTCATGAGGTCCGAATATAGAAGGAAATAAGCGATGATCCCTCTAGGCTTTGAAGCAGGAGAAGAGTTCTTGGGACCCAGACCGTGAGCTCGCTGAATATTAACATCCAGGTGCTTAGGAATACCAGTAACAGGAAGGACTTGTGTTTTCAGAAAATGGATGATGTCTGACCCCTCTGAATTTTCCCGAATACCATAAATACGAAGGTTGTTACGGCGGTTGCGATTTTCCAAATCCTCTGAGGTCTTCCTGAGTTGCTCTACCTCCTTGGTCAAACTGGCGAACTTAGCGGTAACATCCTGAGCATCACTGACCCTTTGCTCTACAACCGTTAGCCTCATATGTAGACATGTCCATTTGTCGTCAACCCTCTGCAAAGTCGTGACAGTGACTGTCATAAAAGGGCGGATGAGACGTAATTCCTCCATGATATCTTCCAACGTTACAGGAAGGGGAGATTTTGATGGAGACGGAGGGTCCTTTTTAAGACGGTTGCCAGTTGTAAGATTCTTACGTGAGTTAGAGGCAGAGCCGTGTGCTTTGGCATTGTGTGAGGATTCCATTTTGGATAAATAAACCAAGGCAAAGGTAAGAAATGCACAGCAGGTAGCAAGTAGTAGCAATAACCGCCAAAGTTATCACTCGTGAGAAAGTCACCAAGGAAAGAGCATGCACAAACAGGCGATAGTAAAGACTGCTGCTACTGGGTCAGAGATCCAAACATGAGGAGATATTAACAGAAAATGTCAGTGAGAAAAAAACACCTGAAAGAGGCAGCCAGTAGTATGAGAGATAGTCAGTCAGCATTAAAAACACAAGCAGCATGAGAGCGTAGCAGAATTGAGACAGTATCTGCCCAAGAAAAGAAATGCATCCTAAGTCTGGCATCCATAAGTAATATCAATGCGGAAAAAGGAAGAAGAGAAAAAAAACTGCGTTGAAAAAACAAAATGGCGGCCGCAAGTTGAGAGGAGCATGAAATAACCAAAAAACTCACTCAAAAGGCCGTTTTTCATGGCGAAAATACATCAAAGTGAGGCAGGGTGATTCCAACATCGAAATCCGTGATTTGCGACAGGAACCGCCGCCGAAATAGAATCCTTCGGTAACGAGCGCCGCTCGTCGCAACGGAGCTCCTTAAGGCGTGGCCATCTTGGATCGCTGGTCGCGCGCCTCTCGTGCCATTTTATGTAAATGTGCTATCTTTCTCTGATGTTTTTCCATGTTTATTATTTCCGTGTGCATTTATTTATGTGCTTCACCATAATAAAGTATTATCGTGTCATTTGCCAATCTCGGTGGTGTCGCCATGGGAGGTTACACAATGATTTTTACAAGTTCGCAGACCAGCTTACTCGCTGCCCGGAATCGACCTAAAAAGGTGAGAATTAAAGGTTTGAAAACACGAGTGTTAGCATCCATGCAGTTGCTTAAAAAGGGTCTACATTTGCCCTTTTTGCAGTCACTCCCATGACGATTTTACACTTAAGATAAAGTTGTTTTTAGAAGTTTCCTGACGGGCTTCTGTCAAAGTTGAAGGGCTGAGGGGTTCCAAAGTCCGGGCCGCTTGGGCCCAAAATATCTTTCATCATACAGTGGCCTCATAAAGACATAAGACACAAAACATGCATCTCTTTGATCCCAGACATGCCCTTTCTTAGAATATCCTAGAGAATGTTGTATCCGGACTACTGAACGCTTTTATCTCTTTTCTCAATCTTTCAAGAAAGTAGGCATCAAACTACCCTGTTATTAGAAGGTAGACATCCTCAAAGCAGCCATCAGAAATAACAACTACGACATCAGAGAGACCCCCAGTAATCAGAAGAGGAACTCAACGTCACAATTAGAGACACCAGTAGTGAGTAGCAGACTCTCAGTGTTCACCAAAGACACTCTCACTGACACTCAGATACACCTGTAGTGACGAGTAGAAAGATAATCAAAGACACCTGCAGCAATCCACTTTAACACACTCAGCAACTGTAAGAGAGGACTAGTGTGAGCCAGAGCCATGGCCCTGCCCCTGGGAGAGACCTGGAGGGAGCTTAGAGAGGTGCATAGAGGCGCTAGGAAGCACCTATGTATACTAGCACTAGCTGACATAATCAGTCTTATCAAAAACATTTGTGTGAGTGACTATAAGAGATCCTCTGTGATGATGACAATCACACTCACGTTGACCGATTCAGAGGACAGCAAGACACTCAAACTCACCCTTGGACTGTACTTCAGGAGATAGAAGTGATCAGGGCAGGGACTCTTGGTGCAGTGACTACCAAACGCTTGCTCAGCCATCAGACACTCCCACAGTGACCCTTACAAACATACACAGTGACCGCCAGGCACACAACCCGTGATCATTAGACACTCTCATTATAAGACAATTCCGGTGACTGTCATAAATGCATCGTGACCATCTCTCTCTCTCTCTCTTTGCCCCATTCTCCCCCCACTCTCTCTCATACATACACACGCTTGAATGCATGCACACACACACGTCAGATATCCGTGGTATGTAAGAGGTAATCAAACTGCTGACGAGTGACAGGTCCAGTGAGTGAGTCTGCAGTGACTCCAAGACACAACCGTCGCTGTCATTAGAGCTATGCCCGGGGACACATGGAGTCACCGGTAGGTACTGCGATTTGACAAATACACCACTGACCATCAGAGACATCCTCCGTGCCTGTCGCAGAAGTGGGAATGACCTTGCTTACCCCCAGAAGTGCCTAGACTAGAGGGTGAATTAGTGGTTGCTACAGCCAGGCCACACACTCAGAGCCTTGCTGTTGTAATTAAAGATAAGCTACACTCACCCGCACTCTGCTTGGCTGCATGCATGAACGAACACTCCTTCCTCGAGCGCAGCCCTTGTTTGCAGTCAGGCCGGAGCCAGCACCTCCCTGTATGTGTATGTTCAGGCAGAAAGGCGCGCACTATGCCCTGCCTAACTCAGAACTCAAGAATGTCAAGGCCTTATGGCGCGCAGAGGCCCCCCGATGGTTTCACACTTCTGCCGGGAATGGCTCTGTGGACTGAACTGCGCATGTGCCAAGCACGGTACGCCACACACGCTCGCCTAAGGGTCTCCTTTCTCCACGTACGTATGGCTTATGATTGGAGTACCGGCGTCAACCCGCGACACACCCACCGTTTCCAGGCGACACAGTACGGTGTCGCGACACACAGTTTGGAAAGCTCTAGGTTAAAAGTGTAACACCAGAATATGCAGTAACCCATAATAGCATGTTATATCTAATTCCAGGAATTTAGCTGACAATAATCCTGAAAATGCACTAATAATACACTGACACAGTGAGTAGGTACCAGTGGCTGAGATTAGTTCAACCATTCCATCCATCACCTTTTTGCATACTTTTGTTTGTCACCCTAAGGGGAATGAGTATGCCCAGACTTGGTCACATCCTTAATGTGTGCTGGGAACCACGCTATACCTGGTTGATGAGCTCTAACTCGGGCGAAACTCGTCCTGGGCTGCTTGTGTTCTGGCTCAGGGAGGACTTGGCCGGGCAGTTCAGGCTGGACTGGTCCAACTGGAGCAGGGTCTAGACCCATATACCTGGGTCCAAACTGATATGGCATGATGTGCAAAATAGCCATGGGTTAGTATGGGTTTCCCAAGGAAATACCAGTGACTGAGATGAATTCAAGCATTCCATTCATCACTTTTTTGTACACTGATCTGGATAGTAGGCCCGATTCACAGAACTAACTTAAGACAAAATCCTAAACTTACTACCATTTTCGTATTCACAGAAGGCACTTACTGAAAACCGGAATCTGCGATTCTCAAATAGCGAAAAATTGCGAATCGCTATTGAGAAATCGCAGATCGGAATTCATGATGTTTAGCGATAATAAAAAGCGATTCGCACGCGACCGCAAAATCCGTTTGCGATTATCGATAATCGCAGAAAAATCGCTATTTCCGGCTACATCTGTGTCGGGATTGCGATATCGCAAATAGCGATATCGCTAATTGCGAGATCGCAAAATCGCGAAAACGGGAAAACGGGAAGTCGCATTTCGAGCACAGTGATGAAATCACAACCAGGAAGCAGCCAGTTCCCACCCCCCATTCACCACAGTGAGGCAGACCTCAAGTCAGCAACTGGGAGAGCTCCTGCTATTCTTTTTGGATTCCAACTCTGAAACAACAGTGCTGCAATGTCTGAGGAAGCTGTTCCTGGGCCCAGCAACACCACAGGGCGGAAGAGAAAGTTAAAATTTTCCGAACAGGAGCTGGAGCATTTGATAGAAGGGGTGGTGGCCAACCACTCCAAACTGTTTGGCAAGGACTCTAGGAGGGTGCCGGAGCAGGAAAAAAGGAGGATCTGGCAGGGAATAGCGTCCACGGTGAACTCTGTGGGTGTGGCTGATAGGTCACTGGACTAACTAAAAAAACGCTGGTATGACCTCCGAGGTCGTGCCAAAGAGAAGGTGGCTGAGCGGCTTGGAGAGGCATCGGGCACTGGAGGGGGAGGACCTACAGTCCCTCCAAACACAGCCTTGGAGGACCAAGTAGAAGACGCGCTGGAGAGGGAGGCGTGCATTGGAGTAACGCGTCTGTACTCATCCCGCCCCACCCAAGACATCCAAGGTAAGTGGCATGCGACTGCGACCCTGTCCCCTATGAATGTCCATGACCATATAGCCTCCCATAATGTTCCATAGTCATGCCATTGTTGCACATCAGGTAATGCCCTGAAGCATTGTGGGACATGTAGTGTGGCCACAATGTAGTAGTACCACAATGCAGCCAGACAGGTTCTAAAGTACGCAAAGCCATAGCCAGTCAGGGAATGTCACCCAGCATGCATGTAGCAACTGCACGTGTGACAGATACATGCAACTAATGAACGTCCACTTACCCTCACAGGTGGCGCAGACAGCAGCGACAGCGAGACTCTGCTAATAGATGAGGAGGCCCAGGATGAGGAGGAGGTGCCGCCACATACACAGGCACCAGCCCCTGCCGCAGCAACAACACCAGCAGCCAGGTCCACCAGCAGTGTGCCTCCTGCGTCTGGCGCAGCAACCACTGCCGCAGCCAGGCCCACAACTAGTGTGCCCCCAGCCTCAGCCGCAACAACTACAGCCGCAGCCAGGCCCACAACTAGCGTACCCCCAGCCTCAGCCGCAACAACTACAGCTGCAGCCAGGCCCACAACTAGCGCGCCCCCAGCCTCAGCCGCAACAACTACAGCCGCAGCCAGGCCCACTACCAGTGTGCCTCCAGCCCCTGCCGCACCAGCAACGCCTGCTGTGACACCACCAGCAGCTGGTGCTTCTACATCAGGGCCCGCGGCAGCGGCAACACAACGGCCAGTCACTGTGTCAGGCCAGCCGAGCAGGCGTGGCAGGTCTCGCCAGCAGACCAATGCAGCTATCAGCAGGAGGGGGAATGGACAGCGGCTGGCGCGAATGAGCGTGGAAAGACGCATGCTGCGTATACATCAGCTGCAGGCACGCCGGCAAGGTGCCATACAGCTACAGCTGTACTACATTGGGCGCAATGTGGCCGGAGTGGGGGACCGCATGGACCGCATGACGGCGGCCATGGCAGGTGTGGGGGAGGGAATGGCCCGCATGACTGCAGCCATGGAGGCCAACACTGCAGCTATAACATCTCAGCGCAACGCAGCACGCCGGCGCCACCGTCAGCTATTGACCCGGCTGACGGCCTACATCAGGTCCAATTATGTTGTAGGCAATGCAACATCACAGTTATCGCGGCGGTCCCTTGCGCAGCAGCAGCAGCTCATCCAGTGCTGCAAGGATGTGGCCAGGGTCCTTGAGCACCTGACCACTGCCGTGACAG
Source organism: Lissotriton vulgaris (assembly GCF_964263255.1). NCBI lineage: Eukaryota > Metazoa > Chordata > Amphibia > Caudata > Salamandridae > Lissotriton > Lissotriton vulgaris. Next base: position 1,978,887,105 of record NC_141687.1, on the reverse strand, counting down.
CACTACACCCTCCTGCTCTACCTGCCACTGTTGGGGGTGATGATGTCAGTGAGGGGACATCGAGCATGAGCAGCCACTCTGCCTCACAAGTAGGGGCACTCAGGCGCAGCACCAGGCCCACGGCAGGTACACGTGCCTTGGAAGAGGATGAGCTGCAGAGGCGCTTGGGTGGTACGCGCAGGAGGCGCAATTGACTTCATATGACTATTTCTGGCACAGGCTGGGTATAAGCCTGCCCTGTCCTTTCACACAGCAGTATGCCGAAATACTGTTACCAATGACAACATTTATAGTGGTAGCATTATTGTGAATGAAACAATAATAATTTATTTTGCAGCACACATTGGCGTTGTGTCATTATTACATTTTGCATGCATTTGTGATTTGTGGGGTGAGGGTAGAAGGTGCACTAGAAACTGTTCATTGTGATGTGGTTGCGGTGTCTGTGGCCTTCAGCTGGGTTCTCCCCGCGTGCATGGCGCGCATGTGCAGGTGGCCGGTCGTCCCCTTCCGATTCACTGCCAGAGATGTCGACAGGTATCCGGCGCTTGGTAGCAATGTTGTGTTGGATAGCACACACAGCCACAATGCAGCAGCACACTTCAGGACTGTAGTACATGGCCCCACCTGTCTTGTGAAGTATGCGGAATCTGCTCTTCAGTAGCCCAAATGTTCTCTCTATGCAATTCCTTGTGCGTATGTGTGATACGTTGTAACGCCGTTGCTGTGGTGTAGCAGGGTTGAGGTATGGGGTGAGGAGGTATTCACGCAGGGTGTAGCCACTGTCACCTGAATGAGAGGAGCAGAAGGTGAGTGCCTGTGCAGCGCAGCTAGTCATTCGCAATGTGACATTGTGGGCAAAGTGTACTTACCAAGTAGGTGTCCTTCCCCGAAGTCTCCCCTGACCAGTCGTGTGTGGAGGCCGCTGTGGCGGAATATGAATGAGTCATGTGTACTCCTCGGGTACTGTGCCACTATGTCCGTGATGTATGTCTTTGCATTGCAGACCATCTGGATGTTGAGGGAGTGGTAGGACTTGCGATTGCGGTACATGTACTCCGTTCCAGCAGGTGGGCAAATGTGGACGTGGGTACAGTCAATGCATCCTATCACATGTGGGAAACGGGCAACATTGTAGAATTGTAGCTTGGTCTCATCCAATTCCTGTTGGCTGGTGGGAAATTTGATGTGCTGGTGTAGCTGGGTCAGCATTGCGTCAAGGAAACTACGTAGGCAGCGGGACATGGTGGGCTGGGATATCCCCCCAGCTACCGCAACTATCCCCTGGAATCTCCCAGAGGCCAGGAGGTGCAGGCTACACAATACCTGGACATGTGTTGGGATGGCATTGGTCCGCCTTGTTGGGTGCTGCATCAGGGGGTCAAGGTCCTGTATAAGCTTGATGATCATAGCCCCATTCAGCCGGTACTTTGCGTATATTTGCTCTCTGGTCTGGCCCAGCAGGGTGACCCGCCGGCGGAATATCCTCTCCTGGATTCTGCGTCTCCTCCTTGCTGCTCGCTGTAGCCTTCGCCGCCTGACCACCATGTACATTCCTGGCATTGTGAGACTCCTTTTGCTGTTGCTGCTTCCCCTTAAGTGTGTTTGGTCAGGCCTGCACCAATTACTGATTGGCCAACGGTTTTTCAAAAATATTTTTCCAATGGGTTTGATGGTTACCACCTGCTTTGGGTTCTCCTTAAATTGCGCCTCGCAAAAAGCGATTTTTGGCTTTTTCGCTAATAGCGATTTTTCATGAATACCGATTGCGAGTAATGTGCGAATTAACTATTATTTTCGCTGATTCCGTGCATTCTCGCTATTTCCGATTCGCTATTGGTATCCTGCCGGCATTCTGCGAAATATTAGCGATTTCGAAAAACTGTGTTTGCGAATTCGCATTTTTGATGGTGAATTCCGATTTTGGAAATTGCGCCCGCGATAGCTTTTTCGCAGCTATTGCGGGCACAATTTTGCTTCATGAATCAGGGTGCAACTCATTTTGGTATTCACAGAAGACACTTACTCATTTCGGTATTCACAGAAGTTAGGAGTCCTAACTTTAGGACTCCTAAATGCCTTCTATGAATACCGAAAGTCCTAAAGTTAGGATTTTTTTCTCAGTTTAGGAGTAGTAAAGTTAGGACTCCTAACTTTAGGACTCCTTCTGTGAATACCCAAAGTCCTAAAATGAGGATTTTTCTCAGTTTAATAGTAGAAATCCTAATTTTAAGACTTTCGGTATTCACAGAAGACCTTTAGGAGTTCTAAAGTTAGGAGTCCTAACTTTACTACTACTAAACTGAGAAATATCCTAATTTTAAGACTTTCGGTATTCACAGAAGGCATTTAGGAGTCCTAAAGTTAGGAGTCCTAACTTTACTACTACTAAATTGAGAAATATCCTAACTTTAAGACTTTCGGTATTCACAGAAGGCATTTAGGAGTTCTAAAGTTAGGACTCCTAACTTCTGTGAATACCGAAATGAGTAAGTGCCTTCTGTGAATACCAAAATGAGTAAGTGCCTTCTGTGAATTCCAAAATGGTAGTAAGTTTAGGATTTTGTCTTAAGTTAGTTCTGTGAATCGGGCCCTAAGCCATTCAATTCTACAAGATTCTTAGTTACAATACCTCACTGTGCTCAATGTACCCCTCCCACCAAGACTGCAAATTTCCTGGGCATCTCGACCATTCTGTAAAAATGAACACCAATGGGATGTAATTGTTCTGAGAATATTATGATGATGGAGAAAAGGAATATTTGCTAAAATGAGCTTTGTCAATAGTGATGTACCTTCAAATAACAAGACTTGAGGGGCACTTCCAAGAGCTGAGTGCTCAAATATTTATAAAGGAATTGTAAACACCTTATTTGAAACAATTGTGGGTTCTCTAAAAACCCATTAAAAATGACTGCATGCGTTCTTCGCATGTAACATAGTACTGGCAACAAAGCTCTATTTTAAAGACAATTATATCATAAGTGACTGCTTTCATTAGACAGTGAAAATAAAGAACCTGCTGATAAAGTACACTAGATGTGACAATTGTTATATACCTTGATTTGTAATGTTAGATACAGGCCACAGAATGCACTGAGTATGTGCTGTCAGATTACAACTATGAGTATTGACGCTTCCATAGATAAAAGAGAACACACAAGATCTGTCGGAGTTTGGCCAAAGTCTCTGGAATATTGGTCTAACTAACCGCAGCATCTTAGACAAAGGCAGTTTTTTATGGAGTACTTCGTATTTCCTTATTACTTTGATTTTCCCTCTATGCGTCGCTTCATGTATTGATAAACACAATGCTGCCGGATTTCATAACATCCTTTCCACCTCCACCGCCCCTTACTGCGTTTGAGTACATCGCCAGGTATGAGAGAAAAAAGACTCAGGGGCATATTCTCAAGGATCTATCGCCGAGTTATCAGCACTTTATCACAGCCAAAGTGGCGATAAATGTATCGCCCCATTCAAAACCAGGTGCTAACAGCCCATATCACCAGTTTTCCTGCGACAGCAGCCGCAAAAAACATTGCCACAGATGACCCCGGCAACTATCGCTAATGAGATGCAGAGTAGGCGTTCCTGTGCAATCAGTAGCGACAACACCACTCCGCAACATTCACAACGACGAGCCAGATCAGCAATAAGAACCCAAAACAGGCAATATGGCGCGTTAGGAGCAGGAAATTAACACCTACTCTGACCTGGTGTAAAGTCGGACGACAGCCTGCACCACAAAAGGGAGCCCAGCCCAGAGCCACAACTGAAGAGCAACAGATGACATGGAGCCACTGATCATGCCGGCCGGACACCCAAGAGGGCCACAACACCCACCGTCACCACCCCCAGGACCCCCCTACTCCCCTGGACTTCCACCGACCCAGCCAACCCCCCCCCCCCCCCCCCCCCCCCCGGACCAACACTGAGGCAGCACAGACAAAGAAAGTGTACCTGCAGAAAACGCACCAGCCTCACAGATCTAACACCAGAGAATGTCATTGCCCACTACAGGCTCAAAGGGACAACAATCCTCCGCATCCTGACCACCATTGCCCACAGGCTAACAGTACCAACACAGCGGACAACCAACATCCCACCTCAGACTAAGCTGCTGCCCGTGCTGCATGTGTGTGTCTCTTTTACCCTCCAACCAACAACAGCCCGAGTCAGAGGAGTCTCACAGCCAGCCCAATACAAGTTCCTCACAACGGTTGTGTATGACATCATCAGCTTGGTACCCCACTATCAATACCTCCCCCACACTGCGCAGGAACAGCTGGAGACCAAGCAAAGAGTCTACACCATAGTGGCGTCCTGCACGTGTGAGAGGGCAATTGACTGCACACATGTCCAACTTGTGCCCCCTGGCAGCACTGCACACAATAACCGCAACAGAAAGCACATACATTCCATCAATGTGCAGGCAATAGTGGACCACCGGGGAATCTCCACCAACGTCGACACCAACCACCCAGGCAGTGTGCATGATTCGTGCATCTTCCGACAGTCCATCATCAACCAGCGCCACCAGGATGGCACCTACGGAAAAGCACTGCTCTTTGGCAAGTACCAAATGAACACACTAGACACCTCAACTCCACAATCATGCAACTCACAACACTGGGAATGCACACGCTACAAAATCACATACAACATGCCAAACAACAGGCCCACCCACCAGACATAACAGCATAACTTACTGTGGGAACCTGGCCTACCCATGCACATAAGCCATCAACGGCGTGGCACCTCAGCCACGCAATAGCAGATTGTGGGAAGAGATGGGGACCAGGCATGGCAAAGGAGGCAAGTGACCGATGAATGAGAATGTACACAATGCAAAGTGTGGGGTGGATGTGATGGCCAGACTGCAGTATGCAGACCACACACATATCCATGTCGACATACCCCGCTGGTGTTAGGAGTGTAGTGGTCAGTGGACGCAACCATATAACCCCAGCCAGTGGGGAAGCTTGCGGATATGAAGTTTGTTACGCCCCCCTGCCCCGAAGCATGAGCGGAGTGGGCTGGCCCGGCGTACATCAGGCCAGCGTAGGGGTGTGAATAAAAGGCACGTACCTCTGGGCCTTGTCCTCTTCCGGAATGCCCAACGTGTCTGCCAGGTCAAGCGCCTCTCACCCTGCCACGAGGCTGTCGCTGTGAGCTAGGTTTCCTGTGATCCTGTGCACCTGCTGCACCCCAGGCCGCTGTCTCCAAACCAGTCTTGCCGGCCCCTGCGGACCAAAGCACCAATGCTCACCTGCCAACACCGGCGTGTGTCGAAGAGGACCCATCACGTGCCAGTGCAAGCTCCGAACCTGAGGCCCGCGACCCTAGCAGCTTTCTCTGACTATCTCGGTCTCTGCAACACAGGCCCGCAGTACTCCTTTCTCGTTGACGTACTCCACCAGCATACATAGAGGACTAGTAGGTCACACATCTGGAACTGAGTCTTGATTACACTATGGCAGAGGAAGATTTTTATGGCTGAGTTGAAGTCACTATACTCCCTTTGATGTGGTGCCACCAAGTCTGTGTATAGCATTCCAACTACATGTGTCTGTGGGCCCACGCGGACTACTGCCCTAGGGCCACACTGCGCTCGAGTAGGTCACACATTTGGGACTGAGTCTTGATTTGGCAATGGCCGAGTTAATATCATTGTGCCGGCATCATCGCAGACTGCATTCCCTCTCAGCCCGGTGCCACTAACTCTGTTCCCCGACATTCATGGACCTTCTCTGGTTGAACTTTGGAGGTGTCTGAGTCCATGGACTGGGGGATTTCGTCATACTCATGTAGCTGATACCAACGTGCTGGCAATAACGAGGCTGTAGAATTCCACTCCTCAATTTGCCGGTTCCGGATGGCTTCAGCCCTCTGCATCATGCCTGCCAGGCATCTGCCACTTTCCCCCGCAACCCTCCGCCACATTCACATCAGACATCGATGAGGACCCGCTCAGTCCACTAGTTCTGTGCAGCTCAAGTCATGGACCCTGTCTGATAGAATATTGGATGTCCTCTGAGACGATGGCCTTGGGGTCATCAACACCATGTGTATGTGGCCCTGCACTGTCCGCTGCCTCGGGCCTCAACTGCGGCCCACCAGGACTCACACATCAAATCGGGTCCTGACCGGCCCGGACATCGCATCACTGCAGGCGGCACATGCCACCACCGCCAGGTCCACTGCCAACTGCCAGAGTCGGACCAGTCGTACTGGCAGACTAATGGAGTTGCTCACATCTGTCATGGATGCCATCATCTGCCTGATACCCTGCTCAGGACTCCAGGTTCCACTAACTCAGTGCACCACAACCCATGGACCGTTACTGATTGAGTTTTTTTGCTGTTGAGAGGTTATGCAGCAATGTCACCTCAGGCAGTGTGGGAGACCAGGGACGATCATGAGGAACATGATGCAGGTGTAACACACCCCACTGCATCTGCATCAGGAATATCCCGAAGAGACACAATAAGGGACATGAGCACGCTCAGCTCTAGTGCCCCAACCTCAGTGCACTGCAACTCACTGACACTTCTGTGTGCATATTGGGTGACCTCTGTACTTGCTCTGACTACCTCCATGATGCTCTGCAGTTGTCTCTGTTATACTGGTGTTTTCAGTTTCCATTGTCATGGTGTTCAGTGTTCAAGTTGTTTCCAGCACCAACCACTCCGTGAGGGCTGGCTTACACTCAGCACAGACACATCCAGCACAGGCATCACAGTACATGTGGCCCTGCCAATAAAGGGGCCGGGCGCACGTGCCCGTAGCCAGTTCCACAAACTATCTGCATGTGTCCGTGTAGTCATAATGTATGCATGAGGGCCCCGGGCCCTACAACATTACATTGTGCTGTGTACAGCAGATGCAAACATGTCACGGCAGGCAGCGGGTTGGACCTTGGACGTGTAGCTTTGTCGTCACCCACTCAATACGTAAGAGGAGTGGACTGGGCTGTCTTACGCAGGTCCAGCATCGGTGTGTGAATGATAATTGCATACCTCTGGGCGTGGTTCCGTACTGGAAATTTGCAAATGCATGTGTCTCTGTCACAGTGTGGGTCTCCGTTGTGGGGTGTAGGTGGTCCATGGAGGGAATTGGACATCCACGTATATGATTTAGTTTGACTTCCATGGGTTCGGACCCCAACTGCGCCTGTTCGGCCACCTCCTTTTGGCATTCTGACACCTGGCATTGGGATGCCATTTGTGGCTCGGTGAAGTGTTGGGAGCCAGTCGTGCTGGGGGTGCTTCCTGCTGTGTGGTCTGTGCAGGGGCTGGGCTCTCCTCTATATAGCTTGGCTGCCCTGGTCCTGGTGGTGGGTTGCCTGGAATATCCATGAGTTGTTGTAGGGCGTCGGTGTCAAAGGTGTGGTGGTCCTATACAGCATCACTGATGGGTTGTATGCTCTTCTCTGCTCTTCTGGAGGTGTTGTTTGTCCTTCTGCAATCTGAAGGGGAGATGCATGTTGACATTGTGTTGACATGTATGTTGGTGCATTGCTGTTGTTTACATGCAGACTGTATGACAATGTACATTGTGACTGTTTGGAAAGTGCTGGTTTTTGATGCAGGACAGTGGACGTTTGGACTACAAGTCGGATGTGATGTTGTACGCGTACATTTCCATCTCACAGTTTCCTGCTCTGTTAGATATAGTTGGCCTGTTTCTGTGCATGAGCGGAGCCAGTTGTGTCCTCTGTTCTGCAGTGTTGGGGTTGCACATTGTATCACATTGTCATCAATGTGAATGAACTTTTATTGTTATGTGTGTGTGCTGCAGTGTGCCACGGGGATCAGAGACATGATCCAGGGTCATTGTGGGTGTGCAGTGTGCTACACATGATTGTGCATTTGTGCCACTGTACCCATCTCCCCCATATGCCCCCAGTCCCTGGTTGTTACTCACTCTGTTGATGTTGCGTCAGGTCCTCTCAAGCTGTGTCAAGACTCCCAACACCTTGCACCGTCTCCACACTGATGACTGTGGCCTCCATGTCCTCCAGCTCCTCCTGTGGCGCAGGACTCTCACCCCCTTTCACCGTTGCTGCCTTCCTGTTGGCAGCGGGTTTGTGCTTGGTTTTGCTTTTCACATCATGCCAGCGCCTCTTGGCCTCCTCCATTGACCTCCTCGACACTCCGTCTGCATTCATGTTAGTCTAATTGTGTGTCAGTTGATGGTAGTGTTCTGTCACCTCCGTGACACTGATCTGGTTTTCCTGTGGACTGCACCCTGTCTTCCTCTCCCTCTTCTCCTTGTTCTTCCCCAACCCTGTTGTTCCTTGATGGTTGTTCAGTGGGGCTTGTGGGGTTCGTGTTGGCTGCTGTACTCCGTCCGGGTGCATCCATGGCGCTACGCAGTTTCTTTTTTTCTCCCTTTTTTGTTGTTCCTTTTATAGTGCATTTTCCCGCATGACGCGTGGGATTTGCAGGCCTGTTGCTGGTTTTCGCTGCTTTTTGTATCGCGATTGGCCTCATTGCAACTTTTTTTGCGTTCGTGTTTTGCATTTTTGCGGCGTCGCATTGACTTTATCACGGATATTTGACGCGTGGTTGTGAGCCTATCGCATGGTACATCCATGTTGTGAATACTCAGTTAACAGTGTTATTTTCCAGTTATAGACTCCAATATCAAGAGTTGCGTTAAGCTAATTTTGTGGTAATTGTCACATTCTTGAGAATATCCCCCTCAGCCTTCCAGCCAAGACCTCACACACCTATTCAAGCAGAGACATGTGTGACTTGCAAAACAAATCAAAGGCTCCAAAGCTTTCGGGTGTGGCAACCAGTTATGCACTCGGATTATGAGACAGCTGATAATGTGGTCATGCTGTCTCTTATTCGGTTGTTTGCTCCATTCTGTTTCTGAGACTCCTGTCTGTGTTATGGTGATTACGCGCTGGAGGAATGTGCCAGAACCTTCTGTTTGCGCAGCGCTGCTTCCTTTTCTGGAGCCCGGCGGCACGCTGCTTGTTCCTGCTTTTGTCTCAGTGCGGGGACCTCTCACACTGGTACTGAAATAGATGTCTAATGTCCCTGGAATAAATGTTCTCCAGGGAGTTTTGATACGATTAAACGGATCATCAAAGGCAGTGGAACATTAATAAAATGCCCTTTGATACCAGCCTGGATAAAATTAGAACCAGAGGATTCTAGTTCAGGCACAGTGTGCACCAGGAGTGAATCCAGGGATGGGCACAGGAAGCAGCCTGCAGCGGCTTCATCATCACAAGCAGGAAGGGAAAGAGATCCTCTGTGGTGGCCCGGGCTCGAACCCAGTGGGAATGATGCTTTACCAGAGGCATTGCCAGGATTTAACTCTGCAGTACACTCAAGGAAGCAGCTAGAAGCTGGTGGAAAGCGGTGAATGCAAACTCAGGAGGTTCAGTTACTGAATGGAGCTGAAAATCAGTACTCAGACCAGGAGGCAGGATTTGGCCACTAACTAAAACAGCCCTTTTCTTCTGATCTCTGCGCATTCCCATTCCCCAGGCGAAGCCAACATCATAATAGATCAAGAGACACCAGAGGGAGCCATTAGAAGTGGAGACTATAGTGTCAAAGTAGTCCTAATAGAGGCCAATGCAAGCTCTTGAGTCGAGATGGAAGGACACACTCACACAGCCAGTAGCATCAGGTGAAATACCTGTTCTCCACTGGCCAAAGCCAAGATCTAAAAGAAAATGTGATTGTCAAAGTCACACGTGAATGGGTGAGAAGCTGCGCTCAGATAGCTAATGATGAGAAGGGCAATTCTAGTTTATTCTCCCAGTGAATGCAACGAGATGTGTAATTTCCCTGGAAACAGAACGCATCCCCCCGCGGCTTACCCAAAAGGAAAACCTTTAAAAGTCTCTCCCTCCATCTTTGACTGTAAAAGGCCACTTCTGCTCCAATACTGCCTGAATTGACCAAAAAAGCAGCCAACATGACCAACATCAAAGTTGGTTACACAGCAAAGATGGCGGGCTGTCGTGAGGACTGGGGTGAGGAAGTACAATCAGAATAATGATATCACTTGTAATTAATGTGATATTACCTCCTCGCGACCTTCTTGTCCCAGTCCTTACGTCATCAGGACCTACCAAAGCAGGCTCAGGTGCCACACATCACCACCCAGGCATTTAGCCACCCCTAAAGGGCAGGGTGCAGACACACCAGAGGACAGGCTGAACCCACAGGACCCATAAATACCAGGAACCTTTGCCAAAGCAGGCCACACGCATTACAACCATTACAGTCTCAAATGATTGATGCCACAATCAGTGCACCCACTGGAGCAGCCCCCTGCATGCGTGGCTGCCCACGAAATTCGACCCCCAGATGAGGCAACAGGACAGCCAAAGAAGTAAAAGGAAGCTGTAATTTAAGGAACCCACTACCAATGAGTGGGGAAAGAAAGGCTGGAGGGACAAAAAGCCAGAAGTGTGAAGATCACCAGTGTAGGAAGCACATCCCAGTTCATTCAAAATTGAGCATGAAAGATAAAGATTAACACTGCCCCCACACCAGGGGTAGGGTAAGGAATGGCAAATAACATAATATGTATATTTGTAAAGCTCACATTCACCCGTAGGCCTCTTGGCGCTGAGTAACTGATGTTAATTGTTACCCAACTCAATGATACTCATTTTATTGACCTCAGATTGATAAAGGGCTGAATGGACCCGCAGGGAATTGTAACTGTGACCATGAGGTCGAACACAGGCCCCTACTGTGGATGCATTAGTCCACTAAGCCACCAGACCTGGCAAATAAGTGCATTATGAGCAAGGACAGGATACCAGAGCCCACAAAACAAACTTAGTGCCAAAGACCCTGAGGCTCCCAGAAAATAATTTGTTACACATTATTCAAGAGCTTTCGTGAGAATTCATGAGCTTCTGCAACACAATTTAGGGAGAACCATTTATAAACCTGCACACCTATATTCATACACCGTCATTAATGAGCTTCCAGGCCATTATCAGTGCCATACCAAACATAATTATGTACACTAGACTTAATGGCACATCAATATATGAGATTGCAAGGCATTGGTTAGACAACATGGCACACCATTATTTGTGCTACATCATTCAAAAACCTAAACACCATTGTCTATGCCAAAATAATCCATGAGCCTGCACACCAGTATTTAGGCAAACCATTCACATATTATATGTATCCTATCATTAGCTAGCACACCACTGTTTGTGTCATACATCATACGTCAGACGTGGGTCCCGTGCTCTCCATACCACTGGAGTCGAGCTATACTGGCTGATGAGGGCTGAAAGCCCGAAACCGGTCCTAGGATGCTTGTTTCTAGTCCAGGAAGGACCTGGCCTGGCAGTTCGGGCTGGACTTTTCACATTGGGTGCAGGGTCAAGACTGATTTCCATATCGCTGGGTCCAAACTGGAATGGCATGGTGAGCGAAATAAAGACGGATCTAGACCCAGATATCTGTACTGGGGTGAATGTATGATTTTGTCCTGCATCCTGTCCATCAATTGCTCTTTTTGCATTTGTCACCCCGAGTGGGGCGGGTATGCCGAGATGTGGGTTCTGTGCTCTCCATGCCACTGGAGTCAAGCTATCCTGGCTGATGAGGACTAAAAGCCCTAAACTGGTCCTAGGATGCTTGTTTCCAGTCCCGGGAGGACCTGGCCTGGCAGTTAGGGGTGGACTGTTCCCATTGGGTGCAGGATCAAGACTGATTTCCATATGGCTGAGTCCAAACTGGAATGGCATGGTGAGCAAAAAAACGATGGATTTAGACCCAGATCTCTGTACTGGGGTGAATGTATGACATTGTTCTGCATTCTGTCCATCAATTGTTCTTTTTGCATTTGTCACCCCGAGTGGGATGGGCATGCTCCATGCCACTGGAGTCAAGCTATCCTGGCTTATGAGGGCTGACACTGGTCCTAGGATGCTTGTTTCTAGTCCAGGAAGGACCTGGCCTGGCAGTTCGGGCTGGACTGTTCGCATTGGGTGCAGAGTCAAGACTGATTTGCATATGGTTGGTTCCAAACTGGAATGGCATGGTGAGCAAAAAAACGATGGATTTAGGCCCAGATCTCTGTACTGGTGTGAATGTATGACATTGTTCTGCATTCTGTCCATCACTTGTTCTTTTTGCATTTGACACATCATACATCAGCCAGCACACCATTACTTATTTTTCTTATTGTAGACCCTATACACCGCACGTTATGACACACAATATACAAATTTGTCCGCTGTTCTCTTTGCACATCTTTCTTGAGCTTGCACACTATTATTTAAGCTACATCAGTCATGAGCATACACCTATGTTCACTCTACATCATTCGTGAGCTTGCATTCTTTTTTAAAATATGTTTTTATTGCAGAGTTATAAACAAAGCATCGGAGTAGGTCAACCTTCTCGCTCATGACATCTGAAAGCACATTCGTGTCATAAAATAGCACACAGCCATTCAGCCCACATCCCGGAGGCTGGGCGGCGTACTAGTACATTCCAGCGTAGATGTCATGGTGGCCACCTCATAGAGATGTCCGGTCAACGACACAATTTAGTATCTGCATTTTATACCTCCCAAACTGGGGTGAATGTATGATTTTGTCCTGCATCCTGTCCATCAATTGCTCTTTTTGCATTTGTCACCCCGAGTGGGGCGGGTATGCCGAGATGTGGGTTCTGTGCTCTCCATGCCACTGGAGTCAAGCTATCCTGGCTGATGAGGACTAAAAGCCCTAAACTGGTCCTAGGATGCTTGTTTCCAGTCCCGGGAGGACCTGGCCTGGCAGTTAGGGGTGGACTGTTCCCATTGGGTGCAGGATCAAGACTGATTTCCATATGGCTGAGTCCAAACTGGAATGGCATGGTGAGCAAAAAAACGATGGATTTAAACCCAGATCTCTGTACTGGGGTGAATGTATGACATTGTTCTGCATTCTGTCCATCAATTGTTCTTTTTGCATTTGTCACCCCGAGTGGGATGGGTATGCTCCATGCCACTGGAGTCAAGCTATCCTGGCTTATGAGGGCTGACACTGGTCCTAGGATGCTTGTTTCTAGTCCAGGAAGGACCTGGCCTGGCAGTTCGGGCTGGACTGTTCGCATTGGGTGCAGAGTCAAGACTGATTTGCATATGGTTGGTTCCAAACTGGAAAGGCATGGTGAGCAAAAAAACGATGGATTTAGGCCCAGATCTCTGTACTGGTGTGAATGTATGACATTGTTCTGCATTCTGTCCATCACTTGTTCTTTTTGCATTTGACACATCATACATCAGCCAGCACACCATTACTTATTTTTCTTATTGTAGACCCTATACACCGCACGTTATGACACACAATATACAAACTTGTCCGCTGTTCTCTTTGCACATCTTTCTTGAGCTTGCACACTATTATTTAAGCTACATCAGTCATGAGCATACACCTATGTTCACTCTACATCATTCGTGAGCTTGCATTCTTTCTTAAAATATGTTTTTATTGCAGAGTTATAAACAAAGCATCGGAGTAGGTCAACCTTCTCGCTCATGACATCTGAAAGCACATTCGTGTCATAAAATAGCACACAGCCATTCAGCCCACATCCCGGAGGCCGGGCGGCGTACTAGTACATTCCAGCGTAGATGTCATGGTGGCCACCTCATAGAGATGTCCGGTCAACGACACAATTTAGTATCTGCATTTTATACCTCCCAAACTGGGGTGAATGTATGATTTTGTCCTGCATCCTGTCCATCAATTGCTCTTTTTGCATTTGTCACCCCGAGTGGGGCGGGTATGCCGAGATGTGGGTTCTGTGCTCTCCATGCCACTGGAGTCAAGCTATCCTGGCTGATGAGGACTAAAAGCCCTAAACTGGTCCTAGGATGCTTGTTTCCAGTCCCGGGAGGACCTGGCCTGGCAGTTAGGGGTGGACTGTTCCCATTGGGTGCAGGATCAAGACTGATTTCCATATGGCTGAGTCCAAACTGGAATGGCATGGTGAGCAAAAAAACGATGGATTTAGACCCAGATCTCTGTACTGGGGTGAATGTATGACATTGTTCTGCATTCTGTCCATCAATTGTTCTTTTTGCATTTGTCACCCCGAGTGGGATGGGTATGCTCCATGCCACTGGAGTCAAGCTATCCTGGCTTATGAGGGCTGACACTGGTCCTAGGATGCTTGTTTCTAGTCCAGGAAGGACCTGGCCTGGCAGTTCGGGCTGGACTGTTCGCATTGGGTGCAGAGTCAAGACTGATTTGCATATGGTTGGTTCCAAACTGGAATGGCATGGTGAGCAAAAAAACGATGGATTTAGGCCCAGATCTCTGTACTGGTGTGAATGTATGACATTGTTCTGCATTCTGTCCATCACTTGTTCTTTTTGCATTTGACACATCATACATCAGCCAGCACACCATTACTTATTTTTCTTATTGTAGACCCTATACACCGCACGTTATGACACACAATATACAAATTTGTCCGCTGTTCTCTTTGCACATCTTTCTTGAGCTTGCACACTATTATTTAAGCTACATCAGTCATGAGCATACACCTATGTTCACTCTACATCATTCGTGAGCTTGCATTCTTTTTTAAAATATGTTTTTATTGCAGAGTTATAAACAAAGCATCGGAGTAGGTCAACCTTCTCGCTCATGACATCTGAAAGCACATTCGTGTCATAAAATAGCACACAGCCATTCAGCCCACATCCCGGAGGCTGGGCGGCGTACTAGTACATTCCAGCGTAGATGTCATGGTGGCCACCTCATAGAGATGTCCGGTCAACGACACAATTTAGTATCTGCATTTTATACCTCCCAAACTGGGGTGAATGTATGATTTTGTCCTGCATCCTGTCCATCAATTGCTCTTTTTGCATTTGTCACCCCGAGTGGGGCGGGTATGCCGAGATGTGGGTTCTGTGCTCTCCATGCCACTGGAGTCAAGCTATCCTGGCTGATGAGGACTAAAAGCCCTAAACTGGTCCTAGGATGCTTGTTTCCAGTCCCGGGAGGACCTGGCCTGGCAGTTAGGGGTGGACTGTTCCCATTGGGTGCAGGATCAAGACTGATTTCCATATGGCTGAGTCCAAACTGGAATGGCATGGTGAGCAAAAAAACGATGGATTTAAACCCAGATCTCTGTACTGGGGTGAATGTATGACATTGTTCTGCATTCTGTCCATCAATTGTTCTTTTTGCATTTGTCACCCCGAGTGGGATGGGTATGCTCCATGCCACTGGAGTCAAGCTATCCTGGCTTATGAGGGCTGACACTGGTCCTAGGATGCTTGTTTCTAGTCCAGGAAGGACCTGGCCTGGCAGTTCGGGCTGAACTGTTCGCATTGGGTGCAGAGTCAAGACTGATTTGCATATGGTTGGTTCCAAACTGGAAAGGCATGGTGAGCAAAAAAACGATGGATTTAGGCCCAGATCTCTGTACTGGTGTGAATGTATGACATTGTTCTGCATTCTGTCCATCACTTGTTCTTTTTGCATTTGACACATCATACATCAGCCAGCACACCATTACTTATTTTTCTTATTGTAGACCCTATACACCGCACGTTATGACACACAATATACAAACTTGTCCGCTGTTCTCTTTGCACATCTTTCTTGAGCTTGCACACTATTATTTAAGCTACATCAGTCATGAGCATACACCTATGTTCACTCTACATCATTCGTGAGCTTGCATTCTTTCTTAAAATATGTTTTTATTGCAGAGTTATAAACAAAGCATCGGAGTAGGTCAACCTTCTCGCTCATGACATCTGAAAGCACATTCGTGTCATAAAATAGCACACAGCCATTCAGCCCACATCCCGGAGGCCGGGCGGCGTACTAGTACATTCCAGCGTAGATGTCATGGTGGCCACCTCATAGAGATGTCCGGTCAACGACACAATTTAGTATCTGCATTTTATACCTCCCAAACTGGGGTGAATGTATGATTTTGTCCTGCATCCTGTCCATCAATTGCTCTTTTTGCATTTGTCACCCCGAGTGGGGCGGGTATGCCGAGATGTGGGTTCTGTGCTCTCCATGCCACTGGAGTCAAGCTATCCTGGCTGATGAGGACTAAAAGCCCTAAACTGGTCCTAGGATGCTTGTTTCCAGTCCCGGGAGGACCTGGCCTGGCAGTTAGGGGTGGACTGTTCCCATTGGGTGCAGGATCAAGACTGATTTCCATATGGCTGAGTCCAAACTGGAATGGCATGGTGAGCAAAAAAACGATGGATTTAGACCCAGATCTCTGTACTGGTGTGAATGTATGACATTGTTCTGCATTCTGTCCATCACTTGTTCTTTTTGCATTTGACACATCATACATCAGCCAGCACACCATTACTTATTTTTCTTATTGTAGACCCTGTACACCGCACGTTATGACACACAATATACAAACTTGTCCGCTGTTCTCTTTGCACATCTTTCTTGAGCTTGCACACTATTATTTAAGCTACATCAGTCATGAGCATACACCTATGTTCACTCTACATCATTCGTGAGCTTGCATTCTTTTTTAAAATATGTTTTTATTGCAGAGTTATAAACAAAGCATCGGAGTAGGTCAACCTTCTCGCTCATGACATCTGAAAGCACATTCGTGTCATAAAATAGCACACAGCCATTCAGGCCACATCCCGGAGGCTGGGCGGCGTACTAGTACATTCCAGCGTAGATGTCATGGTGGCCACCTCATAGAGATGTCCGGTCAACGACACAATTTAGTATCTGCATTTTATACCTCCCAAACTCCCCCCCTCAATTCACCGCCAGTTATAGTCAGCCACCCATTATGAGTGACGCCAGTATCCTCTGTGCCTGCCCCTTCCTGGCACATTCTAGTGCCCTCCCCTGGTGGTATTCTCTGAGGACTATCGTTAACCAATCCATAAGTACACAAAGTTTCATGGCCCGACTGTATCCTTCCTTCATTTATAACCACAATTCCCTCCCGCGGGCATCCCTCCTGTCACTATGGTGGGTCCCTAGTACCCCCCCCCCTCGCCCCTCCCTCCCCTAACTGCTGCTGATGTGGGTTGTAATAATAGGATCTGACTCAAGAGTTCGCCACCTGATGATTCTATGCATTCGTTCTTACATGTCCCATGGAACCCCCCTCTCCGGATGCCTCTAATTCTTCATCCTCTGTCAGGTAATCTTTCAAAGCCTGCACTATCCAAAGCCCTCGCCATCTCCAGGCCCTTAACATTTGCAGTCCTAGCGGCCTGCCGCAACCTAATCACACCTTCACATCTTGACCATTTCAGCAGCTCATTCATCCATCTCCTAACTGATGGGCCCTCTTTGGATTTCCAGTGCCAGGTGATCTCTCTCTGGGCTAATATGAGTCCTAGGTCAATAAATTTACTTGTGATTTTCGTCCTGGCCGTGTGGGGGAACCAAAGCAGTAGACATGTCGCCATGTCAAACTCCACTTCACGATCAGTAACTGCATTCAGAAGCCCCGGGAGGACCTACGTCTCCAACTTCGGGCAACCCCATAATAAATGGTCGAGCTCTACCTCAGGCGCTAAGCATCTCGGGCATGCTGCGTCTTGTACCCGGAAGTACCGTCTGATCTTCTTCGGGGTCAGATATGCCCTGTGTAATACAAAGAAATGCACTTGCTGGAAGCGGGCATTTCTGCAACCCTTCCATGTTCTCTTCAGAATATGTCCCCAAACCGTGTCTGGTATAGGTCTGCCTATACTTCCCTCCCATTTCTCTTTCAGTGTAGTAAGCGGCTCTAGTCCCTCATGCAGCATTCTAGAGTGAAGGCAGGTAACCGCTTTGATCGTTCCCGCAGCCATCACCACATATTGACATATGGTGTCTGGTTCCGCCAGCCCCCCTTCCAGCGTTTTTGCATCGCCGCGACCACTGCCGCATGCAAGAGGTAGCTCTGGTCTTATAACACCCTAAAGGGGACCAGCATCCCATCAACAAATAAGTCTCTCACCATCTGCAAGCCCAATTCTTCCCATTCCAACAAGTGGAGACCAATCGCCGCTGTTAGACCTGACATCATTGGCTTGAGTCTCTCCTCCATTTTTTCTGTTTGCCTCCACTGTTTTACGATGTTTTGCTGGTATATGCTTTGGGCGCTGTGCCGCTGCTGATCAGTGCCACAGCGCAAGTGCTCCCTATGTTAAATTGATGTATCGATTGTATCCATGTTTGGCTTATTTGGTTTACTATCAGTCCCTAGTCTAGTGCACCAGGAGTGCCGGGGCTTGTAAATACAAATGCCGCTCGTGGGCTCGCAGCACGTGTTGTGCCCCCCACAGGAGCGGCCTCGTAAAAGAATGTCTACGGGTCGGTCATTGCGAGACCCACGTGCAGCCTAGTTCTGTCACGCAGGCTGCACAAGTATACCTACTTGCCAGCCCCTCAAACCTTCCCTTGACTTCATGTTAGTCACCCCTATGGTAGGCCCACGGGCAGGGTGCATTGTAAGTATAAGGTAGGACACGCCTGACCAAGTTTGCATGTCCTAATAGTGAATTACAGCCATCTTCGTTCTTCACTATTGCGAGGTAGCCTGCTCTCCATTAGTTAGAATGGGCCGCCGGGATTATTACTGCTATGATCCTAGCTGGCTCGGGGAGCATGGTGCAATGTCGAGTTTGGTATCCCTGAACTCGGGGTTTAATTACGCATCCGTTGGTGTGGATGGTTTTTGGACTCTGGGTTTGAAAATAGCACTTTTAGAAAGTGCCTATTTTCTTGTCTAACCATATCTGATTTCTGCTGGTCTTGCGTGTGTGTGACAGGAGCTGGGTGGCTCCACAGGTCTGGATGAGTCAGTGTGGGATGAGTGGGACATTTGCGTTGAGAGTAGGGGGAGAGTAGTTGCTGATAGCCTGCCCTGCCTGATACAATGCTGGCTCCACCTCCTGCCAAGCGGCTGATGGCTCTGTGCCTGCCATGGACGATCCTAGCCCCACCTCCGGCCGGGAGGCCGATAGCTCTGCTCCTGCCAGTGTCAATGCTGGCTCCACCTCCTGCTGGGCGTCTGAGGACCCAGCCCTGCTCAGTGAATAAGCCAGGTGCTTCTGCCTGGCTCCACCCACAACAGACCCAGGATGTTGGGAAAGTCCCCTGCATGGACAAAGGGATCAAAGCCGAAAAGGGGTATAAGAGAAGGACCCCTGAACTACGAAATCAGATCACTTCTGACAAGGAACCCTGTAACCAAGGACAAGAGGCCTGCTGATCTGAGGACTTGCCTACCCCTTCTGCCAGTGTGCTGTTTGCTGGGGGGAATCCTGCAGTGCTTCTTTATTTTTGCCAAGGAACGAGGAGAGAGGAACTGTGTGTGTACTCTCACGCTTGCTAAGAAAATCTCCAAGGACTGGAAGAGTGCCAGTCTCCTGCTGAAGTCACAGGGCTAAAAGACTTCATCTGCTTAAAGTGCTATTTGCTGGAACCTGTGAATCCAGCACCTCTGAAAGAACGAGCAATCCCGACGCCGACGGACGTCGCCGAATCCAGCTCGACATAGTGAGTAACGGCTCCAGTGTCCCGCTTCCTCGACGCCGGCCGCCGGGCCCGATCGACGCCAGCAGCAACGCCAGTGAGTAGCGAGTTTGGCTCCAGCTCCAAAGGACCTCGTGTCTGCACCGCTGCTGATCGCATCGACTGAGTGCCCTCTCGACGCCGTGAGCGCTGCTCACACTTTGCAACCGCATCATTGACAACGATGCCTGCTGAGGCCTGATCGACACCGAAGACGCGACGCCGGATTGCTCGACGCCGCTGATCATCGTGTGCTTCATTTTCCGAAGGTACTGTGTTGTTGTGGGTCCGTGTGACTCCGGGCTCGACGTAGCGCTCCTCGCGGTCGACGCCGGACCTTTGGATTAACTTTGCCTCGACGTCGTGTAGCTCCCGTGTGAGTTACCTCGTTGCTAAGAACTGTGTTGCCAAGAAGAAGATTTGCTTGATACTAAAGACTTTGTGCTAAAGAAGAAACTACCTTGAACTATTTTTCCCTTCCCAGAGTATTTATTAAGATTGTGTACATTTTTGTCGTTATTTGGTCTTGTGCTAAACCTTATATAAAAATACTTATTTTTATAATACTACTGAGTCGTGTCCATTTGTAGTGTATTCACGTTATTACTGTATGTGGTCATAAATGCTTAACGCACAGCCTCCGAGATAAGCCTATCTGCTCTGCCAAGCTACCGAGGGGGTGAGCAGGGGTTATCAAAGGGTGTGATCCCCTTGCCCTGACTAGAAAAGGGGTGTCCCTATTTGTCAGAAGTGTATACCTCTGCCAACTAGAGACAGCCGGTTCTAACATTTGTGGGTCAGCGGTGAGGATTTGAACTTTGCATTTATGACCCATGTACAGTGATTAGTGTGCGCTACATAGTGAAAGCAGACCATAGCGCAGTCACAATCTACTTGGAAGGATTCCATTTTGGGTTCTCCGCTTTTCTGAAGCTTGATTTTTTGAACACTGCCAGTTTTGACCATGAGTGACACCAGAGTCACTACCCCTGTTGTTGTCGTGGAGGAATTCGACAGAGCGAAGATAAACGTCTACAAACTGGAGGAGCTGAAATCCTTTTGCAAGAAATTTAAAGTTCCTACCAAAGGCCTCAAGATTAAAGAGGAATATCTCAAAGCATTGCAGGCCTGGTTGGAGGCCAGAGATCCCACTGATCCGGTGGTGGTACCGCCAGTGGAAGGGGATGAGGAGGCGCCAGCGAATGGGCCTGAGTCCTCTCCCGGAAGCAGTGTTTCCTCCAAAGGTCTTTCCCCTGAAGAACGAGAAGAAAGGGCGAAGGAGCGTGCATACAACATGGAAATGGCAAGGCTAAAGATAAATGGGCAGTTGGAGTTAGAAAATGCAAGAGGTAGAAGAGAAGCTGATTTGGAGACCAAAAGGTTAGATTTTGAAAGAGAGAAGTTAGCTTTGGAGAGTGATACCAAGTTGAGGGAGTTGGACATCCAAGCTAAGAAGTTAGAATTGAATCCCTCTGGTGGCAGCATCCCATCTGGGCCTGCAGAAAGTAAGTTTTACTTTCCCAAAGATGTGATAAAAGATTATCACAGGAACGAAGATATTGGTCAGTGGTTTAAAGCATATGAGTTAGCATTGTTGGCCCACCAGGTCCCTGAGAAGAATTGGGGAGCGGGGTTGTGGGGTCGCTTTGTGAATGAGGGGAGAGATACCCTGTTAGACATGCCTGTTGAGGATAGGATGTCGTATGCTCATATGAAAGATGCTTTAATGTTGCGGTATGGCCTAACCCCCGAGAAGTACAGACAGGCTTTTAGAGAATGTAAGAAGTTGCCTGGTACGACGTGGGTTGAATATGTGTCTTATTTTTGCAGAGCCATGGATGGTTGGGTAAAGGGCAGCAAAGTGGAAGGTTATGAAGCTCTTTATGATTTGTTTGCTTGGGAGCATTTGTCTAATAACTGTTTTCCAGAGCTGCGCCAGCACTTGATTGATAGCAAGATATCTAACCCTAGAAAACTTGCTGAGGAGGCGGACCGCTGGGTCAGTACCAGGGTCCACAAGGGTCCAGTGGGAGACTCAGCCAAAGGTGGGCATGGTCCCCAGCAGAAGAGTGGGGGGGACAAGGGTAAACAGAAGGAGTCTTAGAAAGGGCCCCAAAGTAATCCCCAAGGGAAAGGTTCCCAGCCTCCCCCTGAGAAGAAGCCAGGGGCCCGACGGGTAAACCTGTTCATAGGGGCCACCTAACCTGCTACGGTTGTGGGCTGGTGGGACACCGGTTTTATGACCCCCAGTGTCCCAAAAAGGATTCGAATGCACCGCCGTGTGCACCCCCCGTCAGTTGGCGAGTGTAGCCCTGGAAGGGGAGGAGATGGTTGTCCATGGTGGGAGGGGTCCCGCAGAAATGTCCCTGGTCTCGCTAGGAGACATGGAACTGGTCCCTCCACCCCCTCTGCCTAGTAACATTAGTAAATATAGGCAGTGGGTGACCATTAAGGCCATAGAGTGGAAGCCCTCAGAGACACCGGAGCGAGTGTGACAGCTGTCAAGTGTCACTTGGTGTCCAGAGAGCAGGTGGTTCCCCACGCATTCTACCCTGTGATAGCTGCTGACAACTCCCAGAAAGAGTGTGAGGTAGCTCAGGTTTCCTTTGAATGGGGGGGAGTTTCAGGTACTCTTCAAGTTGCTGTAAGGCCCGCCATGCCTGTCGATTGTCTCCTGGGCAATGATTTAGAAGACTCCCCTTGGGCTAAGGTGGAGAGGGAGACGCACTTGAAAATGTTGGGTGAGCCAGAGTGGGTGTTTGCAACCACTCGATCGATGACAGCGAGTAAGGGTGTTGATGGGGTCCCGGAGCCTGAAAGTACGGCCCAGGACCCAGCTGTGAAGAGAAGGGGCAGGAGGCGCGGGAAACCTGCCCCCATAGTTCCCGTGGTCCAGGAGGAGGTAGACCCTGAGGGGGATGCCCTGGAGCCCACAGGGGAACAAATTGCCGAACTGGGAGACCAGCCCGAGCTGACCCATTGGCAGCAGGATGGTGGTCCCTCCAGGGAGGAGTTCTGTGCGGAACAGAAAGCGTGCCCTTCTCTTGTGGGCATGAGGCGGCAGGCCTCAGCCAAATCATCAGGTGGTCAGTCAGGGTCACATTTTGTGTACTGGGAGAACGATCTCCTGTATAGCGAGCCTAAGGCTGCTGAGCCTGGGTCAGCCCGTGTGCTGGTGGTACCCCAGCGCTTCAGAGCCTTCCTACTGGGGTTGGCTCATGACGTTCCGTTAGCTGGACATCTGGGGCAGGACAAGACCTATGACAGGCTTGTCACCCATTTTTATTGGCCTCAGATGCGTAGGGATGTAGACATCCATTGCAAGACTTGTCACACTTGTCAGGCAAGTGGGAAAAGCGGAAGGAAGCAGAAGGCTCCCCTCCAACCTTTTCCAGTGGTCAGTACCCCCTTTGACCGGGTGGGTATTGACATTGTTGGGCCCCTGGACCCCAAGACAGCCCTGGGCAACAGGTTCATCCTGGTCTTGGTGGAACATGCCACACGGTACCCGGAAGCCATCCCTCTCCGAACAGTGACGGCCCCCGTCGTGGGACGGGCACTGATGGGTGTTTTCTCCCGGATGGGGTTCCCCAGAGAGGTGGTGTCGGACCGGGGCACCAACTTCGTTTTGAACTATATGAAGTCTCTGTGGAAGGAGTGTGGGGTAACCTACAAGTTCACCTCTCCTTACCACCCTCAAGGAAATGGGCTGGTTGAGAGATTCAACCGGACCCTGAAAGGCATGATAATGGGTCTTGAAGAACCAATGAGGCGGAAATGGGACGTCCTCTTGCCATGCCTGTTGTTCGCTTACCGAGAGGTGCCGCAGAAGTCTCTAGGGTTCAGCCCCTTTGAGCTTTTGTACGGTCACCCGGTAAGAGGGCCTTTGAGTCTGGTCAAGGAAGGCTGGGAGCTATCTCCCAGGAAACCTCCCCAGGATGTATACAGCTACATGCTGGCCTTTCGGAACCAGACTCGGCACTTCACAGAACTTGCTCAGGCAAATCTGGAGGCCAGCCAGGAGGAGATGAAGCGATGGTACGACCGGAATGCCACTCTGGTAGAGCTTCAGCCTGGTCAAGAAGTGTGGGTCATGTCCCCTGTGGAACCTTGTGCGCTCAAGGACAGGTGAACTGGACCGTTTAAGGTTGTGGAGAAGAAGAGCGATGTCACCTACCTGGTGGACTTGAAATCTCCCAGGAACCCCTTGCGTGTCCTGCATGTCAACCGTTTGAAGCCCCACTTAGAAAGGTCCGAAGTGGGCATGCTCCTAGCTACAGATGCTGGAATAGAGGAGGAGAGTGAGCCTCTTCCTGACCTCCTGTGTGCTAAAGAGCAAGTCGGGTCAGTGGTGTGGTCCTCTCTGACACACTGACCCTTGAACAGAAACAGGATTGTCGCCACCTGTTGGGACAATTCCCGGATCTGTTTTCCTTGGTTCCGGGTGTCACTCATTGGTGCGTCCATGACGTTGACACCGGAGACAGCCCTCCTGTGAAGCACAAGGCTTACAGGGTGACTGACAAGGTTCGAGCATACATTAAGTAGGAGGTCTCCAAGATGTTTGCGTTAGGGGTGGTTGAGTCCTCCAGCAGTCCTTGGGCCAGCCCCGTGGTCTTGGTCCCGAAGGCTGCAGCGCCTGGTGCTTCACCGGAACTCCGGTTCTGTGTGGACTACCGAGGACTCAATTCGGTCACGAAGACTGACGCGCACCCCATCCCCAGAGCTGATGAGCTCATGGATCGGTTGGGGGCTGCCCGGTACCTTAGTACGTTTGATCTAACGTCTGGGTACTGGCAGATCGCCTTAACCGATGGGGCAAAGGAGAGGTCCGCATTCTCCACACCAGATGGGCTATACCAGTTCTGGGTGATGCCCTTTGGGATGAAGAATGCCCCTGCCACCTTCCAGAGGTTGGTCAACCAGGTCTTGGCTGGACTGGAGGATTTCAGTGCCGCCTACCTGGACGACATCGCAGTGTTCAGCGCCAGCTGGGAGGAACACTTGCGCCACCTCCAGGAACTGTTGTTGGCCCTGCGCAGAGCAGGCCTCACAATCAAAGCCAGTAAGTGCCAGATTGGGCAGGGTTCTGTGGTGTACTTGGGGCACCAAGTAGGGAGCGGCAAGGTTGTCCCTCTGCAACCCAAGATTGATACCATCCTGGTTTGGGCGCCGCCCAAAACCCAAACTCAGGTGAGAGCCTTCTTAGGACTCACGGGTTATTACAGGAGGTTTGTCAAGGATTATGGTAACATTGTGCACCCCTTGACTTCGCTGACTTCCAGGAAGCAGCCACGAAACGTGATCTGGACTGATGCCTGTCAAACGGCCTTCGACACCCTGAAAACTGCAATGTGCACAGCACCTATACTCCAGGCACCCGACTTTTCAAAAGAATTTATTGTCCAGACGGACGCTTCAGAGCATGGCGTGAGGGCTGTTCTAGCTCAGGTGAATGAAGAGGGCCGAGACTTGCCTGTAGCCTTCATCAGTCGGAGGTTACTTCCCAGGGAAATGAGGTGGAGTGCGATAGAGAGAGAAGCATTTGCTGTGGTCTGGGCGCTGAAGAAGCTAAGACCCTACCTGTTTGGGACTCACTTCCGGGTTCAGACAGACCACAGGCCCCTCAGATGGTTGATGCAGATGAGGGGTGAGAATCCGAAACTGTTGAGGTGGTCCATTTCCCTACAGGGGATGGACTTTACGGTGGAACACCGCCCTGGTACAGATCACGCCAATGCTGATGGTCTGTCCAGATTTTTCCGCCTTAGTGATGAGGACTCCCTAGGCCAAGGGTAGTTCTCCCCACATTTCAGCTGGAGGGGACGCGTGTTAGACCTGACATCATTGGCTTGAGTCTCTCCTCCATTTTTTCTGTTTGCCTCCACTGTTTTACGATGTTTTGCTGGTATATGCTTTGGGCGCTGTGCCGCTGCTGATCAGTGCCACAGCGCAAGTGCTCCCTATGTTAAATTGATGTATCGATTGTATCCATGTTTGGCTTATTTGGTTTACTATCAGTCCCTAGTCTAGTGCACCAGGAGTGCCGGGGCTTGTAAATACAAATGCCGCTCGTGGGCTCGCAGCACGTGTTGTGCCACCCACAGGAGCGGCCTCGTAAAAGAATGTCTACGGGTCGGTCATTGCGAGACCCACGTGCAGCCTAGTGCTGTCACGCAGGCTGCGCAAGTATACCTACTTGCCAGCCCCTCAAACCTTCCCTTGACTTCATGTTAGTCACCCCTATGGTAGGCCCACGGGCAGGGTGCATTGTAAGTATAAGGTAGGATACGCCTGACCAAGTTGGCATGTCCTAATAGTGAATTACAGCCATCTTCGTTCTTCACTATTGCGAGGTAGCCTGCTCTCCATTAGTTAGAATGGGCCGCCGGGATTATTACTGCTATGATCCTAGCTGGCTCGGGGAGCATGGTGCAATGTCGAGTTTGGTATCCCTGAACTCGGGGTTTAATTACGCATCCGTTGTGTGGATGGTTTTTGGACTCTGGGTTTGAAAATAGCACTTTTAGAAAGTGCCTATTTTCTTGTCTAACCATATCTGGTTTCTGCTGGTCTTGCGTGTGTGTGACAGGAGCTGGGTGGCTCCACATGTCTGGATGAGTCAGTGTGGGATGAGTGGGACATTTGCGTTGAGAGTAGGGGGAGAGTAGTTGCTGATAGCCTGCCCTGCCTGATACAATGCTGGCTCCACCTCCTGCCAAGCGGCTGATGGCTCTGTGCCTGCCATGGACGATCCTAGCCCACCTCCTGCCGGGAAGCCGATAGCTCTGCTCCTGCCAGTGTCAATGCTGGCTCCACCTCCTGCTGGGCGTCTGAGGACCCAGCCCTGCTCAGTGAATAAGCCAGGTGCTTCTGCCTGGCTCCACCCACAACAGACCCAGGATGTTGGGAAAGTCCCCTGCATGGACAAAGGGATCAAAGCCGAAAAGGGGTATAAGAGAAGGACCCCTGAACTACGAAATCAGATCACTTCTGACAAGGAACCCTGTAACCAAGGACAAGAGGCCTGCTGATCTGAGGACTTGCCTACCCCTTCTGCCAGTGTGCTGTTTGCTGGGGGGAATCCTGCAGTGCTTCTTTATTTTTGCCAAGGAACCAGGAGAGAGGAACTGTGTGTGTACTCTCACGCTTGCTAAGAAAATCTCCAAGGACTGGAAGAGTGCCAGTCTCCTGCTAAAGTCACAGGGCTAAAAGACTTCATCTGCTTAAAGTTCTATTTGCTGGAACCTGTGAATCCAGCACCTCTGAAAGAACCAGCAATCCCGACGCCGACGGACGTCGCCGAATCCAGCTCGACATAGTGAGTAACGGCTCCAGTGTCCCGCTTCCTCGACGCCGGCCGCCGGGCCCGATCGACGCCAGCAGCAACGCCAGTGAGTAGCGAGTTCGGCTCCAACTCCAAAGGACCTCGTGTCTGCACCGCTGCTGATCCCATCGACTGCGTGCCCTCTCGACGCCGTGAGCGCTGCTCACACTTTGCAACCGCATCATCGACAACGACGCCTGCTGAGGCCTGATCGACACCGAAGACGCGACGCCGGATTGCTCGACGCCGCTGATCATCGTGTGCTTCATTTTCTGAAGGTACTGTGTTGTTGGGGGTCCGTGTGACTCCGGGCTCGACGTAGCGCTCCTCGCGGTCGACGCCGAACCTTTGGATTAACTTTGCCTCGACGTCGTGTAGCTCCCGTGTGAGTTACCTCGTTGCTAAGAACTGTGTTGCCAAGAAGAAGATTTGCTTGATACTAAAGACTTTGTGCTAAAGAAGAAACTACCTTGAACTATTTTTCCCTTCCCAGAGTATTTATTAAGATTGTGTACATTGAGGAGGAGCCTAGCCTAAATCCGAGATGGCCGCCTGATCCCTCGGCTCCGCCGATCCCTCCGCTTTTCTCCCGGCCCGCGATTTCTCCTGCTGTCAATCCTGTTTTCAAACTGCATTCTCGGGACCGGGAGACGATTTGGCATCCAGCGGTGTGCTTCCCTGATTGTTCCGTGAAGCAGGAGTACCGGGACGCCCTTGTCTCCTCTTCGGCGCTGGCGGCAGCGGGACGGTTCCTTTGTTCTCGACATGGCCGGCCATGTTTGAACTCATTATGGATCCTGCCGCGGAGACGATCTGACCGGCAGGGAAAAGTGGCGGCGCTGTGTTTACCGTTGTGGGGCTCTGCTTAGCCTCGATTGATCTCGCGCTTTGATACTGTTGGGGTCGGCAGTGCAACATTGTATCTGCGCCTTGGTTCATGCTTGG
Organism: Lissotriton vulgaris; assembly: GCF_964263255.1. NCBI lineage: Eukaryota > Metazoa > Chordata > Amphibia > Caudata > Salamandridae > Lissotriton > Lissotriton vulgaris. The sequence continues at coordinate 1,978,859,302 of NC_141687.1, read as the reverse complement.
CGCTGCTGGCTAGCTGCTCTCCGACGGCGAAGAGGTGGAAGCCATACTGCTGACTGTGCTCCCTGCTCCTGTGATTCCTCCGGGCTGCCGCCAGAGAGATGCCCTGTTGTTACTGCTGCATTGGCGCCGTTCATGGCGCCAGAGTGGTGTGTGCTGCTTCTGTGCTCCCTGATAGCACACATCCTGTACCCGGACTGGACGTCTATCTAGATGGGAGAGACAATGAAGACCGGCCTCGAGAGCTGCAACCCTACTACGAGCCCTGTGTGCAGAGACCCGCTGCCCTGTACACCTCTGCGGTGCCATTGAGAATAGGAGACATCATGCGGGCATTGAGCTCTTTCCGATCTGTAATGCTGGATAATGCCCGGGACTTAATGGATCGCCTTGATGTTAATGCCCCCTATGCTTCTCCGGTGGTCTTTGGTGGCGCCCATCTGCAGGACGCTTCTCCACATCCTGTCCCCGATCACAGTAGGGAGCCTACCCAGTTGTGTCCAGATAACTTGGGAGTGAGTGAGACTGGTGGTGTTCCGGAGCGGATTGACATGAAGGAGCGGCTGCCTGAGGACGGGGGTTCTGAGATGTGGTTGGTGAGCCGTCCTCGGACGCCATGTTATGTTCTTCCTTCGTGTTCGGCTGGTGTCGATTGTAACTTTCTCCTGAGGCAGATGGCTTTGTTTTGGCAGACTGATTTGCGTGCACTGAAACAACATGGGGTCCCCCTTCCTATCATCGTTGCTCGAATGACTTTGGTGTGGACATGCTCTGTTGGGCGGCGTTATACCCTGCCGGGATCGCTCCGTCCATCTCTCCAGTTCAATATGGCCACTGTACAACCAGAACACGTCGGTGCCCCAGATCGCAGGGGCCAGGGCTGAAGATGTTATTATTATCCTTATCTGCGGTAGAGTGTACTGTCGGGGTTGCAGGACATAAACTGTGGAGTTGGTTATTTGTGTTCTTCTATGGTTCGGGGATCCGGGAATGGGTGGCCGAGGGTTCACAAGCTGGTTGTTTTTTTGATTGATCCTAGTTGTTGGGGTGGAGGTTCGGTGTGGGTTGGGGAGCCAGAGATCAAGTGATATTGGCCCTCCTCCGGTCTTAGATGTTCTATGGGAGTTTTAGATTAGGATACTCTTTTCTTACTCCCTCTATTTCAGGTATTATTGTACTTCTTTTTCTTTTCTCTTCTTTCTTTTCTTGTGCTATATTTCGGGTTTATTGGGCGACAGACACACTGTTGGGGGGGGGGGTAGGCCGTAGCCTCTGCATGCGTGTAGGGTAGGGGTTGGGGGATGGGTTTTTAGTTTGTTTCAGTTTCTATGGTGCCTTGTTTCTCTTCGTTTCGTTTCATCTTCTTTATTCTATCTTGGGTCCGTGTTTGGGAATGCTAGCGGGCGGGTGGCGGTGGACATTGCCTAATATGTTGGATCTGATACCCTGTTACAAATACTTTGAGCCGCCATTCCGCCTGGGGGGACTTGACTTTTAGTTTGTTGCTTAGGTGGTGATATTGTCGCTGCTGTCATGCTGTGCCTGCACGGACTCTGCCTTTTTAGTATATAGTTTATGTTTTAAAATGCAAAATGGGAAAGTCGAACTTAATAGTTGCAACAAAAATATTGAAAATTAACCTTCATTGATCCTGGGACATGGTATCATGATGATTTACAGTGTAACTTTTAAATGCTTGTCTATGTGATACTGTGATACTGTGTCGCCGTATTGCGCGCTCTTGTGCTTCAACAGTATTCGTGGCCGGCCTGATGGTTGTGGGCCCGTATTTGTTCTTTTCTTAATGCACAATAAAGGTTTTCAAAAATAAAAAAATAAATAAAAAAGATTTTGTAAATTTTTGTCGTTATTTGGTCTTGAGCTAAACCTTATATAAAAATACTTATTTTTATAATACTACTGAGTCGTGTCCATTTGTAGTGTATTCACGTTATTACTGTATGTGGTCATAAATGCTTAACGCACAGCCTCCGAGATAAGCCTATCTGCTCTGCCAAGCTACCGAGGGGGTGAGCAGGGGTTATCAAAGGGTGTGATCCCCTTGCCCTGACTAGAAAAGGTGTGTCCCTATTTGTCAGAAGTGTATACCTCTGCCAACTAGAGACAGCCGGTTCTAACAGCCGCCGGCAGCGCCGTCAACATCCCCAGAGGAATCTCCGGCACGTATGGTCTTGCCCCTTTCGCTCTTTTCAAGCTCTTATGCCAGCACAACCATAGGGCTTTCTCTTCCATGGACAATCCCCTCAACTCTAATATCTGTTGCATAATTATATATGATAAGATGTGTCTTTGGATACCTGTCCCTCGTTCCTGGTCTGGGCCTCTAAATTCTTTAGCAATGCTTTGGGTCAATATCTGTAATTGTGCCGCTAGGTAATACAATTCAAAATCGGGAACCGCCATCCCTCCTTCGAGTTTGGGCCTTATCAGAGTATTCAATGCCACCCTGCGCCTCCCGTGCCCCCAAAGAAAGTCAATAACCATCGTTCTCAATTCTTTAAAGATCCGCTGAGGAACCCACACCGGTAAGGTACGGAAGTAATAAAGCAACCTGGGCAAAGCCACCATCTTCAATAATGCCACCCGGCCTTGCACCGATAAAGGCAGGGAGGTCCAAAAGGTCATACACCCCCTCAGAGCTCTTATGCAGCGCCCTATATTGCCTTCCAGCAGATTCATGGCATCGTGGTATATACGGACCCCTAGATAGGTAAAACAAGTTCCCTCCCAGACCACATCTACTGTAAGCGGGGGATACGGCGTATCCGCCCTCGATGGGAAAATGCAAGTTTTATTCCAGTTCACCTTGAGGCCCGATAGCTTACCAGAACTTGACAGCATCTCTACCGCCCCTTTTAGTGCTCTCTCCGTGTCCTCTAGGTACAGCAACAGATCGTCTGCGTACAGTGATATGTGATGAAACTCCCCACCATTTCCAATCCCATTGTACAACGCCCCCGTCCTCGCCTGTGCTGCCAGTGGTTCCATTGCTAACGCAAACAACAGGGGAGACAGCGAGCATCCCTGCCTCGTTCCCCTACGTACTGGGTAGTCGGAGGATATAATAGACCCCAGTTGAACCCTGGCTGTCGCCGAAGAGTAGAGAACTCTTGTCCAGCGCCCAAAGCCGTACCCTAGTCCGAACCTCTCCAACACCCTATCAAGGTACCTCCACTCTAGGCTATCGAACGCCTTTTCGATATCCACCGACAATACTGCTGGTTTTTGATCCGCTTCCAAGGTGCTATCCAGTAGCCAGACCAGGCGGCGGATATTTATTGAGGTGTTCCTAGTAGGAATAAACCCGGCATTGTCCCTGTGGATCAACATGGTCATATGTGGCAGCAATCTAGTTGCCAAAATGCGACTCAGAATCTTGTAATCCACCGTCAGCATAGACAGGGGTCTATACGATGTTACGTCGGTGGCCTCCCTACCAGGTTTCAACAGCGGGACCACCAGTGCTTCCCTCATCGATTGAGGTAGATGCCCCAGTTCCATGGCTTCAGAGTATACCTCTAGTGACCTGGGCGCCAGAACATCAATATATTTCACATAGAATTCAATCGGTAGGCTATCCACCCCCGGTGTCTTATTTCTAGCCATCTGCTTGATGGCCACCCTAATGTCCAATACCGTTATGGCACCGCCCAGATCCTTCGCAGTAGCGTCGTCCAGCACTGGGAGATGTACATTCTCTAAGTAGTCGTCAATTGCAGGGGTGTCCACCTCTAGCCGACTTTCATACAAAGTCATATAGTATGTCAGGAAGCGCGTCAGAACCGCTGCTTGCGAATAGACTACCTCTCCCGTCTCCGTTTTTATGCTCATAATCGGGCAGCCTCTAGGTTCCGGGTTAGCAAGTTTAGCCAGTAGGGTTCCCACCTTATCTCTTTCCGCATGCACCTTGGTGTTATAAAACTTGTAGTCATAACACCGCAGGCGCTCTGTTTCCGTCGCGACCAATTCCTTCGCCTCTAACAGCCGGTCCTGTAAGTCTGGTCGCTCAGGCCTACGCTGCTCCAGATCTCTCAGAACACATTCTGCCTTCCCCAAATCAGCCAAAACCGTTGTTCTTTCATTCGAAAACCTGCCCATGCAGATGCCCCTCACTACCACCTTCATGGCATCCTATTCTATCGACCTCATGGCGGCTGAGCCCTCGTTCTCATCAAAATAGCGCTCGATGCCCTGATGGACCGTATCACTGAACACCAGGTCCTCCAATGTATCAGGCTGCAGTCTCCATGTTGGAACCGCCGACCTCGTTCACTGCCACTGAACAGTCATCAGTAGGGGATTGTGGTCCTAAATGGTTCTAGTCAGGTATTCTGTGTGTGCTATCATGGCGGCCAGAGGGCCACTACACAAGATGGAGTCTATCCGAACATGTAATGCATGCAGGTTTGAGAAGAAGGAATAGTCCCTAAAATCAGGATGTTGCTCCCTCCATACATCAATAAGGCCCCATCTCTCTTGCCAATCTTTCCTGTGTGCGGCTAACCTGCGCACTGGGGAGTCGGCTAACGGCGGGTGTGACCTGTCCAGTAAGACATCGGTGATCAAATTAAAGTCACCTCCCAATATTATGTGGCCCGCTAGGAAGTGTGCCAGCGAGCCCGTTAGTTTATGAAAAAAACGGGCCTGATCAGCATTGGGGGTGTATATACTACATAAAACCACATCACGGCCATACAGCCTTCCCTCCACCGCTAAAAATCGACCTTCAGGGTCTACCAGATGGTTTGTGGCCTGGAAAGGGACCCCCGCTCCCACCCATATCAACACCCCCCCTGGCAAACGCCGAGTACGATGTGCCAAATACCTGGCCATGCCACCTCCTCTTCAGTGCAGTGCATTCCTGCTTGGTCAAATGAGTTTCTTGCAGCAGCGCTGTTTGAATACCACGCCTCACCAGATAGGCGTGCACCTTGTATCGCCTTGACATAGTTCGAAGTCCGTGGACATTCCATGTGAGGCATTTCAAATTAGGTAATGTCCCCATTGCAGGCATCTCCCAACCACCCCAACAGTATCAATTGCCCACTCAAAACACCCTGATAAACTCCCCCAACCCCTCTCCCCAGAACAGGACCTAATAACGTGACATCAGCCCCCATCCAAACCAGTAACACAACACACATTCTACTACTCTGTAGTCGTCACTACAGAAGGCCTTAACGGCAACGAGAGGGTGTTTCAGAGCCGACCGGGGGCAGGCAGGGCCCTCACCCCAAGCCTACAATCCCATGTTGTGGTTCAACACAGTACCTGCTACCCTGCAGAACACCAGGTTAAGCTGTCCCAACAGGATTAGTGTTTATGGACTGTGCTCGAAATGTCATTCGTTAAAGATCCCATCTGCCGTATGTGGGGTGACTGCCGGACTCCTCCAGATTTTCCTCCTTCCTCTTCAGAATCCGATCCTATCGATTGTCCCTCCTGTTGCGAGCCCGTTATGACCGCCGTCACTGCCAAAGCTTCTTTTTTGTCCGCCGCCATATGGTCATCCCGCATCGCTCTCTTGAGTCTATTTCGCTTGCGGATGCATTGGGACTTTCGCACCTGGACAGGTTTTTGTCTCTCTTTCTCCCCTTTACCCCTTCGGTCTGTTCCAGCACGATATAACTCAAGCCATGACCACACCTCGTCGGGAGTTTGAAAGAAATGGGTCGTCCCGTCCAGGATCACTCACAACTTGGCAGGGAAGAGCAAGGAATATTGTATGCCTTCATCCCGCAGTTCTTTTTTCACTGCCAGATATGAGGCCCTGCGTTTTTGGACCTCCTGCGTGTAGTCGTGAAAGATCGTGACCGAACTGTTGTGCACCTGGAAGGGACCTGTCGAGCGTGCCCTTTGTATCAGCAGGTCTCTGTCTCTGAAATGCAATATCTTGACCACCATCGGTCTGGGTGGGCGGCCCTGCAAGGGCGGGCGGGCAGGGACCCTGTGCGCTCGTTACAGGGAAAAGAAAGGGGAGAGTCCCTCCGGGGCCACAATCGTTTTAAACCAGTTCTCCATGTAGGCTACTGCGTCATCCCCCTCAACTTTTTCCGGCAGGCCTACCACCCTCACGTTGTTCCTCCTATTACGGCTTTCGGAATCTTCTGCCCGCTTTTCCAGCGTCGCCAGGCGATCAAGGATATCCGTCAGTTTATGCTCTGCAGTCACCACCGCCGGTTTGAGTTCCTGAAGCAGTAGTTCATTTTCTTTCACCCTGTCAGCTAGTTTAGCATGATACGCCTTCAAGAGACCCATTCCTGTGGCGACCTGCGCTATATCTTGATGCAGGGACTCCTTGGTCACGGCTATTGCCTCCAGTATCCCGTCTAGTCTTTTATTCAGTCTCAGTTCCTGCGCCGAACCTTCTGGGTCGGTGTGGGTACTGCCATCTGTTTCTGGCCCTTTCGCCTGGTCATGCCCCTGTTTCACTTTCAGTTCACGACCACTGGCGGCCATCTTGATCACCGAGAGCGCCGTTTCAGTTTCACCTCCCGGGGATTTCTCGGGCCCAATGTCAGTCCACCGAGCAATGTTGGCCCCTCGATCTTTCTCCCCGTATAGTAGTCTCAGTGTTCCTTCCGATGAGTGGCTACCACTGTCAGGGGTCGGGTCGTCTTCAGTCAGCCTGAGGGCTTCTTATCTGTGTTCAAAATGGCCGTTCACTATCCGTTACGTCTCCCTCCGTGAGGGCAGCGATCACACCAGTCAGTACTCCCGCAGGGACCTGGTGGCCCAAAAGCTTCTCTGTGCTCAGTCTATTGTCGCTCTCTGTGCGGGCTCACCATGCCCCCTTGACAGAAGAATCGAGGAAGTCCCAATACAATAGTTTCGTGGCTGCTATGTAATTGTGGAGATGCCAATAGTGCACTCCAGGTCTAGCAAGCAAATGCTGTGTTGAGCCAGATTGGTGTGCCGTGTGGAGTGTTGCTCCGTAGGAATCCGACGTGCAGACCCCCTGTGCCAGCCGGTCTCTACACAACCGCCTCCTGCGTGCAGCTTCAGGTCTGCAACCTCGCCACCAGTCGTCGGCCCGTGCCACCGTGTTCAACGGGTGAAGCCCGCCCGTGCTCACTCCTCATTCAGCTCATTGATCGTCCTCGTGGAGCGAAGCCTAGTCGGGGCTCTTGCTCGGTGCTATCGACCAGCCATGAGGTCGGGTTGAGGCTCTAATCGTCCTTACTTCCACTCCTCCTCCGTTATGCACCTCTTCACAAGTCCTCCATGGCTCGCCGTTGTCGGGCTCGCCGTTGTCGGGCTCTCAGCGGCAGCAATCGTCTCGGGCCGCGTTCAGGAAACGAGCGGTAGCGGAGATCGTCACCTCAATCGTACTTCTCCGAGGTGGCGGAGAGTGCACTTTATCGCAGCCCCATCTGTTGAGCTGTGCGTGGTATGAATCCCACTCCGCTCGATCCTTCAGATATTTTTATCCACTATTTCCCAGCCGCGGTCCTTCTCACCTCGTTGTTCATTCTCTTCAACTCGGGGCTGTCGCCTTCTTGTAGTCAGAACGCAATACCTCCAACTCCGAAATCGGCTCTCATTACACCATTCGGCCTCCTGCTTCTTCGAAAGTATGCTCCTCCGCCACCCCTGGTGTTCCGAGCAGAGTGTCCGCGCTACAATCGGCGCGTAGACGAGGTTTATCAGGAGAAATTGCGGGATCGGGCACGGAGCTACAGGCTCACGCCGCCATCCCTATCGGCATCCAAGTCACGCCGCCCATTCGTGAGCTTGCATATCATCATTTATGGCTCATCATTCTTAAGATTGCACACACTACTGTGTGTGACACATTATTCATGTCATTGCACATCTGTAAATGTTCCACTATGATGGATCACGTTGCTTAGTAGCATAGCAATGCCTACTTCATGTTTGAGGTTTTACAACTTTCTCTATAAGTTCTCTAATTTCCAAATCTACTGTTTGTGCTTCCCTGCTTTCTACTCCTTTTACAAAAAAATGCAATTTTTTGTCTTCATTTATATTCAGATCTGTGCCTGCGGTCTGTGGAGGTCTGTCAGCCCTACCAGTGTCCCTTGCCCCTCAAGAAGGAGTATATTTACAAAAAGGGGGTGGTGAGGGACAGAGTCTCTGAATTAAGCAGAAAGCTCTCACCCAGTCAAAAGATCAGGGCTAGATCCAACACCGTTTTTTAGCTCACTGCACCATCCCAGTTTCAGAACCTGGCTGTATGCAAATTAGACTGTTCCTGTCCCAGTGCATGATGGGAACAGGACAAACCAAACTACAGAAGCCAATTCTTACACTGGGAAGGAAACAAGCTCCCGGGGACCGGTTTCTGGCATTACAGCCGTCTTCGGCCCGGTTTGCTTGAATCCTGATGGTGCAATGCTCCATCAGGATTCAAGCAAGCTGGGCCGAAGAAGGCTGAAATTGCCAGAAACCGGTCCCCGGTAGCTTGTTTCCTTTCTGGTGAAGAATTGGCTTGGTAGTTTAGTCTGCCCTGTTCCCATGATGCACTGGGCCAGGGACAGACTGATTTGCATATAGCCAGGTTCTGAGCTGGGTTGGGGCAGTGAGATAAATAACGGTGATGGATCAAGCCCTGATCTTTGGACTGGGTAAGAGTGGTCTGTTTAACTCAGACACTCTGTTCATCACCACCCCCTTTTCTAAATCGTTTTTGGCCACTATAGGTGTGGCAGGGTATACTCAGACATGAGTCCCTTTCTCACTGCTCCATCAGGATTCAAGCAAGCTGGGCCGAAGAAGGCTGAAATGCCAGAAACCGGTCCCCGGTAGCTTGTTTCCTTTCTGGTGAAGAATTGGCTTGGTAGTTTAGTCTGCCCTGTTCCCATGATGCACTGGGCCAGGGACAGACTGATTTGCATATAGCCAGGTTCTGAGCTGGGATGGGGCAGTGAGATAAATAACGGTGATGGATCAAGCCCTGATCTTTGGACTGGGTAAGAGTGGTCTGTTTAACTCAGACACTCTGTTCATCACCACCCCCTTTTCTAAATCGTTTTTGGCCACTATAGGTGTGGCAGGGTATACTCAGACATGAGTCCCTTTCTCACTGCTCCATCAGGATTCAAGCAAGCTGGGCCGAAGAAGGCTGAAATGCCAGAAACCGGTCCCCGGTAGCTTGTTTCCTTTCTGGTGAAGAATTGGCTTGGTAGTTTAGTCTGCCCTTTTCCCATGATGCACTGGGCCAGGGACAGACTGATTTGCATATAGCCAGGTTCTGAGCTGGGATGGGGCAGTGAGATAAATAACGGTGATGGATCAAGCCCTGATCTTTGGACTGGGTAAGAGTGGTCTGTTTAACTCAGACACTCTGTTCATCACCACCCCCTTTTCTAAATCGTTTTTGGCCACTATAGGTGTGGCAGGGTATACTCAGACATGAGTCCCTTTCTCACTGCTCCATCAGGATTCAAGCAAGATGGGCCGAAGAAGGCTGAAATGCCAGAAACCGATCCCCGGTAGCTTGTTTCCTTTCTGGTGAAGAATTGGCTTGGTAGTTTAGTCTGCCCTGTTCCCATGATGCACTGGGCCAGGGACAGACTGATTTGCATATAGCCAGGTTCTGAGCTGGGATGGGGCAGTGAGATAAATAACGGTGATGGATCAAGCCCTGATCTTTGGACTGGGTAAGAGTGGTCTGTTTAACTCAGACACTCTGTTCATCACCACCCCCTTTTCTAAATCCTCAAGAAGGAGAGCATGCTTAAGCGTCATGTCAAGTGTGCCCTATGGCGCTGGAATACAATTGAAAAAGACAGTAACTAAATGGACGACAGGTTTGATACATGGGTCTTTAAAGTTTGGGAGTGGGCAAACCAAGAAGGGAGATGGAACGGTAAGACAATGGCAATGAGTGAGAACCCTTGGTCTACTAAACCGGACGGTGATTGAGATGGTTGCACTGGTTGCGCTCACTGATTAGGAGATGAGAATGGGCGAGGGTTAAGAGGAGAAAATTGGGCAAACTGTGAGTAGGTGAGAGTATTGATGTGTACACCCCAGGGTGTCTCGACACTGGTGCTTGAGGCAATACTATGGACTCTGCCTCACATAGGAAACAAACAGGATTTAAATGTATTTCTAAACATGATGTACAACTCAGTAGTTCTTAAAGAGAAGTCCAACAGCGAGGGGTCAAATCAGAGAAACCTCTTGCAACCCAAGTGGCTTTATGAAACAGTGGAGTTTTTAAAAGATGCAGACAGCAGAAGCGCAGGTATCTGGGGAGGATATCTGGAGATTATTTAAGTCTCAAAATTTGGGACTTTAACAAAGAGATAATTACGTACCAAACACAACATTTTGAAACAAACCCTTTCATTGACATACAACTAATGAAGCTTTTTGAGAATGGGATTGGCATAAGAGTGTCGTTGTACTTACCTGCCAACTAAGACAGAAATGTCACCGTGTGAGGAGGCAGCCGGACCTTTGAGGGGTGTGGCCTCATGCCACCAAAGCACCTGAGAGGTACTTTTGCCCTTGTCGCACCCCCAATCACCCTACTCCAAAACCAGAGAAAAATCTATAATGAGGCGGGTGCCGAATTGCTGGGGTGTTTTCACACCCCTTAATGGATGTCAGCAGTTCAAAGCCTCCGAAAACAGGCTGTAAATCCACTCAGCTCATTTTTTCTGCCACCTTGTGATATTGGCTCTTCACCGAGAGACAGTGTGATGGGAGCCGATATCTTGTGTCACATGGTGGTACTTGTGAGTTGCCAGGTATTCCATAAACCTAGCATCTTGATTTTGTATTACGATTTTCCAAGTTTTCGACCTGCATGCTGCATCTGAAGTGTTGAAACTTGCGAATGCATGAGGGCAATATCTTTAGTGGTCTCCTTAAAAGCTGAAACACTCTGTTCCACTGTAGAGAGTCTGTGGTCCATATGTAGCCAGTTATCCGATTGAAGGTTGGATGTAGCTTGGAGTTAGTTTCTTCCATAAAAAGGTCTGAGCGCTCTAATTTCCTGTAGTAGCATCTCCATTGAAACTGGAGAAGCTGATTTAGGAGGCGAAGGAGTGTCTTGTTTCAGGCGCTTCACATTAGGTTTTATTGACATGGTGCGTGCAGTGTCCATCGTTGCGTCACTGCTTTGCGTTGTGGGAAATTCAGTGCTATCCAGTTTAGAAAATTCTGAAAAAATTTGGGAGTTTTTAATGAAAATATGATATGGCTGTGAGGCAGCAAAAAGAGACCCCTTTGTTCTGCCCATCAACACATATAGTAGCCAGAGTAGATATACAGCACATGAAGAGAGCGAACCAGCTTGATGAATGAACCAACCAAGATGCAAGATGATTAAAGGCAAGGATAATGGTCTTGTACAATGTCCCAGATAGCGAATAGTAGAGAGCTGGGTTCGATGTAAGCGTTGTTGTAAATAGAGCCCTTAAAAATGTCACTTTAGTCAGTGCAAATTCAGTAGATATATCATGCCAGCCTGTATTCACAAAAGTGTAACAGTAAAACCATACACATATGGAAGGCAAAAAGGAGAGTCAAAATTCATACTGCTCGCATATATCCTCATAAAGTATTGTTGTAAAGGTCAAAGCCAGCTCTCAAAATGACCCCCAAAACCAAAAATTGTATAACATCTTGCCAAAGCGATAAAACTGCAGTGTACATAATTCTATTTAACTAAGCACTGAGAGATGTACCTTGTGCTATTATTAGAAACGCCAGAAGAAAAATCGAAAGTTTTGCCGCTATATAAATGAGGAAAATGCTCTCAGCGATGTTTGTGTACAAGATGGCGGCAGCGGGATTGTGGGACCGCCTGCAGGCGTTTACCTTAAAAAAAATATTGTTTGCGGTAGCGGGAGCCAGCAGAAAAGCGTGTAATAGCTTCAGGTAGAATTCATGAATAAACTCTGCGGCCGTCTCCGTGCAACAAATCTTGAATGCGATTCGTTACATCCCCGGAGCGGGAACCTCATGGAGGTGCCACCATGCCCGGTGGCATCAAGCCATCCCTCCTCAGCAGCTTGATTTTGGATGGACTGTAATCTCCATACTAGGGTGATCTTTAGGTGAAGGTAAACAGTATTACAGTAGTCTAGCTGTGAGCCATTGGTGGCTGCTCTCACGTTTTTTCCAGAGTTGATGGAGCAGATGAGTAAGATGGGTCTAATTTTAAGTATATTGAAAGTGCAGATGTAGATGACTGAATACCCAAGCATCTATCTTTAATTTAGAATCTACCCTGACTCAGTGAACCCATATTTAATTAGGAATCTACCCTGACTCCCAGAATCCATCTTCAATTTAGAATCTACCCTGACTCAGTGAACCCATATTTGATTAGGAATCTACCCTGACTCCAAGAGTCCATCTTTAATTTAGAATCTACCTAGACTCTGTGAATCCATCTTTAATTTAGAATCTACACTTACTCCAAGAATCCATCATTAATTTAGAATCAACCTAGATTCGGTAAATCCATCTGTAATTTAAACTCTACCCTTACTCTACTAATATCCCTAAACATCACTCGGCCTCTAAAACCATCAAAGAGCTGCACTGGTTATCCATTAAAAACAGGATAAAGTTCAAGACCCTGTGCATTGTGTATAAAGCGTTGCATAACCAAGGACCAGCACATCTCACCCGCAATCTGACCCCTTATCGTCCGCTCAGAACATTACGTTCATCTTGTTCAGGAGATCTGGTTATACCCCGCACAAAAACGGTCTCATAGGGCGATAGAAGATTCCTGGTATCAGCCCCCAAGTTGTGGAACACTCTGCCACCAATGATTAAAGCCAGTCCATCTTTATGGTTGTTTCGTAAACAACTTAAGACCTGGCTCTTTAATCAATAAATCATCCATAGTTTCCTCAGGGTAAATATTCAGATACTTAGCGCTGAGACGCCCACGGGCCATTGCATGCGCTCTACAAATATCAAAAATAAATAAATAAAATAAATAGTTCAATAATCCATCTTTAATTCAAAATCTACCCTGAAACCTAAACATTTGACGTTCTGACTAGTCTGAGACAAAGGACCTTGTGATGTTGAGGTGAACACATGAAAGAACATCCTCCTACCACCAATGCTTCTGTCTTGTCAAGGTTAATCTCCATCCAGTCCAGGTTTTGTCATGGAGTAGTCAGTATTATAGTTCATTTGAGACAGAGGAGGTTCCTTACAGATGAAAAATCAGGTGGGGGTCCTCAGTATAAATACCGTCGCAGGCAAACCTTCTAATTAGTCCTAGTGTAATTATATACTGAGCAGGTATGGACTGGAGGTCGTATTGAACCCTGAGGCACACTTGTGATCCTGGGGAAAGAAAAGTCACTGTTTGTGGTGTGTCTTAGAACTGAGGTGAATCTCTCTAATACTAAACTGCAATAAGAATAGAACTGTGTAAAAAGATGTGAAGCTGAGGTAAGTTTGCTTCCTTTTTAGGGTCGAGCCTGCGACAGGCCATGCACTGCATGCGCTCTCTCTAGCGAGACGGTATTGTTTACAATAAAGGGCTTGCAACCCGCCCATTGCTTACCATTTATTGGAGTAGGTGTTACTCTGCTTTTCCGCATCCTATATGGCCAGCAGAGGCCATGTGTCACTTCCGTTCCTTTCTCATAGATTGATTATATTTAATTGGTGTCCAACGGATGCTCGCTGCCTTATTGAAGTGCTGTTTTTTTACCCCTTTTGCTCCTATCATCCCCCACTCACCACTTTTCCATGTTGCTGCCCCCTGGACCCACCAGTCATGTTACGATATGATTCACCAAAAAATCGAATATATGTTTAATAATCATAAAAAATATGTAACACCTCTGTTTTTGCTTTCCCAAACTCCCTCCCACCATCCTGTCTTGCTTGCCCGTCCCACTCTTCCATCTGAAAATGAAAAGAGTTGGGATGCAGCGCCAGCACTGTCTGTGTCATTTCACTTTTTTGATACCTTTAATTTTTTGCTGCCACAGCTGTAGGGAATGAAATTGCCCACATTTCATGAGCTTCCAATACATCTAGACAGTGCTTTAAAATGTGTGCCAGTTTGACCCTGAGTTATTTATCAATAACCAAATATGACTCTTTGGGGTATGGCCCTGAGCGTCTTTGGTTTTCAGGCTATAGGCTGCAAACCTAGCTTTTAAAATCCAATGTTAAAACGACATGTGCCACAGGCCACTGACGTCAGGAATTTGGCACCCATTACGCGATTTAGAGGGGATAGGTCTGGCGTACTCTAGGTTTTCCTTACTCTAGAGAAGGCCCCCTCTAGGGAGTGCGCCACTCCCTACATTGCAGAGATGTGTGGAGCCAATCTTCCCCTGTGGTCTATCCAGACTCCCAGAAACTTATCTGTGGCCACTACCTCTATAGGCTTTCCTTCAATATGCCAATATGCCAAAAAGCTTTCCTTATTTTTTTAGTTTTTTGTCTTGTGACTATCATCACCTTGGTGTTTACCATTTTTATTTTCAAGAAGTGTATCATACAATATGATGCCAATGCTGTAAAGAGCCTCTGGAGACCCACTGGGGTTTGGTCAAGGAGTATCATATCATCCAAGTATTGCATTGATTGAATTTTAGAACTGGTAAACTTGGGCTGAAATTCTCGAGTTCTTGCCAACCACTCTGTTAGATCTGGCAGGTACAGATTAAAAAATAGTGGGGCAAGTAAGCATCCTTGCTTTAGAACCCTGTTGGTTTTAATTTTGTTGATCGTGGACCATCCGGTGGTATCTCTTATTTCAATTGGTTTTCTGAAGATAAGGTACCTGTGAAGTGTTTTTATCAGGCATGCTATTACCTGTCACCATGCATGATCCTCTGACATTCTCTGATGTTCAGCGCATGCTACATCTTTCATGAATTTTTACCATGGCTACTTTAGACTCATGAGTACCTACAAAGCACAGCAAAAATGTGCATCATGCAAGTAAGGAAAGTCACATGCTTTATGCATATATAGTTTATATGTTCTATATGTCCTTTACGTTGTGTGTCTTCTTTGACAGATTACAACCTATAACTGGGTCCGTAAGTACGGTGCGCTCACCACACTCACAGCACACCTTATTAGATCTTTTGGAGTGGAAGTGATCAACTATGCTGATGACATGCAGCTAGTGTTCTCAGTGGAAGGGAATCAATCAATGTCTATGGATAAATTCCACGAGTGCATGCAATGCACTACCAATTGGCTTAGGAAGAAAAACCTTCAATTTATTGGAAACAAGACAGAGGATATCTACTGTATCTCAAGTAAGATAGCCCACCCACTCACTACGGAATTCCAGCTGACGCCATTAATTCCAACTAAATCGATACGTAACCTAGGGGTAATGATGGACAGCAATCTTCAGTTGGACTTGCTGGTGAATAAAACCGTGGCACTTGGTTCTCCTTAATTAGAGCCCTAAGAAAGATTCTCCCACTACTCCCCAATTCGGCTAGAACAGAAATAGTGAGGAGTGTCATCATGAGCTGCTGGACTATTGTAACTCCCTATACCTTGGAGCCCCAAACTCCTTGATAGGGAAGTTACAAAGGATCCAAACCATAGCAGCCAAACTTGCGTTAAATCGACATCACAGGTCTTCTACAACTTTGGCACTGAGAGACTTACATTGGCTGCCTATGCAGCAAAGAATACAATTTAAGTCTCTCTGCATTGTTTTTAAAGCTATTCATTACAGAGAAAAATCTCGTGGTACTTGCCCGCGAGAAATCTCCGTTCCTCCTCAGCCTATCTAGTAAATACCACAAAATTCAAAAGCTCTAGAACAGGAGAGAAAGCCTTTAGTACGGTGGCCTTCCGGTAATGGAACAACCTTACGATGGATATCAGACAGTCCGATATTCTCATGCATTTCAGGAAAAAACTGAAAACTCGGCTATTGCCGAGAGAGGAGTAACATGCAGTTTTATCTTGTCCTCCCCTGCCTGGCATCTATCCTTGCATGACTAGTATGTAGTTAACACCAATGTAACTCTCTCAGTGCCAGAATACCCTTAGGGTGACAGAGCGCTATATAAGAACATATTACATTACATTACATTACATAGTGTGTGTGCTGATACTACACTCACGTGGCTGCTTCCACTTTTTTCAGCCACCTCACTATTCACATATGGTCCTGATAAAAGCCTTACGATTAACTTAAGAGGCTTAAACATGTTGACCTGCACCTAAGGGATATCGAAGTATAATTTTAACTTCACTATATCCCGTCTGCATTTTTAATCATGTCCTAAGACCCTTTTAATAAAGTTTTTCACAGGGGCACTTCTTAGAGACATTTTTGTTTTTCACCTCTCCCTGAGTACCCAACCCACAGAGCACTATCAATCAATCAATCAATCATACAAATTTGTAAAGCGCACTACTCACCCGCTAGGGTCTCAAGGTGCTGGGAGGGGGGGGCAGTCTCTACTGGTTGAACAGCCAGGTCTTGAGTTGTTTCCTGAAAGAGAGGTGGTCCTGGGTCAGCCGTAGGTGGGTGGGGAGGGAGATCCATGTCTTGGCCGCCAGGTAGAACAAGGATCTTCCTCCGGCTGTGGTTCTGCGAATTCGTGGGACGGAGGCGAGGGCGAGGCTGGCCGAGCGGAGCTGGCGGGTGGATGTGTAGAATGTGAGGCGGTTGTTGAGGTATTTGGGGCCCATGTCGTGGAGAGCCTTGTGTGCGTGGGTGAGGAGTCTGAATGTGATCCTCTTGCTGACGGGGAGCCAGTGCAGGTCTCTCAGATGGGTAGAGATGTGGCTGTGACAGGGGATGTCCAGGGTGAGTCGTGCCGCGGTGTTCTCTATGCGCTGGAGTCTTTTCTGGAGTTTAGCTGCGGTTCCAGCGTAGAGGGTGTTTCTGTAGTCCAGACGGCTGGTGATGAGGGCCTAGGTGACCGTCTTCCTGGTTTCGGTGGGGATCCACCGGAAGATCTTTCAGAGCATGCGCAGGGTGTTGAAGCAGGATGACGAGACGGCATTGATTTGCTTGGTCATTGTGAGGGAGGAGTCCAGGATGAAGCTCAGGTTGCGTGCGTGGTCCGTTGGCTTGGGGGCAGTGCCCAGGGCCGGGGGCCACCAGGAGTCGTCCCAGGCGGAGGGATATGGTCCCAGGATGAAGACGTCCGTCTTGTCTGAGTTCAGTTTCAGACGGCTGAGCTTCATGCATTCCGCGACGTCTTTCATTCCTTCCTGGAGGCTGATTCTGGCGGTGGTGGGGTCGTTGGTGAGGGAGAGGATCAGCTGGGTGTCGTCTGCGTAGGAGATGATGTTGAGGTTGTGTTGGCATGCGATGGCTGCGAGGGGGCTCATATAGACGTTGAAGAGGGTGGGGCTGAGCGAGGATCCTTGCAGAACGCCGCAGATGACTTCGGTGGCCGCGGATCGGAACGGGGGAGGCGGACTCTCTGGGTTCTTCCGGCGAGGAACGAGATGATCCACTCCCAGGCCGATCCTTGGATACCGGTGATGCTGAGGCGCTGTATCAGGGTGCGGTGGCATACAGTGTCGAAGGCTGCTGAGAGGTCCAGGAGGATGAGGGCAGCTGTTTCCCCATTGTCGAGCAGGGACCTGATGTTGTCGGTAGCTACGATGAGTGCAGTCTCGGTGCTGTGGTTGGCTCGAAAACCGGACTGCGAGGGGTCCGTTTGTCTTGAGGAAGGCGGAGAGTTGTTTGCTGACGGTCTTCTCAATGACTTTGGCAGGAAAAAGGAGGAGCGAGATGGGTCGGAAGTTCTTGAGGTCCGTGGGGTCTGCTGTGGGTTTCTTCAAGAGGGCGCTCAGCTCGGCATGTTTCCAGCTCTCCAGGAAGGTGGCGAATGCGAAGGAGCTGTTAATGATGTCCCGGAGTTGGGGTGTGATGATGGAGTCGGCTTTGTGGTGTGGACAGGGGTCGGTTGGGGAGCCGGAGTGGATGGTGTTCATCATGCGGGTGGTGTCTTCAGTGCTGACCAGGGTCCAGGTGCGGAGGGTGGTGGTGGGGGGCGTTGGTTCGGTAGTTGGGTGCGTGGTCTGTGCGCCGAAGCTGTTGTGTATGTCGGCAATCTTGCGGTGGAAGAATGAGGCGAGTGAGTCGCATAGGTCTTGCAAGGGTGTGATGTCGTTGTTGCAGGCGCTGGGGTTGGAGAGCTCTTTAACGATGCTGAAGAGTTCCTTGCTGATGTGGGATGTATTGTCCAGTCGTTCTCTGAATGTTGTCCTTTTGGTGGTGCGGATCAGCTGGTGGTGTTTGTGGGTGGCGTTCTTGAGGGCTGTCATGTTTTCTGATGTCTGGTCGTAGCGCCAGGTTTTCTCGAGGGTGCAGCAGTTTTTCTTGGAGTTTTTGAGGTCGTTGGTGAAGCATGCAGCTTTCTTGCTGCCGGGTCTGCTGGGGGGGTTCTTCAGTGGTGCGAGAACGTCGGCGCAGTTGGTAAGTCACTGTGTGAGGTTGCGGGCTGCTTCGTTGGGGTCCGTCGTGTTGGCGGGGTTTGTGGCTGAGGGCGGTGGTGAGCTGGTCGGCGGTGATCCTGCTCCAGCTTCTGCGGGGATTCGTTGCGGGTGGTGGTGGGTCGTGGTTCTCCTGAAGTTGAAGTGGACGCAGCTGTGATCTGTCCAATGTAGTCCGGTGGAGTGGCTGAAGGCGATGTGCTTGCTGGATGAGAAGACGGGGTCAAGCGTGTGGCCGGCGTAGTTAGTGGGGGTGTTCACCAGTTGCTTGAGTCCGAGGTTGGCGACGTTGTCCAGCAGGGTGGCGGTGTTGCTGTCATTGTTGTTCTCCAGGTGGAAGTTGAGGTCCCCTAGGAGGATGTAGTCTGAGGAGGTGAGGGCGTGCGGACTGATGAAGTCTGCGATGGCTTCGCTGAATTGTGTGCGCTGTCCCGGGGGTCTGTAGATGAGTGTGCCTCTGAGGGTGGTCTTGGGGTCGGTGTGTATCTGGAAGTGAAGGTGCTCGGCGGCGGTGAGGGTGTCTTCGGAGTTGGCTGTGATGCGGATGGCGTTTCTGTGGACAATGGCGATGCCTCCTTCGGTTTGGTTGATGCGGTCCCTCCGGGTGATCTTGTAGCCCTCCGGGATGGCTATGGCAATGTCGGGGGCTGAGGAGGCGTTCATCCAGGTTTCCGTCAGGAAGGCGACGTCTGGTGATGTTGTGTCAAGGAGGTTCCAGAGTTCGACGGCGTGCCTGTGGACGCAGGATGCACTTGAGGTGATTGTTGCTGGTGCTTGGCTTGGCGGGTGCGATGCAGGTTCGGAGGCAGGTGAATTTGCAGGCTTGGCATGTGAAGGGTCCATGGGTGCGTTTCGGGATGGCTTGGTAGCAGGCAGGGTTCTGGCCGGTGTTGAGTGCGTGGAGGGTGGCGGCATTGTAAATCCGTCGGGTGGGTTGGCATCGTCGAGGTCCAGGGGTCTTGGCGCTGGGCGCGGTCCCGGCGCGGACGGACGCAGACAAGCTTGCCTTTGGCGTGCCAGCGGCGCGCCCGCTGCGCGCGTCCGCTTCGCGGTCTCCATATGAGGGTAGAGAGAGGCAGGAGCAGCTGGGAGGTGGGAGCAGGGTGACCAATGGGAGTGAAGGGGCGGGCCGCAGGGGCTCAGCGGCGGGCGAAGAACCGGGGAAAACGGCGGGGAAAAGATGGCGGGAGGGGGACAACAGAGCACAGGGGTACAGAATGCAAAGCAGGGGCAGAGAAAGCAAATACAACAAGGTGGCACTGGATGTCAAGCGCAGGGGTACAAAAAAGAAAGAGGGAGCGAGCAGACAGGTGGAAAAACGGCAACAGCGGATCAACCCACAGGGGGCTGTGTGGCAGATGGGGGGAGCGACCTGCCTGGAGCCAGGGTCAAAGGTCACTACCTTCACTCATCAAAACCCGCTCCGCTGTAACCAGGATATGTATCACAGCTGGATTGCATTTGGCAGCCCAACTGGGACCCCAATGATGAAGCATGCCACCAACTAGGTTGGTGGGTGAGGGGTCTTCTTATACATCCACTAGATGTCTGTACTCTGCTACTGGCTATTGAGTCACCTGAAATGGTAACATTTTTGGCTTGTTCGTCCACGTTGTTTCCACTATTATCTTGGGGAACAGGACGCAGCCCCAATCTATTTTCCTAACTCTCTAGTTGTTTATTATGTACCATTTACAACAACTTTGACCCCCAACCCACCACTATCAGCCTCAACAACCTCTCTCAACAAGCGAACACCAGCTACACAATAACCACCTCAACCATCATGTCCTCCATCCACTCCAGGGGAACGCACCGACTCCTGCCCCACCATCTTTTCATCCGTTGAAAAAACACTATCAGCACAGAACTCACCAGCATTCTGAACACCTCCATCTCCACAGCAACCTTCCAGACTGATAGAAACATGTGGGGGTCAGACTCTTCCTGAAAGAGCCCTCCACCGACCCCAGCAACTTAGAAAATGACAGACCAATCTCCCTGCTCCCCTACCCAGCCAAAGTACTTGAGAAGGCCATCAACCAACAGCTTACCGAATACTTGGAGCTAAACCAACGACTCAGTGCCTCATTATCAAGATTCTGTGCCAACCACAGCACGGAGACTACACTAGTTGTCACCACAGACTAAATCAGCATCCTACTCTTCTACAGAGAAACGGTTGCCCTGATCTCACACCATATACTGCTCTACAGACTCCACAACATCAGCATTCAGCAAAACGTCCTTAAGTGGGTTGCCTCTTTTCTCTCAGGATGCACACAGAGCATCGGCCTGCCCCTTTCACCTCCGCACCCAAGGACATCACATGTGGCGTACCTCAAGGGTCATCTCTCAGCCTCACCCTGTTTAACATCTACATGACCCCCTCACAGACATCGTCAGATCCTATGGATTCAAAATACTCTCCTATGCTGACAACACTGAACTGATCTTCTCGCTCAAAGAGGTCTCCCACAGCAACTCCATGACCAATGAAGCCAAATAGATGAAAGACACCTGCCTCAAACTAAACTCCAAGACAGAAGTACTGATCTTCAGGAAGAACTCCTGTGCATCTGAGCACAACAGATGGCTAGCAAAACTAGGACCAATGGCCGCTCCGATAGACCAAGCAAGCAGCTTCGGCCTCATCCTTGACAGCCAACTGACCATGAAACAACAAGTCAACTAAGTCGCCTCCTCCTGCTTCCGCACCCTCTGCATGCTCCGCCGAATCTTCAGATGGATCCCAACCAGCTCCAGAAAGACTGTCACTCACGCCCTCGCCACCAGCCGCTCCGACTATGGCAACATTCTCGATGCCAGAATTTCCACTCAGCTCCTCAAAAGACTCCAGACCATACAGAACACCACGGCAGAGTCATCAAGATCCTCCCGAAACAAACCAGCACCACCCCTCACCTCAGAAACCTCCACTGGCTACCCATCCGCAAGAAGCGCCAGATCAAGATCCTCACATACGAAGCTCTACACAACTAAGGGTCATCGTACATCAACCGTTGACTAAGCTTCCACCTCCTCACAAGACACCTGCTCTCTGCCTCGCTCACCCTTGCACATTCCCCCCAGCACCAATCACAGCCTCAGTGGGGATGACTTCTTCTCCTACATCGCTGTCAAGACCTGGAAAAACCTGCCCCTCCACTTACTAACAGCAGCCCCCCTGGCAGACTTCAGAAAGAAACTCAGGACCTGGCTTTCTGACTGAGACACTGCAACATCAGCTCCTAGATACCCTAAGGAGTGACAGTGCTGCTCTATACAAATACTGTATGATTGATTGACCAGTAAGAATTCCAAACACTACTGGCTGAATTTAGATTTTTTTGGATCTCGTATTCAAGGCCTAAATGTATAAAGAATTGAGTCGGATGTATTGTTCCAGTTCTTCAAGGGTCCCAATGACCAGACGTATTTTTCTAGTTCTTCACGGGGCCCAGTGACCAGTCTTGAAGGATCATCAAACAGTGAGTTAACATATAGACATTACATGATTTGCTGCTCCTCGGTACATTCCCAGATTTTTCTCCACTCAGACTTTCGGTATATGGTCAGACTTGCTTCTTGGATTAGCTTACTTATTGCTAGATGATGCTGTAAAGAAGCATTTCCCACAGCTGCTTTGAGTGTCGAGTTCTGCTCTGAGTGGAATGAACATACTAAGCATTGGTCCGAGAAAGGGGTCACATAGAAACCGTGTGCTTTTGATTTGAAATAGTACTATATATACAGGGCCACTGGAATTATGCGACAGGAGAAGCCCACATTTTGCTGCAGGGTTGAGTAAAATATGTGGCAGAAAAGGCAAATTATGCAGCATAGTGTGGCATATTCCGGAATGGTATTACTTCATTATTTTGTCATTTTTTTTACTTGGTAGCACTGCCTAAGCATTGGTTTCACTTCATTAGTGCCTGTTTAATACCCTTAAGTAGCAATAAGCAACAGAAAGGTGACCAGTCCAGCTTTGCAAAGGGCCTTCGATTCAATCAATCAACCAATCAATCACTGCATTTGTAAAGCGCGCTACTTACCCATGAGGGTCTCAAGGCGCTGGGGGAGGGGAGCCGCTACTGATCGAAGAGCCAGGTCTTGAGAAGTCTTCTGAAGGCCAGCAGGGGTCCTGAGTCTGTCATAGGCTGGTAGGGAGGGCGTTCCTGGTCTTGGCGGCGAGGCAGGAGAAGGATCTGGCGGTGGTTTTACGGATATGAGGAACTGTGGCAAGGGCGAGGTTGGCTGAGCGGAGGCTTCGGGTGGGGATGTGGAAGCTGAGTCGGTTGTTGAGGTAGGTAGGTCCGGTGTTGTGTGGAGCTTTGTGTGCGTGGATAAGAAGTTTGAAGGTGATCCTCTTGTTGATGGGGAGCCAGTGCAGGCCTCTCAGGTGGGGTGTGATGTGGCTGCGTTGGGTATGTCGAGGATCAGTCGTGCCGAGGCGTTCTGGATTTGTTGTAGTCGTCTCAGGAGCTTGGTTGTTGTTCCTGAGTAGAGGGCGTTCCCGTAGTCGAGTCTGCTGGTGATGAGGGCCTCGGTGACGGTTTTTCTTGTGTCAGGAGGGATCCATTTGAAGATTCTGCGGAGCATTCGGAGGGTGTTGAAGCAGGACGCGGAGACGGCATTGACTTGCCTGGTCATGGAGAGGGTGGAGAACGAGGATGACCCCCAGGTTGCGTGCTTGGTCTGTGAGTTCCGGGGCTGTGCCTAGCGATGTGGGCCATCAAGAGTCGTCCAAGACTGATGGGGTGGGTCCGAGAATGAGGACCTCTGTCTTGTCTGAATTCAGCTTCAGTCTGCTGTCCTTCATCCAGTCGGCTACGGTCTTCATTCCTCTGTGGAGGTTGGCTTTGGCAGTGTAGGGGTCTTCGGTGAGGGATATGATCAGCTGGGTGTCGTCGGCGTAGGAGATGATGTTGAGGTTATGTTGTCGTGCGACGTGGGCGAGCGGTGCCAAGTAGATATTGTACAGCGTCGGGCCGAGGGAGGATCCCTGTGGTACGCCGCAGATGATCTCGGTGGTTTTTGAGCGGAAGGGTGGGAGGCGAACGCTCTGAGTTCTGCTGGAGAGGAAGGATGTGGTCCAGGCCAGGGCCTTCTCTTGAATTCCGGCGTCATGGAGGCATGCTGATAGGGTGCGGTGGCAGACTGTGTCAACGGCTGCTGATAGGTCCAGGAGGATGTGGACGGCTGTTTCTCCTTTGTCCATCAGGATCCTGATGTTTATCAGTGGTGGCGATGAGGGCGGTCTCGGTGCTGTGGTTGCTGCGAAAGCCGGATTGGGAGGGGTCCAGGATGTTGTTGTCTTCGAGGTAGCGGGTTAGCTGTTTGTTGACAATCTTCTCTGTCACTTTTGCTGGGAACGGGAGCAGGGAAATGGGCCGGAAGTTCTTGAGGTCCTTGGGGTCCGCTTTGGGCTTCTTCAGAAGGGCGTTGATCTCGGCGTGCTTCCAGCTTTCTGGGAAGGTTGCTCTCTTGAAGGAACTGTTGATTATTTTCCGGAGGTGGGGCGCGATGGTTGTGCTGGCTTTGTTGAAGACGTGATGAGGGCAGGGGTTGGATGGGGATCCGGAGTGGATGGAGTTCATGGTTTTGATGGTTGACGTTGGCGGACGTTAGACCAGGTGGTCAGGCGACTGGTGCGGGTGGTGGTCGCAGGGGTGGTGGACTCAGTGGTGGGTGCGGGGGTGTCGGAGTTGAAGCTGTTGTGGATGTCGGTGATCTTGCAGTGAAAGAAGGTGGCCAGGGAGTCGCACAGGTCTTGTGATGGTGGGATGTCCTTGGTGTTGGATTGCACGTCAAAACACGTCACTACATTTTTAGTAGCTTTTGATCCATTTAAACTAGAAACAATATTTTGTTAAAATCTGCAGATTATGCGGCAGATGATGGATTGAGTGGTAAATCCTGCAGATATAACTATGCGAAAATCGCTGCTTTGCGTAATTCCAGCGGCCATGCATATATAGCCTATTTATCACAATACATCTCATTAGTTTTGCCCGTTTTCCATCCCCTAACATGCCCTCTAGAAAGATCCACTGTGTGATGGGTACATAAGATATTTTCCACGTGGAGAAGACGCAGCCCACTGCCTTGACCCTACCGCGGCCATGGTCTTTAGATGTTGTAATGGGCACAACAGTGGATTCGATATGCTAAGATGACTGCCCTTCTCTCGCTCATCCTATCTGGCTAGCTTTAACGTTATTAAGCAGGCGCAGGGAGCCGGCATGTCCAGTTGGGCACCAGCCATGAACAGGATTGTGTGCATCGTCTGCTTTACTGGTCTGCAACAAATTCTACAAAGAGATTTCCATTCCTCGGCGCTCGCGCTCTCTGTTCCCCGGCCAAAGTAGGACTGAATGAAGCAACCGACAACAGACCAGTACCCGAGGACATTATCCGCAGTGGCAGCACAAAGGTACGCGCGTGTGAGAGCAAAGGAACTCCCAATGTTATCATGTAAACATGTCTGGGTTGGAGGCAGAAGAGTACAGGAAGTTGGGGTGGGATGGCCTTTAACCTCGTGGATGGAGCTGAGCGGCCAAGAGCTGATCCCTTGCTGAGTCGGACCATCACTGCACCCCCAGCCCCGCCCTTCCCGCCGCCAAGCCAAAGGCGCGCTCGGCTCAGACAATCAGTGCTCCAGTGACAGTTGACAGCACCCTCTGCGATGCGCCCTTAACTTTTACATCTACAAAACTCCACTTTCGAAACACTCAGAGCAAGTACCAGGGGCAAAATCACACCTGCCAGAAAGACACCTTGAGTGACGCTTGCAGGTGACCAAAGTCCCCTGGAGCCTCCAGAGGCAGCCATGGCCCAGGCCCGGCGCTGCTGTGCACCTTCGACCAGCAGGGGACAGGTTACCCTGCAGTGCGTCTCTTTCCTGAAGATACAACCACAATATACCATTACAGCACCCTCTTCCGTTGCACATCACGTGATTGGCCTCCTGCGTCTCCTTTGTTGCTGCACAGCCGCGGGCACCCAATGACCCAGGGCTGGGCGGCTGGAGGTATAAAGAGACCGCGGGCCGAATAGCCGGCTACCACGTGCCCGAAATCACAAGCCTTCCACAACACCACAAAGGAAACAAATTCAATTATTTCCAACAGTTATTCATATTCCATAAAAAATGTAATATTTCATATTTTATAATATTTTTGAAGCAAATACCAGGGTAGGCTCAAAGGAGATAAGGGAGTATGATTTACTGGAGAACAGATCTCCAGACTCCGGAAAGACGACGTGCACAGAAAATCAAAATAATACAGGGGAGGAGAATGTACTTGCCCTCTTTGTCTACGTAAGAAAGAAGCAGCTTGCATTTTTAATTCTTATGCAGCCCAAACAAAGCCGCCTCTGACCCGCCAAAGATAACAGGAAGAATGTTCTGAGCACCATCTCCGAGCACGTGACACTGGATTGCTAGCCATTGCAGCCACAGGTCATTGCAAACAGTGTCCTCTAAACAATGCTCGCTTTTAGAGGTGCGGGCCTACGCCTATCCCATCTCTGTAGTTGGAAATATATTGCAGCTCGAATTCAAAAACACAGTCGTGCGCATTGTCATTGGTTGCTGCCCTGGTTGGACGCGTTCTATAGCTTGGATTTCTGACTGCGAATCTTCACCAGTCCAAGTCAGAATCTGCCTCATGACTCTGGTACAGATTTGCCCTACTTTTGCAAAACACACAACTACCTGTCCCAACATGGCTCCCACAGTACATCCTGTTCTGTGGACCATAAGGGAGCAGAGATTCAAGAACACATAGGGGCCCATTAGGATCTCGGATCTTAGGATCCGCATGACATCCGTCCCCGCCCACCACCCATTCCCCCCACCCCCCTTCATATTACTATGGCGGTGGGGTTCGCCGCTTTTCGGCCTGGTCAACAAGTTGACTGGGCGAAAAGGAGTTTAATATGGTGGCAGTGTTTGTTAGACACCGCAAGCCATATTACTATGGGGGCAGAAACATACCTTTCTGTGGCGGCGATGCCGCCACAGAAAGGCATGCAGGAATTGCTTGCGGGAGCCCTGTGCGGGCCCCCAGGGACTCTGAGGGGTGGGGGGTGCACATGGGAGGTACCTGTGGTACCCTCCATGCAGTTCCATGAACAAAATGGCAGGCACCACGCGGTGCCTACCATGTTGTGCATGGAAGTACACAACATGCCTTCCTGGCATTGTGGTGGGCGGTGCTGAGTGCACCGCCCGCTACAATGTCAGGGATGCTGGATGCGCCCGCCACTGTGGCTGGCGCATCCTAATGGCCCCCACGGGACCCACGTCCTTATGGCGGGTGGTCCCATTTCACGCCCGCCATCCTAATGACCCCCATACTGTTTATCCCAAAGTAACTAGAAAAAAATAATTTTTATTTTTTAAGATATCTTAAACCCTCAGAAGATTTTGGATGGAAAAGTAGGACTGTGACGTGGAAGACTATGACTAGCACAGCGACAAGGAAGGATATGACTAAGGGCCATATGTATCATACTTCCGTTTTGCGAATTCCAAATAGCGAATTTTAAGGAATCGCTATTTGGAATTCGCAAAACAGTATGTATGTACAAAATCGCTATTTAATAGCGATTACTTACCATTCCTAATTTGCGATTA
Source organism: Lissotriton vulgaris (assembly GCF_964263255.1). Taxonomy (NCBI): domain Eukaryota; kingdom Metazoa; phylum Chordata; class Amphibia; order Caudata; family Salamandridae; genus Lissotriton; species Lissotriton vulgaris. The sequence continues at coordinate 1,978,832,238 of NC_141687.1, read as the reverse complement.
GCAAATTGCTAATCGCAAATTACCCATTCATTTCTGTGGGCCAGGAGGCCCAAAGGAATGAAGGGGCAATTTGCTTTTAGCAATTTGCTAATCGCAAATTAGGAATTTTTTCAAGGGTGCCGGGGTGTCTCAAGAACACCCTGCTGCACCCCTGAAAAAGATTTTTGTGGGCATATGGCGCACATACATGCCCTAAGGGCATGTATGGGCATCATATGGCACCTTTTGTTTTTTGGAAAGAAGCTTTTTGAAAAGAATTCGCAAATTACCCCCAACTAGAAGTTGGGGGTAATTTGCAAATCCTTAATGGCATTTTTTGAATAATTTTTGTTTGATACATTGTATTTAAGGAATTGCAAAATTTGCGATTCCTTAAGTGCAATGGCAAAATAAGGAATTGCAAATTTTGCTATTGCTTATTTTGCATCAAATATGTTTGATACATACCATTTGTCAAATTAGCATTCGCAAAGGCCGAAATTCGCAGAATTTCTGCCTTTGCGAATGCTAATTAGCTTGATACATATGGCCCTTAGAGTAATAAATATAACTGGTAAATAATCCGAATTGTGCTTGTCTCGCCATCTTCCTCGTCCAAGCTCTCTTGAAATGAGCCATACACAAGCTGAGTAAATGTTGCCAATAAAGAGATAATCACAAATCAAGTGGACAAAATCATGCAGACTAAATTGTAAGTGATGTAATGCAAACCTATTATTACTGTACTGCTGATAAAACAGCTGCTCCAAAAGAACAGCAAATTATTTCACTAATGCATTTATAATGTGAAATAAAGGCATGGGGTATAGCCCAAGTATCGGCTGCACAAATATCTTTAAGGAAAGTACCCTTAAACTCAGTCCAAGAAGTAATGCCCCTCGTGGAGTGACCATGAGTCCACGCGGACAAGGAAACCCCAGCCTTTTAATATGCTAAAGACATGATCATCCTGACCCTGGTCGAGGTGCATGGGCGATGACTTTGATTAGCTAGACCAAAGGTTCATCCCCTTCTATCAACTGGCCCCATTTGTTGATTTCTTCTTGATTTAATGGTAAAGTTAGCTGGTCCTGTGTCCAGTCCAGTGTACCTGGGGAATCCCATATTGGGTTTAACTTGCTGTTGTAAGAGGTATCTAATGTAGACCTAATGGCATCCCTTTGAAGCTGTTTACAACTGGTCATCTTCCCCTCTAGTTCCTCTATTGGTTTCTTATCAAAGCTGAAAGGTATAGCATCACATAAGAAAGTAAGCTTGGGCAAAATTATCATCTTAACCAAATGTACCCTTTTGAGTAGTTAGTGTACATTTTGCCATTTCCCATCAACCTATTTAATAATGAGAACACCAGAAGGCGCAACTACGCACCTTGCACGCCAACGGGCGGGACAGAGCCGTGAGGTGAACGGCGGCATTTTCAATCACCGGCGGAGGAGCGCTGGACAGCCCGCCGAACCACAGACCCCAGCAGTCTCAGGCGCGGCGCGCCTGTGACGCGCTAGGAGCGCCCGGAGGAGCTAGATAACGCTGACCTCCAAGGAGCCCAGGGGGGAACACCAGAAGGCGCAACAACGCACCTTGCACGCCAACGGGCGGGACAGAGCCGTGAGGTGAACGGCAGCATTTTCAATCACCGGCGGAGGAGCGCTGGACAGCCCGCCGAACCACAGCCCCCAGCATCCTCAGGGGCGGCGCGCCTGTGACGCGCTTGGAGCGCCCGGAGGCGCTAGATAACGCTGACCTCCCAGGAGCCCAGGGGGGAACACCAGAAGGCGCAACAACGCACCTTGCACGCCAACGGGTGGGACAGAGCCGTGAGGTGAACGGCGGCATTTTCAATCACCGGCGGAGGAGCGCTGGACAGCCCGCCGAACCACAGCCCCCAGCATCCTCTGGGGCGGCGCGCCTGTGACGCGCTTGGAGCGCCCTGAGGTGCTAGATAACGCTGACCTCCCAGGAGCCCAGGGGGGAACACCAGAAGGCACAACAACGCACCTTGCACGCCAACGGGCGGGACAGAGCCGTGAGGTGAACGGCGGCATTTTCAATCACCGTCGGAGGAGCGCTGGACAGCCCGCCGAACCACAGACCCCAGCAGTCTCAGGGGCGGCGCGCCTGTGACGCGCTAGGAGCGCCCGGAGGCGCTAGATAACGCTGACCTCCCAGGAGCCCAGGGGGGAACACCAGAAGGCGCAACAACGCACCTTGCACGCCAACGGGCGAGACAGAGCCGTGAGGTGAACGGCGGCATTTTCAATCACCGGCGGAGGAGCGCTGGACAGCCCGCCGAACCACAGACCCCAGCAGTCTCAGGGGCAGCGCTCCTGTGACGCGCTTGGAGCGCCCGGAGGCGCTAGATAACGCTGACATCCCTCTCGCCCCGCGAGTCGCGCGCGGGAGGCACCAGGGAGAAGCCCGGGACAAGGGCTGGGCCGTCTGTGGCCGTCCGGGGGCGACCAGGGACGGGACGGGCCACCACCCTTGGCTTCACTCGTGAGTACGAGCAAGTGGTAACTTGTGGATGTAACTTTGTATATGTTTTAACAGCCGTCCGTGACTTCTGAACTACCCCAAAAATGTCTATTCATTCTACCCTACCAGATAACTATTTGCTGAAAGTAGTAACTAGAATTAATAGCGATAGAAGGAAATCGCTAGGTAAAAGTACATTTCCAGATCTCCCATTGGTTTCGTCCCCGGATCCCAATAATGTCGATATGAATACCACCAATGGCATTATCACAGCAGTTGAGACTGATAACACCGGTATTAATGTCGAATCTACTGAGGTCCCTGATAACTTGACTGTGGTGGAAGATAACCCATGTGAGACCCCTGAAGGTACCTATCAGCAGTCCAATAGGGGTACTAAATTTATGAGAGCATGCAGGAAAACAGCTCCTAAACGGAGAAATCATTCTGTCAGAAAAAACAGAAAAGACACCATACACAAGGATGACAACGAGGAAATAGGGGCATTATCTAAAGATGACTGTGTTTTTATTAAATAGTTACCGAAGAGAAACTTTTTGTTTTGGTTTGATAAAAAGGGGATTCTTTCTCCTTTTCATAAATGCAGGCATGTAGTCTTGAACCTACTTGTGGTGGACAATAAGGTAGACACCACTAACATCCTCATTAGAACAAATGAAGGGTGGAATTAATATTCTGTACCTGAATAAGTTCATACATGTTGAGTAAAGGTCACAGGTTTGAAGGATAGATATATAATAAGATTTGATATGTCATTTTGTTCACAGATACAACGCCTGATGACTAACAGGAGTTGGATGGGTAAACCGTGAGTTATCCTGAGGACAGTACAAATTGTTATCTTACCTCACTTTTCATTTCCTAACGGTGTGGGCAGGCCTTAGCGTGCTTGGACCCCCGTAGGATTGTTTTGTTTTGTTTTAATTTGGTCCTGAAGAAAGCTGAGCTGACTTTAGCTTTTTACAGCAGAAACATGTTGACCAGTCACCTATTGGTATCGCTGGACTAAAATCAAAACATCCAGTGATTATACCAATTTTAATGTGAAACAACTGGCCCCGAATAAAGTCTGTTGAGGCACGGTTGTGATCTTTTATCCACACACTTTTTGCACTGATCACCACTTTCACACACACCTGCTCCGCTGCACTTGCAGGCGTGGTAGCACACAGGAGGGGATAGTCAACCCCCCTGTGAACAAACCCAATGATGAAGCATGTCACCTCTAGGGTGAGTGAGGGTTCTTTTAGAAAATAATTAATTTTCCCCTTTTTCCTTCACATATGCATAGATTTATGTACCATCTGACCACTCACTTTTAGGATAGGTTTTCCACCTTGTTTACACAGAAGAATAGGGTTCTTCATGGTTATAATGTCCGGGGCGCTCTTTTGTTGATTACAATCAATGTGTTTTTATTAAGCCTGACCAAATTGACTTGTTAGTGAATACTATCGATAATAAATTCAAAATGGTTGTAGAGCCCTTGCTAGCTAAAATTGATGATCTATGGGCAGAAGTACTGAGACTAAGGGCTGTGGTGGATCAGCATGCAGTTAGTTTGGATAAAACCATATCAAATATTAAAGGTACAGCGTGCCCAAACACAGCACCTATACAGGACAGGGTACAACAACGCCTTACAAATAGTGCCCCCTCTATTGCTAATACTGGGAAACAACCATCTAAAGGGTCCTCTGTATCAACACGCCCATTAGCCCAGGAAGTGGGCCGACCTTCACAGGTACCGGCAGCTGGACCAACAAGCGTAGCGTCAGGTAGTTCACACACACTGATGCAAGACCATCACCAGCTTCCAACAGAGGAAAGGCTGTTTTGGTGCCAGCTGTATCAGCAATGCCTGCTACCATAGGGGGGACTAATGGGGTACCCGTAAGGATATGTAGGCGCCCAGTAGATCTCCCCCCTGAATGTGTACCCTATGTTGTGGTCTTAACTAATGTTCCCGACTCTAAGTCAGGCCTCCTATACCTAGGAAACCGCGGATTCCCTAAAAAATAAAACAACTTCATGGTTAAACCGCCACTGTGGTTACCCAGTTGGCTACTCTGATCAAATTATTTCTATCAGAAGAGTCAATTGGATTGGTAATACCAGGAAGACCTGTGGGGGCGATTGCGTGATCATTAATTTTTAACATCCGCAACATGTTGCGACGGTCCTGCTTAGAGCAGCCTCACTCACGCAGTCGGAGACAGATGTTGTTGCAAGACCATTGGGCTATTTCTATAACCATCTTAACAGGTTGCCTTCTGCTATTTGTAGGGAGGGGGCTAAGAACTACTTCAATTATCCACCTATTGTAAATAGACCTGGGTTATCTAACTTTTTCCCGGGTTTTCAGGATGGTACATCTATTCCGCCGATGCACATGTTGAATTCCGCCCCCGGGGGGAATAGATTTATAACACACACCCCCAACCCATTATAAACCTGTGATAGCACCCTCTTACCTGTTAATGGGATGGTTTATCAAGTTCCAATTCAGAATAGGTACCAGTCGTTGAGTTTTTTGGACCAAAATGATTGACATGAGATTGATCCGGTCCTTGGGGGAGATGCAAATAGTAACAATATAGGAGAATTAACTATACCTGCAAATGAACTAGTTAATAATGTGATTGTAGATTGTATGCCTGTTGGGGGAGGAGTTGGGAATTCAATGTGTAACATAGAGCTTTTTAATGCAGATGATAACATGTCCGTATTTAGTGATGGAACGCCTATTGTCAGCCATGATAGGGAAAGGGTAACTTGTTATATTGCCAGCTGGAATATTGCAGGCCTGATGGCCAAAGAGGATATGCTAGGATGGAAAGATTTTATTAGTTTATTTGACATAATTTGCCTACAGGAAACCTGGTGTAAAATTTTTAAGGGCAGTGATGGCTTTGTATCCTATGAACTCCCTGCCTTGGCTTCGACCCATGGTAAAGCTAAAGGAGGGTTGCTGGTTTTGATTTCAGTCAAGTTACCTATTTCGGTGAAAAAGTATGTAAAAGTGGGGGCCCAATTCACAAATTTTATGGCTAGCACAAGAAGCGGGTAGAAATATACTTTTGATTAATTTCTACAATAATGTATTTGATGGCACTAGACACAATGCAATTAATGAATTAGATAATGCTCTGATTAATTTTGAGAAAAATTTTAATGCCGTTTATGATTTTATTTTCGTGGGGGATTTTAATGTTTCAGTTTGCCCCTTATCATCTCAGAAGTTATGTGGTGTTTACAATCGCTCAGGGGATGCTGATGTTCATTTTCCCCATCTTTTGTATTGAGAAACACTGAATAACTTTCTGATAGATTATGATATGGAAATTATGGAAAACGCAAAGAATGACCAGGGAGAAAGTATTCCAACTTTCAAAGGGAGGGGGGCTAATACTGCTATTGATTTTATGTGCATGTCTTCTAACCTTATTCCCCTGTGCTCAGAGCCCAAGGTGGTTGATGTTATGTTAAGTGACCATAACTGCTTAACTACTGAAGCCATGATTTGGAAACCTATCCCCACACTCGATCAGGGTATTATTGCTAATATTGAACCCCACAGACCAAATGGTTTTAGGATGAGGTGGAAAGGAGAAAAAGCTGATATAACATCTGATTCCATCATCACTAGTTGCTTGATGGAAATTACGGCAATCCTTGAACAGGAAGAAACTGTGGCTGTCAGTATTGATCACTTTAATAGAATTAATTCAACCATCAATAAGACGTTTACTAAGGAAGTAGGGCACAAGAGTAGACATAAAAGGGGGTGGTTTGACCATGCTTGTTCTACTGCCCGGAGCGATCTTAAAGAGGCCCTAGCAGCTAAACCAAGAAATAAGAGTCTGGTGATTCAACTTAGGCAGGATTATAATTTGACCCTTAAACGCAGAAAAGTTGAATTGCAACAGGAAGCGTGGGACAATCTTAGCCAAGCGGCAGAACTGAAGAATTGTACTTTGTTTTGGACCATGGTGAACAGCCCATTACTTAAGGATGAGAAGGTCGCAGAGCTCACATCTAATGTGAGCATGGAATCATGGATTCAACATTTTTCCATTATTTTTGACTCTGATAATAGACCAGCCTCCCATGGAGAAGGATGGCCCATCATAGCCCTAAATATCACCTTAGATGAGGTTATGGTTAGTATAAGAGCCAGTAAGGGAGGGAAGGCCCAGGGACCTGATGGGGTACCCATAGATGTATATAAGACCGCCCCGGAGATCTGGGGCCCATTACTGGTCAAGATCTTCAATGCAGCTGTTTGCTGCAAAATACCATCTACATGGGTAGAATCTATAATTGTCCCTATCTATAAGAAAGGTGACCGGGGCGATGCCAAAAATTATCGGCCAATATCCTTACTGGACTCATCTGTCAAAGTCATGAGTCGGGTCCTTCTAGTCAGATTAGAGGAATGGGCAGAGACTAATGAGATTTTAACTAATTGTCAGTTTTGGTTCAGAAAAGGCCGTGGCACCATTGAGCAGTGCTTGAATTTAGAACTTTTGGTAGGGAAATATACACAGGCCAAAAATGGGTCACTTTATTTATGCTTTTCTGACCTAAGCAGCGCTTTTGATATGGTAGACCACGCTATATTATGGGCTAAACTGATTGAAATGGGAGCTCCCGAAAGTGTAGTTTACTTTTTGGCCCGCCTGTACGAAAAACTTAGCACCAGTGTACGGTATGGACCTAATGGGGAGTGTACGAGTAAGTTTAGGATCGGGAGGGGAATTAGGCAGGGGTGTGTTTTAGCACCCCTACTTTTTACACTCTTCATAAATGAGGTGGATTCTGTTCTGCAGACAGTTACGGCAGACGTCCCTAGAGTTAACAATCTTAACATCCCTGTGTTACTCTATGCGGACGACGCAGTGCTGCTGTCCAGGACCCCCCTGGGTCTTCAACGCTTGATGGACAGGTTTGTGCTGTTCATCAAAAACAGGAAACTGGTGATTAATAGGTCGAAAACCTATGTGATGGAGTGCGGGCCCGGACGAGCTAAAACGAAAGTCAATTCTCATTATTTTATAGAAGGTGAACCGGTTCAAAAAGTTGACAATTTCTGCTACTTGGGGATCACTGTTTCAAAAGATGGCAGCTGGGATATTGAACATAAAGCGGTTAAAACAAAGATGATTAGGAGTGCTAATGGGGTTTTTGTATTTGCCAAGAAGTTCGGGAATAGACGCATTAAGGACATGTTAAAAATTTTCCAATCTAGATGTCTTTCTGCGGCCCTTTATGGGGCTGAAGTATGGGGTGTGTCATCAGCCGGGAGTCTACAGGTGGAGGAGAATAATTTCCTGAAAAGGCTCCTGTGTCTACCCAAATCTACCTCAAATAACTTGGTCCATAAGGAAACAGGGACTCAATTCCTGAACGATTTGATCATGTTAAGACCCTTATTACTATGGCGCTCTGTTTGGCTGAATGATGGCACCTCATTGAATAGAGCCATTATTGAGGATTGCCTCTCTTTGGACCAGCACCTAAGGATCCCCTGGATTAAATATAGTATTGATTGTTTTCAAAAGGTTTTCGGGTTTAATGTGATCAATGATCGATACTGTGCCTCTGATATCTCCAAGTCAAATGTGAAAACTACTTTTTTGAATTATTGTTTAGAGAAACGTGCTTTGGAGGAATCTAAACTATCCACATGTAAGCTATACAATAGCATGAATAATTTTACTGGGTTTCACCCATACCTGACACAGGTGACCAGAGTTTTGCACCAGTTTGTACTAACTAGAATGAGGATGGGAACGGTACATTATCTGGTTGCGTGTCCTAATATAAAATTGCGCCCTACCGGACCCTGTGCTTGTGATAACAAGGCGGAACAGAGCACTACGCACTTTCTTTTATCATGCCATTTGTATAGTGAACTAAGGAAAACCTTCTTAAAGCCAATGTTGAAAAGATTTGGAGTAAGAACAATTACTGACTCTATGAAACTGCTTTTTAATCTGCACCATCCGGACATTTGCTTCTTTACGGCTACTTTCCTGCTTAAGGCAATTGGTGCCAGGAAGAGTATGTGTTTTTAATTATTTTATTTATTTATTCCACCCCCCTCTGGATAACAAATGTATATATTTTTTCTTTTTAACCTATGAAATGTTTGAATTTGTAATTGTGTGTGCTTTTATGGACATGTTTTTTATGTTCCGAATAAAGCTTTATGAATTGAAGTGAAGTGATAATGAGATGATTTATTATGATTCACCTCTATGTTCTTTTTATATCATGTACCATCTTTATCCCTATGTACCTCAACTCCATCTTTACTGACTTTCTTTCCTAGTTCGAGTTACATATTATAATTTCAGTCTTTGTTATGTTAACCTGATAACTGGCCAAAGGCATTTATCATTTGCTCTCTATGAGGGAGAGATTTCTCTATGTCTGCTGTGTAAATCATTTGATAATCTACATATAAGGCAATTTTCCGTTTAAATCAACTACAAGGGAAGGGTACACTATCTTGGGATTGCCTGCTGAAAAAAACAAGTGGCAACATTTTCAGATACAAGTATCATCAGCTGCCTAAATAGAGCAGATCACATCTGGATGCCATGAAGGAGATATGTCAAAATGAATTAGAGCAACAAAACATTCCACGTAAGAAGACAAAAGTCTCACTAGCTATTGGATGCAGCAGATAAGGGCCAGAAACCACTAACGTGTGTAAGGGAAGGAAACTTACCTCAGAGGGAGCAAGAATCTTATGGCAAGTATATTTTACCACGCTATACGCTACAGTAAAAGCCGCTTCTTTGAGAAAGAACCACCATTTCACTCTTCATAGAATTTACTGGACTCCATTGAAGATGGTGAACATCAGGAAAAGAACAGATAATAGAAATCCCAAATGCGTAGGCAGTGATGCAGGAGATTTACACTCCTCCGCAGTGCAGAAAAAAATAAAAATAAAATGATGATTACCTTGATATTATCATTTTATTTTACTTTGCTACGGGGCTCGGTTGGGGCGGGGCTGGGGCCACGGGGATGTGGTTTACCCATTCCAAGTGCGAATAACTGCTTGGCCGGCCATTTTAGCCCAGCCAAACAGTCATGGGCACTCTGCATGTTCCCCACCAGGCTGTAATGCTGAGCCTAGTGAGGAACATGCAAAGGCCCCCAGTCCACGTCTGAGCGCCGAACCACCATTGCACAGCGCAGCATTGTGATTGGTTATGGGGAGCCTGTCTGCTTCCTGGTTTGGGCGTTCTAGAAGAAAAGTAGTGAGGCAGTGGCCTTTTTAAAGGTAAGTTAAAAAATATATATATTACCCACCACTGCCCACCCCCGTTCCCTGCTAGCCGCCACTGCAGTTGGCCCATTGTCCAACAATATTGGCAAAAGCTGGGTAAGACACTAACAGGAGATTTTGCACAGAAGATAGATGTAAGTCCAACTCTCCTTATTATTGGAAGACTAAAAGAAGAAGAAAAGGAGAGGATGAAATTGCCATCAAAGTAAATTGTTTTTTATATGCTGCTGCTAGCTAGAAAGGAAATAAGTAAGACATTGATTAATACGATATTAAGACTTAATTGCATGTAAAATGGTTAGGTTATGTAAACTATATCTATGTTCTAGATGTGCAATATTCCAATGAAAAAATGTACAGATCTGGCAGTCATTCTGTACCTGGTAAAACCAGCACAATATAAATTTGACATAAGGTCCAATGAATAGACCACATTGAGGGTTGGATATACTTGGTCATAACAGTCATGTATGACTTGATATAACTTCTGAGTGATGAATGTGAGATGGATGGCTAGATGGAAAGGCACTTGCCTAAATGCCGAGCGAAGAGCCTCATGTTTTGTTAATTTTTCCAGTCGGTATACATCTAAGGTGATTTGAGGACTAATACAAATAAAAACTAGACCAAAAGTGACTAATAACAAGTCTGCCAGTTTGAAAGTGGAAATTCTTTGGAGATAAATAAAGAGAGCTCTATAAAGATCCAAAGAGTTTCAAAACCTTTCCTGATCAGAAAAAGGAGAGGGGAAAGATAGGAAGAACCAGATCCAGAGGTGGAACAAAGATGAAATCTTGCGTAAAAAGCAAAATCAGGTCTTAAGATAGCCTTATAAACAACAAACCTTAACAAAGGTGCATGAGAAAGTAGCGCTTCTGTTTCTGCTAACCTATGGCCCACATAGCCAACAACAAAAATACGTAAAGAATTAGGAATATCAGAGAAATTGATTGAAGGGGCTCAAAGGGCCCTAAAGAAGTTTGATCGCAAGAGGCAAATCGCAGGAAGACTGAGAAGTGTCAACAATAAAATCTTCAATAAAAACTTCTAAGAAGCCTAGCTGCTAGTTAATCAAAATCCGAAATTGAGGAACTTCTAATGGCTCTGATGGTTGTCCATTGACTATTTAAGGAGCAACCTCAAGCCCCCCCAAAAACCATCCTGAGCTTCTTGTGCCCCAAAGGAAACAGGTACCTTAATCCCTAAAAATTGGTTTGACCTACACCAGGAACTATAATGCTTTCAGTGCCTCTCCTGGACTTTCAAAGTGCTCTGCTTTCCTAAATCCTGAATAGGTATTGCAGTTTCAGAGGAACATTCTAAAGTATTTAATCCATGCATCACCGTCTCTAGACTCAGGGGTGAGATGGTGAAGAATCCTCTGTAATAGCTGAGGATACTTCAGGGAGTTGAGAAAACCGTAAAAATGCACGGAAGGTAGACTGCTAACTGAAGAAATAGAGGGAACAAACGACAAAACTACAATAATGAGCTACCAGCAGAACCTCCACCTGCTCCTCTTCGATCTTGCAAAGAACATTGCTTAGTAAGGAGAAGGGGGAGCGGAAAGGCAAAAAGCAGCGCTCTGGGCTAACAACAGCTTATCGCATCTACCTGCCAGACATCTGGACATGGTATGAGAGAACAAGGTATGGGGAGCAGAGCATAATGGTGTGAGGTAAATAGGTCCAAATACATACCCTTGAACCTCTTCTGAATTTTCTGAAACAGTAGAGGGCTAAGACTCATTGATACTGAAGATGGAAAGGTGTGACTCAACCTGTCTACAAGCCCATGCTCCATTCCTGGATGATAAATCGAATTCAGAGAGAGAAGATTTATATCCGCCAAATTAGAAACAAATGTAAATAAACACTGGGAGCACGACAAATTTAGCAACTCTGATTTAGCAAAGAAGAAGCCTGAATTGAAATGAGCTCACAAAAACAACAAAAGCATTGGCAAAGCCAGTAGGTCTCACCTATGCAAAACTATTGGCTTTGCCAATGTCTTTTAGCCATGTTGTACAGCAGTGTGACTGCTGTTCAGCATGGCTAAAACATTGTTGTGTGGCATAGAGTGTCATAGAGGAAAGTGAAATAGAGGAGAGTGGAATAGAGTGGTGTAGAGTGGAGTGGTGTACAGTGGCTTAGAATAGAGTGCTCAGAATTGAGTGATGTGGGATAAAGTAGCATGAAGTGGAGTAGAGTCAAGTAGAATAGAGTATAGTGGAGTGAGGTAGTATGGAGTGGAATGGAGTAAAGTGGCATAGAGTTTTGTGGAGTGGTGTAGAGTTACGTAGAGTTTTGTGGAGTGGTGTAGAGTGACATAGAGTAGAGTGGAGTGAAGTGTCATAGAGTGGAGTGGAGTAGAGGGCCATGGAAGAGATTGGCATAAAGTGGCATGGAGTGACATAGAGCAGAGTGGTGTGGAGTGGCATGGAATAGCGTAGAGTGGTGGAGAGTGTGAAGTGGAGTGCAATAGAGTGGAGTGGCATAGAGTTACATAGAATAGAGTAGATGGTGTTGGTAGAGTAGAGTGACAGAGTAGAGTAGCATAGAGTGGCATGGAGTTGAGCGACCTGGCATAGAATAGAGAGGCGTAGAGTGGAGTATCACAGAGGAGAGTAGCATAGAAAAGTACAATTGTGAGTGTAAGCAATTTAAACATGGTACTGAACTTTAGATCAACCCACAGGTATGAGCCATTAAGAGGATGAAGGACAGCGAAAACAGCTGTGCGATCGTACGCATCATACAAGGGCAAATGTGTTGTTAGTCTGGCATTTAAACATTATAACTGCATCATCTAACCTACTTATAATGTAATTGTATTTTAGTTGTATGAGTAAGACAAAAAGTCCAAGTGTAGATAAATAATGTACAAAAATGCGCTGGGAAACAGAATAAATGGAGATAGCAGCACAATAACTAAAAACAGAAGAACTGTCCAGAAACGCATAGTGCAATCAGCAGACGGACACTAATCAAGAGTAAGCAATCTATGTTTGTTCCATGCCCCACAGAAAGAAATGACACCCTCCATGTGCTGGCCAATTAGGAGACAACAAAAAAGAGTGACAATGAAGTCAATGAATGATAAACAATGGTTAGTCTCCAAGACCTTTATTGTAAACAATACCTCTCAGAACTGAAAGCGCATGCAGGGCATGCTCTGTCACAGGCAAAATCTATAAAAAACACAGAAACTTCAATGGTGGTTCAATGGGTGGAGAGTGTACTTATGGAGGCGAATGGATGCCCTGGGCACTCATAAACAGTAAAAGAGGCTTGGGAGGGATGGTGAGAGTTGTAGGTGGTACCTAAGCTCAGAGAATAAGGAATGAGATGAAGAGGGGGATGTGGAGGCAATGGAAGTTACCGGCCAAATCAGAATTACAATTTATGTGCAAATACCTCTGAATACCTTATTTCCAAATTAACATTCCATCAGTAAAACTTATCAAAATATCATTGGTATTCACATTGAAAAATGTAGAAATGTCAGTGGGAACATAAACTTCACAGTTTTCATAAAATTTAGGCATACATACTCGAAATCAGGGGTAAATCCCGCACCCAAGAATGAGTAATCGCCACAGCATTGGTAATTCCAGATGAGTGAATTCTGAGACCATTACCTCAGCAGTCAGACTGAGGGCCATAATCACCTTGTCTTCCATCTCTTTCCACACAGTACCATTTCAGAAATTACTGAGAGAGTACCAACGGATGTTCTCACTGAGGAATGTATGTATTTACTATCAAATGATTTCATAGCATGGTGGCATCTTCTCTGGACATTAGAAATGGGGACTTCCAGCAACATTGTTTTATTTAATATTCGTTTGGCAATACTCACCAAAAACAAACAGAAATAAGTAAGGACAATATTATATAATTGCTTCGCCCAATCTTTCCTTGTTTTCAACCGATCCTTCTACAAATACAATTGTTCACCCCAGCAGTGCATCCACTTAAACCGGTCTAGAGGACTTCTACAGGTCTTAGCATCTCACACTCTATTACACTTCCTCCGCCCCCTGCACACAATTCAAAGGTATATTCCAAGCCCGTACTTCCAACCAGGGCACAAGTCGAGGACACACGCCGGTAGATGGCGTCTACCCTGCAAAGAGGTTGGGCCCCACAGAAATATGCTAAACTTATCCTGGTGTAATTTTCAGACACGGGACACTTTCAGCATTGCCTGCATGTTGTCTGCTTTCGTTCCGAACAGCAATGTGCAGGCGGAGAAGGGGCTGGTCAGATTCCAGCTGGGCCCATAACAAAGGCCTAGTTAAGGGGCCACCAGGCCTCCTTTTGTTGGAGTATCCTGGTTGGAAGTTCTCAGGAGCCTCACAACTAGATGCACTAGAGAGAAAACAAAGGCTCACAGCTTGTTATCACTTCACAGGTACTTAAGAGAGGCACGCTTTTGACTTTGTTCAGCCTCTGTGTACAAGAAAAATGATTGCACTGTAAGAATCTCAAATGTGTTGGTCTTTCCCAGTATTTACACAAATAACAGCTTAAATACCACTATTTTGTTTTAATTTCTTTTATAGCGCTTTACCACTACTCATTCCAATGAAGGGTGTCAGAGCGCTTTACATTACATGTACTCATTTTACATTGACATTAAATCAGATGTGTGTAAATCAATGTACAGGATGTGTTACATAATACAGTGAGGGTACAAGTATAGGAGCCACATGTCCTTCATTGCTCTCTGTGCTATATTAGAAGGATTACAATTCATGAACTCCAAATAACAACAGGATCTCTGTGTTCAAAGCAGTAACCCACTTACCCATGTCATAAAGTACAAATCTATCATCTGCGTGTTACATAATGTGCTTTGCAGGAGACATATTAGCACTCTATGCCACTTTGATTCAAAACTCAGACTAGACAAAATAAAGATCTCTCCTTAAAATATGTAATCCTCCAGAGTTATCCGACTGCTGCCTTCCCCATTCAGCCCTGCTTCTGGGGTAGGTTTCAATATAGGTTTTTCGTTTGGATTTTTGTTTAACCATAATCCCGCCATCCAGAGGTCTTTGGTAGACTTTTCTTTTCCCCTTACTATAATCTCGCATAGCGATTGCGTACGCAATAGCTAGGAGCGACCTAAAAAGCCGTGGGGGGGACAAACCAAGTTGGGCAGTATGCAAATGACATCATGGAGTGTGACATCAGAGAGCATGATATCACGGCATGTGACAACGCACTTGGCATCACAGGAAACCATCACAACCCATGGCCTCACAGGAAGTGACATCAGATCTTAAGCCCTCTCATGTTTAGCAGGTCTGTCATTAGTACATTTTAGCCAATTACAATATCTAACAAATTAGATTTTGTGTTGGGCTTGTGCCAAACAACTGATGCAACCCCGAAGCATAATCTTGACGTCACATTAAAAATATATTTTTTTAACTCTGCCACAAAGAAATTGTCAACAAGGAGAAACATAGCAGTTAATCTGTTTCATTGATTGCAAAGTCTGCATTATAAAATATCTTAAGGGGTTAAATCACCTGCTACAGATATCTTTGTGTGCCAGCTAAATCTCAGGGAATAATAATAATGGTAAGCTATTTATTTTATTTTATTTGCAGAGTTTTATATAGCGCTGGCTGGACCTGGACAGACATGAGGATATCGTTACAAAAGAACAGTACAGTTTACGAAGCTATTGGGGCCCTTCTCCTGGATCCTCCATCTTGCGGTTTTGACAGTCCCCCTGATTAAGTCATACCGCTGGTCAGCACACTGTTCCGCCGGAGTGACCATTGCCCTATGTCGACCCCCTCTTAGTCTACTACACCACTCTCTTCTTGTTTGGCATTGTGAGGCTCCATTTTGCTCCCTCCTTCACACCCCTCCCATTTCTAATTTACTACCTGACTCAGTGAGGAAGTCCGGCACTGGTTGTTGTTGATCCCTGGACCCTCTCCGGTTTGTTCGACTTGCTTAATCTGACTTTTTTTGGTATCCCCTGAAGTACCCTTCTCCATGTCCCGTCTGCCAGACTTGATCTGTATCCCAACCCCTTTACTTTTTCCCCCTCTACCATCTATGCTCCTCATTACTTGTTTTCTATGTTATCTAATTGCTCTATTAACGGATGTATTTATATAACACTATTTTTCTCTATTCTTTGTTATTCTCTATTAACTAATGTAACTATGTAACACTGTTCTTTTGTAACGATACATAGAATAGAGTAGAGTGGTGTTGGTAGAGTAGAGTGACAGAGTAGAGTAGCATAGAGGGCCATGGAAGAGATTGGCATAAAGTGGCATGGAGTGACATAGAGAGGTTGGGCCCCACAGAAATATGCTAAACTTATCCTGCTGTAATTTTCAGACACGGGACACTTTCAGCATTGCCTGCATGTTGTCTGCTTTCGTTCCGAACAGCAATGTGCAGGCGGAGAAGGGGCTGGTCAGATTCCAGCTGGGCCCATAACAGAGGCCTAGTTAAGGGACCCAGCAGGCCTCCTTTTGTTGGAGTATCCTGGTTGGAAGTTCTCAGGAGCCTCACACCTAGATGCAATAGAGAGAAAAGAAAGGCTCATAGCTTGTAATCACTTCACAGGTACTTAAGAGAGGCACACTTTTGACTTTGTTCAGCCTCTGTGTACAAGAGAAATGATTGCACTGTAAGAATCTCAAATGTATTGGTCTTTCCCAGTATTTACACAAATAACAGCTTAAATACCACTATTTTGTTTAATTTCTTAATTTCTTTTATAGCGCTTTAGCTGTGGCTCAATGGTTAGAGCAGCAGACCCTGATGCAGAGGTCTGGACCAGGGTTCAATTCCCCGCCTCGGCGGGTCTTGGGCTAAAAAATTCCACAGACCTGATAATTCTCGCCTCGGTGCCTATTCCAATCATGGAGTCCCACTCTGCAACTCTGGGTAATAGCTTGCTTAATCTCCACAACAGCCCCCACAACGCTAAGGATGCCTGGCCTCCACCTTGGGGGTGCCCAGGAGTGGATGCCTCACAAGGAAAGCCAGGATGGGTTCCACAGCGGTATTCGTACAAGCACCTTGAGACCCTTGCGGGTGAGTAGTGCGCTATACAAGTATCAATTTATTTTACTCATTCCAATGAAGGGTGTCAGAGTGCTTTACATTACATGTACTCATTTTACATTGACAGTAAATCATATGTGTGTAAATCAATGTACAGGATGTGTTACATAATACGGTGAGGGTACAAGTATAGGAGCCACATGTTCTTCATAGCTCTCTTTGCTATATTAGAAGGATTACAATTCATGACCTCCAAATAACAACAGGATCTCTGTGTTAAAGGCAGTAACCCACTTACCCATGCCATAAAATACAAATCTGTCATCTGCGTGTTACATATTGTGCTTTGCAGGAGACATATTAGCACTCTATGCCACTGTGATTCAAAACTCAGACTAGACAAAATACAGATCTCTCCTTAAAATATGTTATCCTCCAGAGTTATCCGACTGATGCCTTCCCCATTCAGCCCTGCTTCTGAGGTAGGTTTCAATATAGGCTTTTCGTTTTAATTTTTGTTTAACCATAATCCCGCCATCTTGTTTACGAAGCTATTGGGGCCCTTCTCCTGGATCCTCCATCTTGCGGTTTTGACAGTCCCCCTGATTAAGTCATGCCGCTGGTCAGCGCCCTGTTCCACCGGAGTGACCATTGCCCTATGTCGACCCCCTCCTAGTCTACTACACCACTCTCTTCTTGTTTGGCCTTGTGAGGCACCATTTTGCTCCCTCCTTCACACCCCTCCCATTTCTAATTTACTACCTGACTCAGTGAGGAAGTCCGGCACTGGTTGTTGTTGATCCCTGGACCCTCTCCGGTTTGTTCGACTTGCTTAATCTGACTTTTTTTGGTATCCCCTTAAGTACCCTTCTCCATGTCCCGTCTGCCAGACTTGATCTGTATCCCAACCCCTTTACTTTTTCCCCCTCTACCATCTATGCTCCTTAATACTTGTTTTCTATGTTATCTAATTGCTCTATTAACGGATGTATTTATATAACACTGTTTTTCTCTATTCTATGTTATTCTCTAGTAAATAATGTAACTATGTAACACTGTTCTTTTGTAATGATATCCTCATGTCTGTCCGGGTCTAGCCAGCGCTAGACCCGGACCCGCTATAAAACTCTGCAAATAAAATAAAATAAATATCTTACCATTATTATTATTCCCTGAGATTTAGCTGGCACACAAAGATATCTGTAGCAGGTGATTTAACCCCTTAAGATATTTTAAAATGCAGACTTTGCAATCCATGAAACAGATTATCTGCTATCTTTCTCCTTGTTGACAATTTCTTTGTGGCAGAGTTTAAAAAATGTATTTTTAATGTGACGTCAAGATTATGCTTCGGGGTTGCATCAGTTGTTTAGCACAAGCCCAACACAAAATCTAATTTGTTAGATATTGTAATTGGCTAAAATGTACTAATGACAGACCTGCTAAACATGAGAGGGCTTAAGATCTGATGTCACTTCCTGTGAGCCCATGGGTTGTGATGGTTTCATGTGAGGCCCTGGGTTGTGATGGTTTCCTGTGATGCCAAGTGCGTTGTCACATGCCGTGATATCACGCTCTCTGTTGTCACACTCCATGATGTCACTTGTGTACTGCCCAACTTAGTTTGTCCCCCCCCATGTCTTTTTAGGTCGCGCCTAGCTATCGCGTAAGCAATCGCTATGCGAGATTATAGTAAGGGGAAAAGAAAAGTCTACCAAAGTCCTCTGGAATGCGGATTATGGCCAGTGCATGTGAGGCATTCAAGCACAAAGCTGGCATCTGGCATCGACTTGAAAGCCAGCGCACGCTCTGCCTCACTTCCTGCTCCCCCTCTTACAGAAATGAACTTTTGTTCGCTCACACACCATATGCTCGTTCCCGCATCAGACTTCAAAGGCTGGCGCTCCCCAGCCCACCCCCCCGCCACAGCAATGCAGAGAGCTTGGTTTTTTTTGTTTTCATTCACGCAAGCTTTTCCCACGCCTCAAGGCCGCACTTTCACGGCCGTGTCTCTTTCACGGCCTTTGTTTGCTTTTTAAGCTGCGTAACACGGCCATCCTTTGTGAAAGATGTTGCAACATGTGGGAGACTTCTGTGCGCAGTTTGTCCCGATGCATGTCTCGTCATGCCCACTCGTGCTTTTCATTTTTCTGAAGCAGTAAGGCTAACTCCACCCTCCAACTCCAACTCTACCCTCCAACTCCACCCTCCAACTCCAACTCCAACTCCAAATCCACCCTCCAACTTCACCCTCCAACTCTAAATTCACCCTCCAACTCCACCCTCCAACTCCAACTCTACACTCCAACTCCACCCTCCAACTCCACCCTCCAACTCTAACTCCAACCTCCAACTCCACCCTCCAATTCCGACTCCACCCTCAAACTCCAACTCCCACCTAACAACTCCAAATCTACCCTCCAACTCCACCCCCCAACTCCACCCTCCAACTCCAACTCTACCCTCCAACTCCACCATCCAACTCCAACTCCACCCTCCAACTCTACCCTCCACCCTCCAACTCCACCCTCCAACTCCACCCTCCAACTCCAACTCCACCCTCCAACTCCACCCTCCAACTCCACCCTCCAACTCCAACTCTACCCTCCAATTCCACCCTCCAACTCCACCTGCAAAACTCCAAATCCACCCTCCAACTCCTCCTCCAACTCCACCCTCCAACTACACCCTCCAACTCCACCCTCCAACTCCACCCTACAACTCCACCCTACAACTCCACCCTACAACTCCAACTCCATCCTCCAACTCCAACTCCACCCTCCAAATCCACCCTCCAAATCCACCCTCCAACTCCACCCTCCAAATCCACCCTCCAACTCCACCTTCCAACTCCACCCTCCAACTTCACCCTTCAATTCCACCCTCCAACTCCAACTCCACCTTCCAACTCCACCCTCCAACTCTAACTCCATCCTCAAACTCCACCCTCCAACTATACCCTCCAAATCCAACTCCACCCTCCAACTCCAACTCCAACTCCACCCTCCAACTACAACTCCACCCTCCAACTCCAATCTCCAACTCCACCCTCCAACTCCACCCTCCAAATCTACCCTCCAACTCCACCTTCCAACTCCACCCTCCAACTTCACCCTTCATTTCCACCCTCCAACTCCAACTCCACCTTCCAACTCCACCCTCCAACTCTAACTCCATCCTCAAACTCCACCCTCCAACTCCACCCTCCAAATCCAACTCCACCCTCCAACTCCAACTCCAACTCCACCCTCCAACTACAACTCCACCCTCCAACTCCAACTCCAATCTCCAACTCCACCCTCCAACTCCACCCTCCAAATCCAACTCCACCCTCCAACTCCAACTCCACCCTCCAACTTTAACTCCACCCTCCAACTCCAACTCCACCCTCCAGTTCCAACTCCACCCTCCAACTCTAACTCCAACTCCACACTCCAACTCCACCCCCCAACTCCACCCTCCAACTCCACCTCTTCCCTCCAACTCCAACTCTACCCTCCAACTCCAACTCCACCCTCCAACTCCACCTGCCAACTCCAACTCCACCCTCCAACTCCACCCTCCAACTCCACCTTCCAGCTCCATCCTCCAACTCCACCCTCCAACTCCACCCTCCAACTCCAACTCCACCCTCCAACTCCAACTCTACCCTCCAACTCCACCCTCCAACTTCACCTGCAAAACTCCAAATCCACCCTCCAACTCCTCCTCCAACTCCACCCTCCACCCTCCAACTCCACCCTCCAACTCCACCTGACAACTCCACCCTACAACTCCACCCTACAACTCCAAATCCAACTCCACCCTCCAAATCCACCCTCCAAATCCACCCTCCAAATCCACCCTCCAACTCCACCCTCCAAATCCACCCTCCAACTCCACCTTCCAACTCCACCCTCCAACTTCACCCTTCAATTCCACCCTCCAACTCCAACTCCACCTTCCAACTCCACCCTCCAACTCTAACTCCATCCTCAAACTCCACTCTCCAACTCCACCCTCCAAATTCAACTCCACCCTCCAACTCCAACTCCACCCTCCAACTACAACTCCACCCTCCAACTCCAACTCCAATCTCCAACTCCACCCTCCAACTCCACCCTCCAACCTCCAACTCCACCCTCCAATTCCGACTCCACCCTCAAACTCCAACTCCCCCTAACAACTCCAAATCTACCCTCCAACTCCACCCCCCAACTCCTCCAACTCCAACTCTACCCTCCAACTCCACCATCCCACTCCAACTCCACCCTCCAACTCTACCCTCCACCCTCCAACTCCACCCTCCAACTCCACCCTCCAACTCCACCCTCCAACTCCAACTCCACCCTCCAACTCCAACTCCACCCTCCAACTCCACCCTCCAACTCCAACTCTACCCTCCAACTCCACCCTCCAACTCAACCTGCAAAACTCCAAATCCACCCTCCAACTCCTCCTCCAACTCCACCCTCCAACTACACCCTCCAACTCCACCCTCCAACTCCACCCTACAACTCCACCCTACAACTCCAACTCCACCCTCCACCTCCAACTCCACCCTCCAAATCCACCCTCCAAATCCACCCTCCAACTCCACCCTCCAAATCCACCCTCCAACTCCACCTTCCAACTCCACCCTCCAACTTCACCCTTCAATTCCACCCTCCAACTCCAACTCCACCTTCCAACTCCACCCTCCAACTCTAACTCCATCCTCAAACTCCACCCTCCAACTCCACCCTCCAAATCCAACTCCACCCTCCAACTCCAACTCCACCCTCCAACTACAACTCCACCCTCCAACTCCAACTCCAATCTCCAACTCCACCCTCCAACTCCACCCTCCAACTCCACCCTCCAACTCCACCCTCCAACTCCAACTCCACACTCCAACTCCAACTCCACCCTCCAACTTTAACTCCACCCTCCAACTCCAATTCCACCCTCCAACTCCAGCTCCACCCTCCAACTCTAACTCCAACTCCACACTCCAACTCCACCCCCCAACTCCACCCTCCAACTCCAACTACGCCCTCCAACTCCAACTCTACCCTCCAACTCCACCCACCAACTTCACCTGCAAAACTCCAAATCCACCCTCCAACTCCTCCTCCAACTCCACCCTCCAACTCCACCCTACAACTCCACCCTACAACTCCAACTCCAACTCCACCCTCCAAATCCACCCTCCAAATCCACCCTCCAACTCCACCCTCCAAATCCACCCTCCAACTCCACCTTCCAACTCCACCCTCCAACTTCACCCTTCAATTCCACCCTCCAACTCCAACTCCACCTTCCAACTCCACCCTCCAACTCTAACTCCATCCTCAAACTCCACTCTCCAACTCCACCCTCCAAATTCAACTCCACCCTCCAACTCCAACTCCACCCTCCAACTACAACTCCACCCTCCAACTCCAACTCCAATCTCCAACTCCACCCTCCAACTCCACCCTCCAACCTCCAACTCCACCCTCCAATTCCGACTCCACCCTCAAACTCCAACTCCCCCCTAAGAACTCCAAATCTACCCTCCAACTCCACCCCCCAACTCCTCCAACTCCAACTCTACCCTCCAACTCCACCATCCAACTCCAACTCCACCCTCCAACTCTACCCTCCACCCTCCAACTCCACCCTCCAACTCCACCCTCCAACTCCACCCTCCAACTCCAACTCCACCCTCCAACTCCAACTCCACCCTCCAACTCCACCCTCCAACTCCACCCTCCAACTCCAACTCTACCCTCCAACTCCACCCTCCAACTCAACCTGCAAAACTCCAAATCCACCCTCCAACTCCTCCTCCAACTCCACCCTCCAACTACACCCTCCAACTCCACCCTCCAACTCCACCCTACAACTCCACCCTACAACTCCACCCTACAACTCCAACTCCACCCTCCAACTCCAACTCCACCCTCCAAATCCACCCTCCAAATACACCCTCCAACTCCACCCTCCAAATCCACCCTCCAACTCCACCTTCCAACTCCACCCTCCAACTTCACCCTTCAATTCCACCCTCCAACTCCAACTCCACCTTCCAACTCCACCCTCCAACTCTAACTCCATCCTCAAACTCCACCCTCCAACTCCACCCTCCAAATCCAACTCCACCCTCCAACTCCAACTCCACCCTCCAACTACAACTCCACCCTCCAACTCCAACTCCAATCTCCAACTCCACCCTCCAACTCCACCCTCCAACTCCACCCTCCAACTCCAACTCCACCCTCCAACTCCAACTCCACCCTCCAACTTTAACTCCACCCTCCAACTCCAAATCCACCCTCCAACTCCAACTCCACCCTCCAACTCTAACTCCAACTCCACACTCCAACTCCGCCCCCCAACTCCACCCTCCAACTCCAACTACGCCCTCCAACTCCAACTCTACCCTCCAACTCCAACTCCACCCTCCAACTCCTCCTGCCAACTCCAACTCCACCCTCCAACTCCACCCTCCAACTCCAACTCCACCTTCCAGCTCCATCCTCCAACTCCACCCTCCAACTCCACCCTCCAACTCTAACTCCACCCTCCAACTCCACCCTCCAACTCCAACTCCAACTCCACCCTCCAACTCCACCCTCCAACTCCACCCTCCAACTCCAACTCCCCCCCCCAACTCCTCTCAAACTCCCCCCTTCAACTCCAACTCCACCCTCCTACTTCAACTCCACCCCTAACTCCAACTGCACCCTCCAACTCAAACTCCAATTCCACCCTCCAACTCCACCCTCCAACTACAACTCCACCCTCCAACTCCAACTCCACCCTCCAACTCCAACTCCACGCTCCAACTCCACCCTTCAACTCCACCCTCCAACTCCACCCTCCAACTCCACCCTCCAAATCCACCCTCCAACTCCATCCTCCTACTCCAACTCCACCCTCCAACTGCACCCTCCAACTCCACCCTCCAACTCCAACTCCACCCTCCAACTCCAACTCCACCCTCCAACTCCACCCTCCATCACTCAGGGGCACCACCACATCACTCAGGGACAGCAGCACATCACTCAGGGACAGCACCACATCACTCGGGGACACCACCACATCACTCAGGACATCACCACATCACTTGGGGACACCACCACATCACTCGGGAACACCACCATATCACTCGGGGAAACCACCACATCACTTTGGGACACCACCACATCACTCAAGAACACCACCCCATCACTCAGGAACACCACCACATCACTCAGGGGCACCGCCACATCACTCAGGAACACCACCACATCACTCAGGGGCACCACCACATCACTCAGGGACACCGCCACATCACTCAGGGACACCACCACATCACTCAGGGACACCACCACATCACCCGGGGACACCACCACATCACTCAGGAACACCACCACATCACTCGGGGACACCACCACATCACTCAGGGGCATCACCACATCACTCAGGGGCACCACCACATCACTCAGGGACACCACCACATCACTCAGGGACACTACCACATCACTCAGGGACACCACCATATCAATCGGGAACACCACCACATCACTCAGGAACACCACCACATCACTCGGGGACACTACCACATCACTCGGGGACACCACCACATCACTCAGGGGCACCACCACATCACTCAGGGGCACCACCACATCACTCAGGGACACCACCACATCACTCAGGGACACCACCACAGCACTCAGGGACACTACCACATCACTCAGGGACACCACCACATCAATCGGGAACACCACCACATCACTCAGGAACACCACCACATCACTCGGGGACACCACCACTTCACTCGGGGACACCACCACATCACTCTGGGACACCACCACATCACTCTAATACACCACCACATCACTCAGCCCAACCACAACAGCACTGTCCTTGCTTGCTAGGAACAAGCATTGCCATAGCCAATAGGACTCCCATTAGGAAAGTGTAAGCTATTGGCTTTGTGAATAACAATGCTATTAATTTCGCTATTTTCAAAGCCAACACATATTTAAAAAATGTGTCATTTACAACACCAATATCTCACACTTTCCTAATGTGAGACCTATTGCATTGCAAATGCTTGTTTTAAGACTTGTGCCCTGCTTCAAACTTTGAGTATGCCTGGGTGAAAGTCCACAACGGAGTGAGTGAAAGGCTGACGGGGAGGGGGCGCTGAAGGACCGATGATGACTGATGCAACAGTTATTAATGATGATGTTCTGACCTCCGCAAATCGTTTGAAAAGAGCTTCCCTCGGTCGTTGTTTTCACAACAAAAGCAAAGAAAGCAGCGTCTAAAGTTCGGGACAGTTGTTGATTGGTGATTCACGCCCCGGAAAGACAGTTCAGGTGTCAGAGGAAGGAGCACGGATATCTGTGTACAAGCAGGGACAGGTCTAAAGGGCTGGCGACGTTTACTTCCTTGATTTTACTCTGATCTCTGTTTTTTCATTATCTCCCCATCTCTCATTCTGTCATCCTCACCCTCCCTCTCACCCCCACCCCCTCACGGGATCTCTTCTTTCCTTTTAAGAAGGCCCGCAGCCCACTGATGGAAATGTGGAATTGCATTGCATTTTAAACATTTTGTGTGAGCGCGCGCACGCGCCGCTGGGATGTGCATCCTTGAATAAATTACTGTGTGTTTGTGCGCGCTTGTGTACATTACATGCATGTTCGTGCCCATACTTGCATGTATCCATGTGCACAACTGTTGCGCTGAAGCGTGGGTCCGTTTGCTGACTTCTTGGATTGCAGAAATAAGCAGCAGATTTAGGGGATTGTTTCAGCAAAATAAGAAATTCCACCTGGTGGCCTTCGCATGGCAGTCTGACTTCATTATGTTTCTTGCGGGAGCACCTGCTCGGGTTATGACGGATTTCCACAATGTCTCGCACGCTCAATCAGCAGGTTGTTTGTCAGAATAGTGTTATAAAAATAAAATCTGGAAGAAAAAGTGGGCCCATGCCCAGAGCTCCGACTTTCCAAGGAATCGTCTGGGAGAGTGAACTTTCTCTCTAGTTGACCTCTGTCGATTCTATTTTGTTATCTCAGCGTCTCTACCTTTACTTCTGATTCTGAGTCTCTCTTTCCTGTGTCATCTTAAGGATTTTTGGGGTCCTAGGCAACAGATATATCAATAAAGTTTAACATATTTAGTATTTTTGCCATCCAGGTCTTGAGAGGGGGGCTGAGCTAGCCGCCATGACCTGAGGGCACAGATGGCGTGAGTTCCTCACCGCCCACGTGCCACCGGCCACCAGCAGCTGCCACACATGTCCCGCTCTTATCGAGAAGACTCCTGGCATTCATGGTCCCGCTGGAGCCCCGGGGTGAACTTCAGATGGCCGGGTGGGTTCTGAAAACTCCTGGCACTAAGCAAAATGGTGGCCCCTCATTGTTGAAGGGGACTGCCCCCCCCCCGCCCCCCAGAGCATTGATGAGAGATCTTGGGTCCCTGACGGGACTACAGTGTTACTGGGGGCCAGCCCACTGTTATCAGTTACGAAGCAACTCAATTGGGCGAACAGCCCGCTGCTGACAGGATGGCGGCCCAGTTAGTGTAGCGAGGGCTGCAGATGCATCGCCCCTGACACCAGAGCAGGGCAATCTTTGTGACTATCCCTGCGAGTGAGGGGCACATATTTGACAACCTTGTGCGTAAACCCCCAGGGATCATTTTACAGACTTCTTGTCCTGAAAGTGCTGGACAGGACTTTCTTCACAGCCCTAGAGTCCTTCCCAACTAAATGGTGATACCACAGGGGACCCATCCTGCTGCCTTGACCTTAACTGCCAAGGGGTGGATGGAGTGATGCCAGAGGAATAAGATCGCTGTGATCCTCCCCCCCGCCCTCCCGAGAGCAGAACGCTACTTTTAGCCTGAGTGGCTATGAGCAATACTGCTGGCAGCTCTGATTCGGTCCCAGTTTTTACTTGGGCGGATCTTCAATGTCCAAGCCATTGGTGCCAAGATTGACTTTGACTTCACTATTCCATGCCCAGTTGGTACCTGAGGAATTGGGTGAGCAGAAGGCTTCGAATGATCGGCATGCAGTCTGTGACTCTTTCTTTCGCGGTCTCTTCCCCCCTCCACTCTATGGTGAGGGCCAGGTGGTATTGGTGACATGTCTGCTGTTGCCCTCTGATAGTTTGGACTCTAGGTGGTGGACACTGCTACAGTTGCCTGAGGCTATCCTTGTCGGTTGCTGGGACACTACGAGTGGCTCACAATGCCATAGTACCACTGTTGGGCGATATCCAACTGTTCTTTTTCCCTGTGACCAGCGACAGCGCCTCTTTCTTTACTATTGGGGCTGCCATGGGGCGCACACAGTGGACTAAGGACGATGTGTCCTCGAGCACCTCCCAGGAGGGGATCAAGAAGGGCAGAACTGTGAGTGACACGTTGTACATTGACAGTAAATTTCAGCAACTCCTGACTATGATTGATGCTTCTGGAGGATATCTGGAGGGTAAGATCAACTCCATAGCACTGGAACTTGGCCTTATCCGAGTGGACTCAGAAAATTGTCTGACAGGGTTAATACACTGGAGGGCTCTGTGCAGTCCTAGGAGTATGTTGTACTGTTCTCTGATCACTGTATTACACTGTTGGAGGCCCAAATACTTGACCACTCGGGTTGATAATCAGGAAGGGCGGGAGGGCGGGTGGGCCACCCAATGTCCCTATTGTGGGTCTCCCAGAGCTCACTGAAGGCAATTTTCTATTGACTTTACTAAAAGACTGGGTACAGGGTCTATCCAGATCCTATCCCTTGGAACGGGCTCATCGAGTACCAGCACAGCCACCTCGCCCAGTGGTTGCCTGCATCCTCCACTATTGGGACAGGGATTATCTGCTGCAGCAGGCCCGTGCCCATGATCACTTTGTAATGGATAATGCCAAGGTGTCTCTATTTCCTGACTTTACCCTCCAGGTTCAGACCCAAAGAGCATTGCTCTTTGCGGTTAAGAAAAGACTGTGCGGCTTGGGTTTGCTATACTCTTTACTGTTCCTAGCTCGGCTCAGAGTTCAAACGGAGGATAAGGTGCACTTCTTCATGGATCCGGTGGCAGAGTCGGACTGGCTCTATCTATACAACAGTGAGACTGGAGCTTCCAGAACGGCAGGGGCCACCAGTCCTGCAGCGGAGGCAATCCTGGTGGCGAGGGGCATATTGACCACTAGATGCAGCACATGTGTGCTTCACAATACGGCAAACATAGAAAGAACAAAAACTAGGAGAAATAAAGTATTTCTCCTTGTTACATCATTCTAACACGTACTACTGCATAGCGTTTGTTTTTGGCGCTGCCTCCGATTTACACATCCTTAGAAATCTGGGGTAACGTCGAAAAGCAATGGGTGTTGGGGTGGAACACCGACAGAAAAACCCAATACATGCTCCTTTCACACAAAGAGATGCGTGTAAAATAGCCATGTTTACAAAGCTTCTATTCTTGTACCCTACGGACTCTAAAATGAACTTTCTCCTCCACTTTTTGCAGAAAGATGTTTGCTCAGTCAGCCTTGATCTCTCTGTATTGTAAACCTCTATCCTTCTTTTAGGATGGCGGACCACCAGCATAATTATAAATAATTCTAGGAAGCTTTTGCATAGCAGTCAGATATCCAGGGGCCAATGGAGAAGAAAATTCAGATAGTAATTTTACAGTATGCAAATTAACAAAGATAATCTTGTACAAATGTACACAACACATTTGGACACAAACAGATCTACAAAAGAATACTCACACGTGTGGGAATGCACACATCAAGGCACAGGTTCATGCATGAGCACAGGTGCCTAATTAATTACATACATGCAGATAGACAACTACTCACATTTCAATAAACATTCACATTCATACATGCACTCTCGTATGCACACATGCATTTCCATACCAAACACACATGCTAGCCCACCCTGCACAATCACCCGTGCACCCTCACAAACAGCCTTCTTCCTACTCCTTCCGTCCACACAGCTTATTTTTGTTATTGGCTTTGGATGCTGGTCATGGAAAATGCCCCGAGGTGCCAAGTTTCCATTAATATTGCTGCAGCGGGAGGTGAGTTTAACATCGGACAAGTGGAGTGTTCCCATCCCAGAACAAGGCTCGGTGTCACTTCTTTCACCCCTTGTTTTGGCATGCTCTCCTGCTTTCCTGCTCTGGGCGTTGTTACTCACGTGCCTCTATCGTTAGTTCCACTCATCATTTCCTCTCTTCTTCTACTGATCTTCCTCTGCTTACAGTTGATACATCCAAAAGAAATATTTTTTCGCTATTTGAGGTTTGTTTTATTTTATATTTCAAAAGATTAAAGTTTCTCGCCCGAGATACATCAAAACGAGGGTATATCAAACTCAGTAACCTCCATAAAGCGAGATCAATGCTACACTATAAGACTGACATGTCGGTTAATGTGCCATCTAGCAAGTCACGGTTACCCAGTCAGCAATACTGTGCATGCTTACCGTGGCCCTTATTTATGAGGCCTTGCGTCAGTTTTGCGCCGCCGGTGCGTCACTTTTTGTGACGCACCAGCCGCGTAAAATATGCGCCTTGTTGCGCCATATTTAAAAAGTGACACATCTAGGTAGATACGTCACTTTTTAAACCCCTGCGCCACATTATACCTGCATCAGGTATAATTTATGCAGAGGGGGCGTTCCCCCGCAAAAAGCCTTGTAATAGTGACGCAGTGAAATCTATGAGATTTCACTGCGTCACTTTTAGAACGCTGTTGCGTCAAAATCTTGCGCCTGCCTCACAGCAGGCGTAAGACTGACGCAAGCCCTTTCACATGGGGCTTTCCCCATGTGAAAGGATGCATTGCTGGAGTTGCGTCACTTTTGTGACACACTCCAGCAATGCGTCACTTTTGCGCTTACAGATACGTCAGAAATACTGACGTATCTGTAAGTCCTTGCGACATGATGCGTCATACATTAAATATGACGCATCATTGGTGTCGCAAGGAGTGCACAGTGAAAAGTGACGCATCGCTGTTTTCACGCAGCGATGCGTCACTTTTCATAAATGAGGCCCCGTGTACGTCCATACGTCTAACGCACATCGTAAAACTACCTCTTCCAGCATGCAAAATGCTGTGTTAGGAAATAAAATGCTTTCCACTCGTTTCTGGTTTTCATGTATATTTGTTCTAACAACTGACCAAAGCCCACCCACACCTTTCCCGGTCCACTGCCAGTTACAATAACCGCCATCATACGAACTTTCCCAACATTCTACTTTCCATCTCCCTCGTGACACGCGTGCGGCAATATTCTAGTTAACACAATATTATATTCATATTTATACAAAGTAAATATATACATGCTACCATATAACATGGTGTTGGCTAGAGGATGGGCTAGCTTGAAGGTGTAACACAACTTAAGTGAACATCTGGCAGCTATGTGAGTACTGAAGAGGAAAAATCCCCAGTCTAATAAAATACATAGTCTGTTTTTTTTACAGGTAAATATTAATGTGCATGATCTGTTTCTTTAATGACCTCTTGTCAAAACCCTGTATAGACAGCCATGATACAAGCAAGAGCTACTTGTCCTAACCAAGGGGTTTGAGGCATTTCACTCCTGATGTCCCGGGGTCCAACATACTATGGATCCTGAGCAACTGGACCAAGTTCACCTTCACATTAGACTCTCAGTGGGAGCATAGGTCAAGAAGTCCAGGGCTTCTCGGGTGGGGCAGGGGGCGATAGATACAGGGGAGTAAACACAGACTTACAACTCAAAATATGTTTAGCAGCAGCAATACATGATTGTCGAGTTAAATACTTGCTTTTATGAACAAGCATTGGCATAACCATTAGGTCTTGCTTTTGGGACCTTATAAGTATTTAATTATGCAGCACAATATCCTTGGTGCAACAACATCAACTGTTGCATAGCTAAACACTTATAAGGTCCCAAAGGCGAGACCTATTGGCTATGCCAATGCTTGTGAATCTTTCCTATGCTGCAACCCAACATTAACTAGTTACGTATTCACTCTTCCAACAAGCCTTCAAACTTGCAAGAAACACCCAACTTACACAAGGTTGTGACATAAGACTCAATGGATTTCTGTGCCCTTTGCATACGTCCACCGAAATTGTAGTGCTCCAAGATCGTAATCACTTTTGGTAGATAGTCCCTAAACAAATTTAGCCAATCATATCTCAAACTCATTAAGATTGTCAGTATCACTTCCACTTAGGTCAGGTAAATGTTCGAGGACCTCTTGACCTTCGGGTCCATAGCAGTGCAGCAAAAAAGAAGTATTTCTCCCAGCACTTAGTGAGACACTACACACAACTGCGTAATTCATAAAGACCATTTTACACATAGACCACCTAATGGGTGGTTTTCCTGGATTAGACAAAAAGAAGGGTGGAGGCATAACATTCTGCATCTTTAAGAGGAATACAGTAAATAGATACCCAAAGCACAGATCAGGACGTAAATTTCAGAACACCAATGTGTGGCTTTCTCACCTTAGACAATAAACATACCCATCACCCTGGAGTGCAGGTCACACCCGAAAATGACCTAAAAAGTTTCAGCTTACTGTCCTAACACTAAGAGACAAAATTATGAAAAATTAGCCACTCAAACATTAAGCGATTAAAATGTTTTAAAGGAAATGGTGCGCGCATCACCATTGTAAATCCACCAGCAGACACGCAGTAAGAAAGATCACGTAATATCACCATTCATCATAGTTCTTAAAAAAAGACCAAAATGATATGCAGTAATGCTCCTTAAAGATTTTGTTTACATTTCCCTGCATCCAGTCTGAGTAGAGATGGAAGGGGGAAGAGGATAGACACCTAGAAAGATTTCAGGAAGAGAGAAAGTGGGAGGGGGAAGAGGAGGTGCCGTGCAGAGAGAGGAAGAGGAGGTGCAAGAAGCCGCAATGATAGGCAGAGGTAGGCGCCGAAGTCGAGAACATCGACTAAGTAGGCAAGAGATATGTAGGAAGAGGAGTGTAGTAGCAGAAGGGGAACAGTCAGGCGACAGAGGGATGCAGTGAGAGAGTAGTAGTGGATTTAAGGTGGCGACAGGGTAGTAGAGAGCAAGAAACGGGAATGAAGCACAGATGAGAACACAGGAGAGGGCAGAAAGAAGGCAGGTAAGTTAAGGCTCAGAAACGGAAGGGGGTGTCAGTGGATGAGCCAGGAGGAGGTTGCGAGATGGGAGAGAGGGGGAGACAAGACAGGGAGAGTGAAGGAGAGAGGCAGGGAGTGACTCAGTGCTCACAAAGTTCAGAAAGACACTGATCCGTTCCTACCTGAACAAGATGCGCGGCTGCCAGACGCGCTCTGTGGTGGGGGAGGGGGAGGAGGAGGAACGTGGAAGGCGAGCAAGACAGAGAGGCGGAGCGAGGTGCACACGCTTGTGCGCGTAACCGCACGCCCTATGCCTCACTGAAAGCTGTGGTCGGGCTTTTGGAAGCCCACTAACTAATAGTCTCGCCAGAGCAGCGCATTAGCTAGCTCAGACAAGACCTAAAAAAAGAGTATTTATATAGAAACACAAAGTAAAATATGACATTTACAAACAATACACACAGTTCCCTGAGGTCAGGGCTCTGGTGTTTTTTTAGGAGGGTCCCTGAGTTCTATTCCCCTCTCGCTAGCAGTAGTGGTTATTCTCCATTCACTATAGGCGACATTCAGGTTAACCCCTTAAGTGCTGCTGACGGCCAATGGTCGTCAGCAGCGCTACCTCTCCAGTGCTGCGCACGACCATTGAACGTCCATTCAGCACTAGTTCTAATGGACAGCGCAGCACTGGGGAGGAATGTGTAATAGCAGCTATGAGGTTAAGCCTCACTGGTAGCCTGAGTCTCACGAATCCCACTTCCACTCCTACTCTGTATTAAAAGTCAAAAGTGATCCAGCGCCATGGTTCTATATGGAAGATAAATTCCCCCACCCACACCTGCAGGATCCAGGAAACTGGAATCTCTGATCGCTCCCCTTTTGCAGGTGCTGAAGCTGCAGTGGCATTCGCTAGTGAGTTCCTCACATGTGGCCGGGCAGGGCAGCAGTTTGGAGTACTCAAGTTACTCACCCATGGTCTTTTGGAGACAGCGGCTAGGAGGTTCTTGATGTTATTCTGATGCTGGTAAGTTTCGTGGGATTCTTCCCACAGATAGGAGTGGCCTGTAGCTCCACTGTAATACTACTGAGAGCACCTGCAGTTTCATTTATGGTGGCCTCAACCACTCTCGTAAGCTGTCGTATGTGTCTGCTATTGGCCATAGGACCCCAAAAGGGTAGGAGACCCTTGAAGAAATCTCCTACTTCCTGTGCTGCGGTATCTTCCTGATCAAAGACACCTCTAACATATCTTGTCCTGTGGTAATCCATAGAAGCCGTATATGTAGGGGGAAGCAAAAACGCCACATAACACGTGCCTGAAAAATCAGGTGGCAACCATGTATAGGCTCTGTTGTGACATACAAAATATGTACCTTTAGCTGGCACAAACGGAGGAGCAGTCTGGGATGCGTAAACATAGGTTTGAGCACATACACTCTCACATAACTGAGCTCTCGGATGTCGACCATTACCACGTAAACAAAAGTGGCCTCAATGGGGTACGATCCAAATCGGGGGAGACCTCTCTCGTCTCTCCTTTTCTGTCAAACTAGCGCTATACCCAGTGACATTCCAGCCAATATATGCCTGCGCTTCATCCTTAGGGATAGCATTGTATGCATCGATATCTCTGATCATATCTACTATTCCCTTTATCAAGGCACTATTGCTCGGGTTGTCTCTCATGGAACGCATAGGGTATACCTCATTCGCATAGATGAACATAGTCTGCAAAGCCCATACAGACCCATTTGAAGAAAAAGGCAAAACCAGATATAGCATACCTCTATCCGTCGTATGAGGCATAAGACCACATACCCAACAATTTGTAGTATTGACTATCAACTGATGCTGATGCAAAAGCTGTATAAATGAGTTGTTTACGAACTCCGATCTTCGTGTCTGTTCATGTTTAGGCAACGTATAGAATTGGTGCAAAGAAACAGTAGTAGAAGAAAGCATAGGTTGAATGGTGGGTGCAGAAATCAGTGATGCAACATATACAGTCCAACTCACACAAGCCAATGTGATACTCAAAAACATAAAAAGAACACAGTATAATAAAACATTTGTTACAAACCAATGTACACAATCTCATCTTAAAATTCATTTTCTCAACAACTCTATCCTTTACAAAAGACTCCATCCTCTAACCGTGCTGTTCGCAGCAGTTGTTTCTCTTCGCTCAAGTGTGCGTCTGTAAGTCTAGGGAACGCCCTAGAACAAACCAGAACCGCTGACCTTGCGTCCACACGGCTCACAACCTTGAGTCTTTATACCGCGACCCTACAGCTGAACCCGGATGGTGGTTCAAAAATAGAAAAAGCCAAAAAAAAAGTCTCTTGTCTGATAGAGTATAGTTCATTCAAAAATATCAAAAAACTCACAATCTTTATAAGTCCAATCTGCTTCGCAGATAATAGCGCTCTTTACCAGACACAGTCTGATCCTGAAACAATGTCTCTGGATTAGTAGTGTCGAGTCTCATAGATGGAGGCACGGCTTCTTGCAAAACTTCTTCATCCTCACGTTCAGACTGAGTCCATGTCAAATGTGCATCACTAAAGGGGACAAACTACACAACTCTCTCGCTTTCTGAATCAGCAACACCATAAGCAATGCATTGGTCATACGGCAAAGGAAGTGAAACCTTCTTGGTGTGGATGGCATGCACCCAATTTTTCTTCCCGGAAACCTTGACGGCTGTTCGAGTGGTCAGAAGAACTTGAAAAGGGCCGATCCACCTGGACTCAAGATTCTTCGTCCTCTGAAAATTCCGGACCAGTACCCAATTTCCAGGTTGGATCGTGTGTCCTACATCCACAGAAGCTGAAGGTAAGGTATCATACACCTGTTGGTGAAGAACACGCAATTTAGCAGTCAAATCATGTAAATAGTCAACCAACATAGGGTACTCGATGTCGCTGTACTTTTCTGGCCGCGGCACACCCCAAACATTTGCCGGGCGACCATACACAACTTCATACAGACTAAGTCCCATACGAGAATGCACTGTCGTCCTTGTTGACAAAAGTGCCAATGGCAAAGCATCGGGCCATGCTAGGCCAGAGCTCGCTTGTATCTTAGCCAACTTCAACTTAAGGGTGCCATTGTAGCATTCAACCAAACCAGCTGACTGGGGGTGATTCGCAGCATGAAACTTCTGCCTTATTCCCAAACCTGCACACACTTTCTTCATAATCTGGCCCACAAATTCACTTCCGTTGTCACTCCATACCATTCTCGGCAAACCAAACCTAGGGAAGAACTCCTTCAATAGAACCTTAGCTGTAGATAAGGCAGTATTATCCTTTAGAGGTTAAGCCTCTATCCATCTCGAAAAGGCGCAAACAACCACAAGGACATACTTTAGGTTGTTGCATCTCTCCATATGAATAAAGTCCAACTGTAGAACCTCAAACGGATACGTAGGAGGAGCAAAATGGCCTGCTGGAGTTGGGGTTCCCTTACCAGGATTGTGCATCAAACAAACCATAATTTTTTTTACCAGATTCTCAGCACATTTCGGAATTCCAGCATTCTGCCATACTGGAGCCAACAACTTACATATCCCTTTCACACTGATGTGAGCCATCCCATGTGCCATCGTAACCACTGGAAGCACATACGCATCAGGCAACAACCATCGCTGGTGTTCTGACAACTCAATCCAACAACCAGTCGAATCCAACATTCCCATACTCTCTTTCCACACATTCAATTCTTTCTCAGTAGCTTCAGCCTGAATCAATTTCACACTCTCTATTGTATCTTCACACATTCCTCTGTCCGGTACCCATCTCATAGGGCCTGCAACATACATTCGACTCGTCACATCTTTCGCCGTTTCTCTCGCTACTTCATCCGCAAACGCATTACCACGACCAATGTCATCCGTAACCTTCTTATGTGCACTGCATTTCACAATCGCAACTTGTGTCGGCAAAGTAAGTGACTCAAGAAGTTCATTCACCAACTGTCCATGCGGAGTCTTCGTACCATGGGAGGTAAGGAATCCCCTTTCTCTCCACAAACGTCCGAAACTATGAGCAACACCAAACTCATATTGGCTATCGGTATACACAGTCATTCTCTTTCCTTTCGACAACACACATGCTCTTGTCAGTGCAATCAACTCTGCTGCTTGAGCTGAATTCTGTGGAATACATGCAGCTTCAACAATCGTGTGCAAAGTCGTAACCGCATACGCTGCAGTCGTATCTCCATTCGGCAACTTAAAGCATGAACCGTCTACCCATAAGGTACCATCAGAATTCGAAAGAGGAGTATCTTTCAGATCAATTCTACCCTTCGTTTCTTCCTCTGTCCTGAGAAAGCAATCATGCTGTTCCTGAACATCTGTCTCTACAGAAATCGGCAACAACGTAGCTGGATTCAACGTGTTGCATCGTTTTATATGCACATGACTCGCCAAAAGCGTCAACTCATAACCTGACAGACGTGCACTAGTAAGGTGCTGTGTCTTTGTCTTATTCAATAAAGTATCCACTGCATGTGGGACCATCACAATCAACGTATTATCCAATACCAAACCAGCAGACTGTCGGATAGAAACAGCCGCTGCCGCTGTAGCTCTCAAACAACTTGGCAACGTCTTAGCTACCGGATCTAAAGTAGCTGAGAAATACGCACATGGGCGTTGCTTGTCTCCAAAATGCTGTGTCAACACTGACAACGCACATCCTTCTTTCTCATGCACATACAACGTAAAAGGCTTACTGTAATCGGGGGTACCCAACACCGGAGCCAAACACAACTCATCACGCAATTCAGAAAAACTTTTCTGACATTCGTCAGACCAAGGAAGAGGATTTGGAGTATCCTTAAGAGTAAGTGCCAACAGAGGTTTCGCCAGTAGAGAAAAATTCGGAATCCACTGTCTACAATACGAGGTGATACCCAAGAAAGCACGCACTTCTCTCTGTGTCGATGGTACAGTCATTTGCGCAATCGCTTGTATACGCTCTAGGGTAAATCGTCTTCCCTCCTTCGACAAGAGATGACCTAAGTAGGTCACTTGTTGGCGACAATATTGCAACTTCGAAAGCAACACTTTATGATGAAGGTCAGACAAATGTCGCAACAAAGAAAGCGTAGCTTCTTTACAAACCTCCTCATCATCAGCAGCAATCAACAGGTCATCCACGTACTGGATAAGAGTTGCACCAGAAGGCAAAACAATAGAATCAAGCTGAGTCTTTAAAGCTTGACTATAGATTGATGGACTCTCACAAAAACCTCGAGGAGCACGCTTAAACCGGAAGCTTCGGCCTCCTAAAGAGAAGCCAAAAATATCTCTACTCTCTTCAGCAATAGGAATACTAAAGAAAGCATTCTTCAGGTCTATCACAGAAAACCAAGCAGCCGAAGCTGGAATCATAGTCAATAAAGCAGTAATGTCCGGGACAACAGGAAACTGCGGAACAACAATCTTGTTCACTTCTCGAAGGTCGATCACAAACCGATACACAGGTGGCTGAGAAGAGTCAGTACGTTTAAGAACAGGCAAAACCGGACTGTTACACACATTATCTCTCGTTTCTTCAATCACATCTTTCTCAACCAAATCAAAGATAATTGCTAAAAGAGCTCTCTCACCATCACTCGATATTCGATATTGCGGAATACGAGGCAACTTAGCATTCGCCTTGAGGGTAACAACGTATGGTGGAATCTGCAAAAGGCCAACATCATTTGGACCCGTAGCCCAAAGAGTATCAGGGAGAGAACGCAATTCCAGTGGAAGCCGATCTTTAGACAAATACATCAAAGAAATCACTCTCTTACCCAATGTAAGATGTACTCCCGCAGGAGAACAATACAATGTCGCATTCAATCTTTTCAACAAGTCCAAACCCAACAGATTCTCACCACAACCTGTCGTTAGAATCAGAGGTGCTTCCAATTCACGAGGCCCAACAGAAAGAGACAAAGGACAAGAAACCGGGTTACGAACTGGGGCACCAGTAAAACCTACCGAAACATTCGTCAAGCCAGACAAAGGTGCGCCAGGGAGTTTAGAGTGCATGATTGAACTCTTCGCCGCACCAGTATCCAACAGAAAAGGCTCTGACACACCTGATGTAATCACTTCAACATAAGGTCCACTCTGGTCTACTGGAACTGACACTACTCCCTCTCTTTGTCTATGGCTGTCCTAGCTATCATTACAGTCAGCATTCTCACTCTCAACATAGTAATCATCAGCATAGTATTGAGCCGACTGACCAGACGAAACATTCTGTTGATCAAAGCAATTCATAGAATTCTGTGGGGGAAAGGAACGTCCATTCTGGGGGAACACACCACGTCCTCTACCCCTAGGTACTTGCTGGAGACCACGACCTCTCACACCAGACACACCATTCGCACGCTGTAGCAGAATCGGACAACTATGCTTGAAGTGGCCCTCCTTCTTATAATACGCGCACTGATTAGGGCCTACCGGAATTCGCTGCGGAAAAGACTCGGGCTTCTGCAACACTCTCTGAAACTGTGGAGGTTGCTGAAACTCACGCTGATTAAAACGAGGCGGATACGCCTGCTGCAAAAGAACCTTCGTCTTCAATTCTTTAGTCTTTTTCTCTGCTTTATCTTTCTCATCTTTATCTCTATTCTCGTAATATTTTGCAGTAGCCAATATCTGGGCTGAAGAAGAAACAGCCCATGAACTCTCAGAGTCCTTCAACTTATTACAAAGCTCGGGGAGCAAATTATAGACAAACTTATCCACAAACAACCTTTGGCCACCTTCCGTACTCATATCTTGACCACTATGATCGATGAATGTCTCTTCAAACCTAGTGAAGAAATCAGACATACTTTCGTCTTTCTTCTTCTTACATGCTGCTAACTTATCCCAATTCACTCGCATAGCAGGCATCAAAGTCTTCATTATAGCAATAATCCTACCAGGGAGTTCTGTAACTAAAGGCTCAGGTTTAGCCCCTCCACCTTGACGACCATCTGCAGCAGTAATATTAACCCATGTATCGCCTAACTCTACTGCATGATCCTCGTGACGGATCTTCGCCCACAAGGTTTGAGGGACTACATTCCCCAACAACATATCTATATCAGCTAAATTCATCACAGACGCATCAACTGTCTGGGACAACTCTTTATAATATCCCGCAGGATTCTTATGGGGGTCAGGTAGAGTCTGCTTAAGAGCCAGAACTTCAGCTCTCTTCCAAGGAACATGTACCCAAACACGCTGAAAATGAGCCGGTACAGCAGCGATATTATTAGGGACATCGGCCAGAACTTCCTCTCTCCATACAGGAGGAACTTTTCTTATCGGATACTGCTTCACTTTTCTCCTAACAGAAGGATCAGGTTCAAACAACGACTGAGAAGGAAGTCTACATCTGAACGCAAGAAGCGTCTCTACTGCTTCTTCAACATCGAGACCCACTATCGTCCCTTTAGCAAAGCCGGACTGAACATTAAGTAACTCCGATGGAATCGGACCCAATTTAGCATCGTCCCACTCTTCACGAAGGAAAGTACACATAACATCAAAAACATAACTTTGCTTTGGCACTTCCCACTGTAGGAAAGCATCCATTACTGCTTGCAAATCATACCTGGAGACATTCAAAACCCATCTACGAGCAAGGAGATCTAACACAGTCCGCTCCTCGGAACTAGGGAGCTGACTACGCGTTTGTTTCCTTACCGAAACTGGGGTCATATTAAACGACCCAAAAAGAGGAGACAAAAGGCTAGTGACAGTTTCAGCCATTCGCTGTCGAGTAGAAGGAGAAGAAGTCGACATAAGGACAGGAGACAAAGTATTCTGAGACGACAAAGATATAGGGTCAGTAGAAAAGGAAGTTAAAGGCAAAGGAGTAGAAGGCAAAGGAGTTTGAGGCAAAGCTGGTGGCCCTAGAGAAGGCTGCGCCAGAGGAGAGAGAACCAACTGTGGAAGAATCGGTGGCTGAACAACAGCAGGAGGTTGAACAACTGGGGGTTGCACAACTGGGGGTTGCGGAGGAGCCGTAGCATTCTGCACATAAGGGGGTGGTGAACTCAACAAATACGACATCAAAGGATCCTTTTCAGGGTCCTTAGTCACATTCGGGACAAGAGGTGGCAAAGCTGGATAACACTTATCAATGGCCATGCAACGTTGTCTATCTGACACCTCAATCCCACGATCTTCTACATCTTCTTTAAACTGCCTAGCAGCTTGCATTATCGACATATTCTTTTCTTTCCTATCTCTTTTAGCTTGCTTAATTTCTCGCTGTTTGGCTTCCTCACGCCAGAGGCGGAAAGAGTCAAACATCGCCGGCCGGGCTTTCTTCCTAAATAGCGCAACTTCCAAATTATCTAGAACATCTGATTCGAAACTACCATGTTGTGGCCATTTTAAGATACCATCTTTACGTGTATAGCGGACCCATACTTCATTATACATAATGGGACCCACTCCATGCTTTGAATAGAGCTCATAAGTCGGAGTTCCAACCGGAGGTATCGGACATGAGTCCTCCAATCGGGAATCCCTGTTGCAACTACAACAAAACAAATTCCTAAGTTTGCTAAGACCAGGCATCTTCGCTCACTAATCTAGCTTCAAACTTCAAGGGGTTATCTAACACGATACACTCGCAAATGTACGAGCCCCTCGGCTTTGGTATTTGCAAAAACCAAATCAAAGAACCCAAGAAACAAAACCAAGTCGTGGGAGCGACCCACTTATACTTAACCAAAGATGTCTTGTCACGCCAGCAGAAGACCGTCTATCGTCTCGCTCTACAAATCATCACAAAAGGGTCCAAGACAGGGGGACAGTCAGGGCAGCAGTCCTTCGTAGCCGTCGGAAAGGGGAAGCCTCGCAGCAAAAACCTTCAGTCCATATTCGACATGCCGGGGTCGATGAAGAGGGGGCCCTCTTCCAGAATTTCCTCACGAAGCTCCTCACGATCCTCGGGCTTGGACCGGTACCGCTGAAGTCGCCCCACGTTGGGCGCCAACTGAAGAACCGGGTTATTAGAACCCAGCGGCGCCAGGGGCACGCCCGAAGTCTTCGGATTCACCTGTCTTGCTTTACAAAGACACAGAATACTTCTGAGTGGCGTCAGAGACCAAGTTTATTAGCTGCAGCCAGTAACAGTGATCCTAGAAATACAGCATGGAAGTATTTCAGGAGACTGCTCAAATTTGTATAGCAAGACATCTCTTTTTATACACAATATTCACATTTTATGAGCATACACTCCCACTGCGCCAAAAGTTAACCAATGGAATACATTCTCAAACAAAGTATCACATGACGAAAAGCTCAGTTTGCAATGTCCCAACCCAAAGTTAATCATTGGGAATGTCCCAAATCCAATCTCCACAAGCAGGACAAACCCATAATTGAAAGGCACAATGCATGTAATAAAGAGCATAGAAAAGGAAACAATGTCTGATAGTGAGCAAGATAAGGCATGTGTAAGAAGACTAAAATTTAACGATGTCCTGAACAATGATTGGCAATCTCAGACAACGAAATTGACTCGGCAGGGTCAGCTTCAGGTGAAGGAATCAGAGTCTTGCAATTCACCTCGGAGTCAAGAAAGACCCTGTTAATGTATACCAATACATGAAGGCCAGGCCGCTTCATTCATTCGACCATATTTGTCGGCCTGCGTGATGGCAAGACAAAATGGAGGCTCAAACAAAATGGAACTCATGTTCGAGACGAAATCTCCAAATACATGGTGAACTTGCTAGCTAACGTGACAAATTCACTCCACATTAGCCGCATTTGCTAAATACGGTCCGACATCAACAAAATCGTGACGGAACCATAACCTTACGTAACGAGGCCCATTTTCACAGAACCACAGCAGCATTCAAGACTCACTTCACGGCAGCCCTCTATTGGCATATGAGGCTTGCCGACCTTTACCTGCACTCAATAGCAATGACCCAATCCTCACACCTCATTACAGGGATCCAATCGCCAGGATCATTCACAGGACCTCGCTCCCTCCAGTGTTCTCCTCTTCCTCGCAGAGCACACTGGTCTTGGCAAGCAGGCAGGTGGTGGTGCTCGAGGCTCCAGGGACAGATGGTCTTGGATTTTCCTGGGTGACTAACAGGCCTTGCAGCCCTAGTCACAGGCAGAAGTTTGGGTGTCTCTAGCTCACCTTTTTAGGTCTCGCCTAGCGATGCAGAGCATGCCCTGCTCGCTTGGGCGAGACCTATTGTTGTTGGTTTTGTATCCGAAGGGAGACAGGAGATGTGCACTCCGGGACAGCACATTGTGCACACGCACGTCGTCTCGACGCGTCTCTTTGTCTATGTTATTTATTGTATTGGCCTTTTGGAGACACTTCTTCTGTCTCAGCCGGTACTCCTGCGCACTTCCATCTTGTCACCACTAGAGGGAGGGGAGACCTTGCGCTTCATACGGGCCTGTGCTGGCCTTTTGACTGCAAGCACACGTACTCTTCCTCTTCTCTACCTGGGCAATGACCTGCAGCGGTCTCCTCCACTGGCTTGCAGTCCCGCCCACACAAAAGCACCTGGCCTCCGCTGCATGATCAGCTGCATCACCTCTGTGCTGCCGGGACTTTACTTCTCCAGCTCCCCTTGCCGGTCAGGCCTCACACACGCCGATGCAGACAGCAGCGCTGACCCTCATTGTAAGCTTGCTGTTTTGGCCTTTGAATTCAACCTTTGAACTTCTTGTGTAGCTGCTGTGAAGCTCAGGAGCGGTGGACGGTCTGACTGAGGAGCTGGCCTTTGATTGGTCTATGTGGTCTATGTGGGAGGAAGGCCTCTCGCGCCTGTGCGGAAGTGCTGTCCTTTGCGTTTGTCTGGGCTTCCAATTTGTGTTTGGTAATTTCTAGTGATCCCTTTGTCTCCGATTAATGTGTTTGACATTGTAAGGGCAGCGGGTGGAACCATAATTTATTTAGGGATTTCCAAAGCTGCTTCCAGGTGTGCCTCAAGTGAATGAGGGCTCAGGTCAGATTGATTTCTAAATGCGAATGCAGATGTACATGCGCTTATATACTTTTGCCCCAGATGTGGGCCTCCTGACGGGAAGTGTCTGCATTCATAGCCAGATGTTGCTTCACTGTTTATTTATGGTTCAGGTTTGTGGGTCAAAGCTCCATGCAGTTACGTAACCATACTGCATTCGTTTAACTTATCACAATCACTGTAGTTTGCTAAAGTGAAGTCTTTTATTTAATTTCTACTCTGCATTGGGTTGATGAACCATGTGAATTTACAGAAGCATTTGTCATATGTCGGCCTTGTGTTTTTGCTAATTATTGCAGCACACTAATGTATTTACCAGTTCACTTATTTCTTATGCGCATCTTTACAGCACTGAGTTGGGGGTGCAGCTTAGTTGATCCTGATGTTTCTGCAATTCGACTTACAAGTAATTAAGTGCAAGCCTCAGTGTTACAAAACGGGAACTCTACCCAACTCGCTGTTGGTTTACCCATAGTGGCAGGAAGTGATACTATACGTGTGCCACTTACTGGTGGCGCATGTTCCTGTTGCATAGTTCCCAAACTCTTCTTAAGCAAGCATTGGCAAAACTAGAAGGTCTGTCTTCCTTGGATATCACCATTATGGTGTTGCCAATACTGTGGAAAATTAATACGATTTGGTAAACATGTTATGTTATGTTATGTTATTTGTACACTTCTATAGCGCATGGCCACTCCACTGGAGTATCCCGGCGCTTTGACGAAGACTCCCAACCGAAGATGGGGAAAAAAAAAACATAACACCAAAAGGGCATACAGACATAAAAACAGCCTCAAAGATTACGGGAAGAGCCAAGTCTTAAGGGCCTTGCGGAAAGACAGAAGACTGGAAGTCTGTCTTAAAGAAATTGGAAGATCATTCCATGCATGAGGGGCTAAGTGCCGAAAAGACCGTCCTCCTACTCTTGCCCGTTTGATAGTGGGAACACTCATTTTTTATAAGGACGAGGATCTAAGAGATCTGAGAGGGGTATACCAAGACAGTCGTTTGGAGATATATTTGGGGCCTATGCCATGCAAGGCCTTGAAAGTCGTGGTCAGTGTTTTGAATAAAATCCTTTTTGCAACTGGTAGCCAATGCAATGTGGCGAGAAGATCCGTAGCTCTGGCTTTCCTTGGAAGGCCAAAAATGGCTCGGGCTGCAGAATTCTGGGCGATTTGC
Source organism: Lissotriton vulgaris (assembly GCF_964263255.1). NCBI lineage: Eukaryota > Metazoa > Chordata > Amphibia > Caudata > Salamandridae > Lissotriton > Lissotriton vulgaris. The sequence goes on along the minus strand of NC_141687.1, from coordinate 1,978,788,111 downwards.
AAACGCCTGACCAGATATTTGGGAAGTCCCAAATACAGAATGTTTGCATAATCCAGCCTGGAGCAAATCAGTGCCTGGACAATAATTTGTCTGTGCTGGATAGAGACTAGGGGGAGAAATTTGCGAAGCATCCGCAGGATGCCGAAACATTTCCCAGTGAGAGATGAAATATGTGGTCCGAAAGATAGCTTGTTGTCAATCACCACTCCCAGATTTTTGGCTTTCGCAGACGAGCTAGTGGGAGGAGACATGTCTTTCGGCCACCAGGTTTTCCAATCGGGTTCAGATGTACAGCCAAAGAAGAGCAACTCCGACTTGTCGGCGTTGCACTTCAGCCCATGGCATCCAAACCACTCAAAAATAGCACTCAAACATCCGTTGACCTGGACACCATCAAACTGACCATCCCTGTTACTTACAAAGAGGAGCTGGGTGTCATCAGCATAGCTGACAATCCGGGCGCCAAAAGACTCCGCCGTCACCGTCAGGGGGGCCATAAAGATGTTAAACAGGAGGGGGCTTAAGATGGAACCTTGCGGGACCCCCACTTCAAGCGGTGACATCTCAGCAGAGAAAGGTGGCGCCCAGATTGTCTGCCGGCGGTCGGCTAGGAAGGACTTGAGCCAGTTCCACACCGTTCCCCGCAGACCAAAGTCCCAAAGTCTGGAGAGAAGAAGTGCGTGGGGAACGGTGTCGAACGCCGCCGACAGATCCAGCATAATCAATACCACTTTTTTACCAGCATCCAACTCCTCCCTGATGGCATCTGTGACTTCAAGGAGCGCGGTCTCCGTGCTAAAATTTGCACGGAAGCCGGATTGAGTGCCATGCAACAGACCCCTTTCTTCGATAAAATTGGAAATAGATCTGTGAGCAAACCTTTCTGTCACTTTCGCCAGAGCAGGGAGTAAGGAGATGGGTCTGTAGTTTGCATGAACTGCAGGGTCGAGCGCCGTTTTTTTTATAAGTGGTAAGATCATGGCACTCTTCCATGCTTTGGGAACTATCCCGGAAGAGAGTAACAGATTCAAGATGGGGTTTATCAAGTCATTAAGAACAGGTGCCATGTTTGCTAGACACTTGGCAGGGCAAGGATCCTGAGGAGATCCAGATTTGAGACTTGTCAGAATAGCAAGAGAACTCTCTAGATCTAATGGGGGAAAATTGGACAGAAAGGGGCCATGATCTGGCAGGGGACATCCCAGACTTGTCGTATGCTGCTGGAAAGTGGCCTGGAGGGAAGATTGAATAGAGGTAATTTTCTGTACAAAATAGACAGCTAATTCCTTCAACCAAGTTTCGGAGTGAACATGGGTCGGAGTATAAGCAGAGGGAGAGGTGAAGTCTTTAACCACCCTAAAAATGTCCTTGCTAGAATGCTCCGCTTCGTTGATTCTGGATTCAAGATAGGACTTTTTACCTTCCCAAATTAATTTATGGTAGGCCCGAGTCTGCGTCTTAAAATTTAATCTCTCAGAAAGATCATAGGATCGCCTCCATGCTCTTTCTGCTTTCTTGAGATCTTGTCGTGCTTTTTTCAGGTGAGGGGTAAACCAAGGAGCAGATGTTCTCTTGTCTGCAGAAGTATGTTTCTTTGCTGGAATCAAGCTCTCTAGACGGTCTGTGAACCAATTATGGAAGAGATCGATGTACTCCTCTACATTGTTAGAGGTGGGACACGGGAGGCTAGTTAAAACATTTGAAAGCATCTCTCTGGTAAGAAGATGGAAAGGTTTGGAGAGAGGCTTTAGCGACCCTTTAGCGAACATTATCTGCGCCATCTTGCCTTTTCCCCCGATGCCACACTTTTTGTCGTGCACACCCGCCATTTTAGGTACCTTGGTCAGAACCACCCTCTGCACGCCACTGACCCCCAGCACGGCTCTTCGCCCTCACAAGCACCCCCCACGCACTGGTCACCCCCGCTCTCTCATGCATGGGTCATAAACCCCTCTTCAGCGCGGCTCTGCCTCGGAATCCCATCCTGTTCCCAGCGCGACACCTCCCTTCATTCCTTTCATGGTCCCGGGTCCTTTGATACAACCCCCCCTTTTCCTGTGTGCCCGTTTGTCTTCCTCGTTCCCAGGCAACCACCTGGACCTGCGGATACTGTTTATTGCCCCCCCCGTACAGTAGGAAGCTTCCCCCCATCAAAAGACCCTCGAGTTGATCAAAACCCCCACCCTATGAGATCCGATCAATCCCACACATTCCGTGAATCGGCAGAATGTCCAGCTGCGCGATAATCATCACCTGTTGTGACCGGGGTGGGGATTTCAACTGTAAATGTGTGTGGGAACAGGCCTGAAGGGGAGATTCCGAGGATGTCCTTTCATACTTTAAAGCATTGCAAGAATGTGTTACCTGCAATAAAGATCATAAACCTATGTATAAGAGGCCAGGCCTCAGAGATGCGGTTAGAGCACCTCGTGACGATACTTGCTGTCCGAACTGATGTGTTTCTCCTCCGGAGAGAATAAACCCTTGTTTCCTGCCTTCCAGTCTCCAGCGCCTGCCTCTTCATTGATTAATATTTTGTGGGTTAAAGAGGCGACACCGCCGGGCAATACTTAAGGATCTTTGTTTATTGGTTGCTTCCTACCTTTTTACAATTGGCGTCCCAAACGTGGGGCCCATCAGCGACTCGTGGATCCAGTGGGAGAGGTCCTGACGACAGAGTGAACGACTGCAACGATCGGGAGTGCACCTGTCCGATAGACCCTCGTCTGACAGCCGATCATCCGAACTTCACTGGTTCCGAACAGACCTCTCTCGAGTGATCTACGGTCCTGACTGGGAACCATCAGGAGTGCCGCGAGGAATACGAAGAAAAGAGGGCGATCGGGCGCTGGATTCGGAAGCCAAGAAACTGTCCATGCGGTCCGGGTAAGGTCGTGTAAACACGACGAATTGCGAAATGATTGTTTGATTGTTTGGAAAATACTAGTATTACTCTTTGTTGATTTGTTTGGAGATTCGCTGTCTGCAAACGGAGAAACAACAGGCTCTCTCTCTTTGCAAGCAGTGAAGGATAGGTAACGCAGCCGTCGTGCCTATCTTTCTCCCCCACTGATTGATTGTTTGAACCCGAACTACTGTTCGTGGAATTGTTTTTTGGAGATTGTTTCTCCCCCACTGATTAATTGATTGAACCCGAGCTACTGTTCGCGGATTGTTTTCTGGAGATTCTCTGTCTGCAAACAGGAAAGAACAGGTTTCCTCTCTGCAGGTAGTGAAAGGGTAGGGAACGCAGACTTTTGCGTGCCTATTTATTCTCCCCACTGATTGTTTGATTGACCGAACATTAACTGTTCGATATTGGTTCTTGAGGTATTCACCGCCTGCAAACAACGTAGAATAGAAATATTCTGTCTAGTCTTTGCACGCAGTGAGAAGATAGGTAGTGCTGACTTTTGTCCCCATTGTGATCCGTTATGCCTATCTTCTCCTCACTGATTGGTAGCTGGTTCAACCCGGACCGTTTATTGGAGGTGGACCATCTAGCTCCGCTGGAAGGCACCCCCAATAAAGACATGTTCACAAAGTATGGATTAGTTACCATAGCCTATAGTAAGCTGTGGCACAAGTATACCAAAGAAAATCAAGAGAAACAGTGGCCACTAATAGGATCCTTCGACCTTGATAAAATAGAAACGTTAGAAATAGCCCTTTGCAGTAGTAAGACAACGCCTATTATGCTCGACAGTCTCGGTATGTGGCGCAAAGAAGCAATGCAACGAAAGAAAAGAGACGAAGTCAGAGTAGGTAAAGAAACGCGACAGACAACCTTCCAAGCATCTGGTAGGCCAAAGGAAGGGATAGCGACGACACGGTCCCAAGGAGTAAACACAGGAAGGGAACGGTGTAAAGGGATATACCGACAGGACAACCCCAAGACACAACGACCCGAACGTAATCCCCCGACACTACGTGCAGGACGAACAGACTTAGGGCAAAATCAATGTGCTTTTTGTAAATATTCCGGGCACTGGAAAGCCCAATGCCCGACTCTACTGAACACGGGTAAGAGCAGAGGGCCGACAGAAATAACAGGCCGGCAGAAAGGGAAAAGACGCGAGACAAAGATGAATCAGACTGACACGGAGTGGCCGGATAGAACCACCACGTTTGATTACGCCCGATGGCACAGATTTCGCCAGACAGATTTCAGCGACATGTTTGAGTTCTCATAGGTCGAACAACGCTAAGACGGGAAACCCAGGCAAGCTCTAGGCTACCCGGTGACGAACCCCGTACTACCGCTACTGTTCCCGAACACAAAAACCACCCTTTCGGATAACATACAGGAACAACACACAGAGTAGTTTCGGACAGATTAGTATACATTCCATTAATGAACTCAAACTTCGAGTGCAATGGGACTGATTACTCTCTGTTGCCCCCCCACTCTGTGGACAAAAGCGATTACAGGCCTGCATAGACAACCCCCCCGTTCAGGAAAACTGTTCTTGTGGACACTCCACCCCCCATTACCCTGGCATACCTGTCCCGCCTCCTACCACGCCCAATAGACAAAGAAAAAAAAAACTAAAATACCTACCCCCACTCCGGAAGTTCCCGAAATGCAGCAGGTCACCGGTCACGCCCATCCGGAAGGTGAAACACACAGCACGTGTGGGGCGGGGTCCTGCTGACAGCCGTCGATCGAAGAGGTCGCCGGTGGGATGTCCAGGAGGCACCACGGGCCCGGCATGAAAAGGTCCTCCCATCCTTTTCTTCCTGGGGCGGCGTCCCCCGGGCCACGAGTAGGGAGGGGGCGAATGCAGATGACCCCCTCCCTCTAATCTCCTGGTCCGGCCATCACAAATACCTCAGCTGAAAAATTGGTGCAGGGTGGGCTGGGAGGGAGAGGCGGCGCGAACGAGCCTCTCCCACCTCCACAGGTAGGAGGTTTCCCAGCCCCGGCCCGGCGCCGAAATCCTCTAGCCGGGCGACGGATCTACTTTCGCAGCACGGGACATAGAATGCCCAGCGACGAACATATTTTCGCAGCACAGGACATAGAATGGCCAGCAACCATACTTGCGGAGCACAAGACATATGATGGGCCTCAGGTGTACTTGTGGAGCACGGGATGTGGGGTGGCCATCATGTATACCCGCGCAAAGGGACAGCGTGGGGTGCACTGGGAGAGGGAGGCGGCGCGAACGAGCCTCCCTCGCCTCCCCAGGTGGAGGCACCACAGCTGCACCCTAGCGCCCCGAGCCGAATGTCCTGCTCCTACGGCATGGTGTTCCATTTTTCGCACCCAGAAGTCTCATCCACTCATTCAGACACGACGAAGGGCGGCTGCTGCGGGGTCTCAAAATGGCGTCTGGGCCCCCTGGAAGTCGGGTCTAGGCCGCCAGAGTAACTTTGACCAGTAATGTAGCTCAGACGCTTGCCCACCTGGGCACGAGTCCCCACCTCCGACAGCATCCCCACGACCTTGAAGATTCTACAAAAGTCCCGGGAGCCCTCGGCCCCTACAGGCTTCCGGTAGGGAACAACTGCCTTGATCACTAACGAAATGACCACGACGTAGCAACAAGATGGTGGTGCTCTCGTGTCAACGCCAGCTTCAGTCTGAACCATCCAGAAACATTGTGGGCTAACAAATTCGAGCAAGTTCCGGCTGAACCTCAACGTGACCCGGTAGGGGAGATTCTGCCTCCCTCCCCTTTTTGATTGACGGTCCACATTGCCTGCCCCTTCAGTTAACACAAGTTCTTTTTGAACTACCGAAAGGAACTCTGGTCCAACCGCCGGTTGTTGGAAACATTTTGTCCCTGATGCTACTTCCGGACTAACCCGGCCTCGCCCAAAATGGCGCCGGTGTCAATAGGAACTCCCGAACACCTCGTGGTGTTTTTTTGGCTAATAAGATTTGATGTTCTAAGATACGTATATGATCCTTTGTACACTTGACGAAAAAGGGGGAGGGTTCACTTGGCGAACATGTAAAAGGATCCCGTTAAAATGTTGGTTTCAATGTACGATTTATTATGATATTATTGTAATTCATACATAACGTCGCTTATGACACACGCCCACGGTATGCATCTAGGAAATTTGATTGCAACTAGTCTGACTATGCTTCCAATCATGAAATGAATGCCCCCTGATCCCTCAACTATTGATAGACGTTTTTAGTTCCCTGCAAATAACTAAATAGACCCTTCTTTTTAAAAAATGTTTTTAATGCTGCAAAATACCCCCCCTACTGTACGACGATTGCACTCTCATATTTACATGCTGATCAATTGTGCAAATAAAGGTTTTTCAAACTATGAACAGGTATCGCATACTTTTGTAAATGTGGGATCAGCGGGAGGGTTTTTCTGTGCGCCCTGTTTTGTTCTCTTTTTAAGGTTATTAGAAAATGGTTGCTCAGCCCCGGATTGATGATCGAATCTAAAGCACGATACGCTGCCTCCAAATGTGCGACTGGCTCAGGAACAAACGCGTGGAGAAGGACCTCGACTTCTGAGAACGGGTAAAGTGAAGCGGTGTAAATGATAAAATGTTATAAAGGTATGGTACTCAAAGGTACTAGGGAACAGGGTTGGCCGAAGAGCTGATATGCCTTAGGACATCACAGCATTGGGAATGATTTAAGGATCCCGATAGCTAGATACATCTACAAACTAGATACCTCGCTCTAAGCGCCTCTGATTTTTTTAACGTTTCCCTGCACACGGCCTATAATGTCCCACTCGGACCGTCTCCCTCATGAACAACCTATCGCTCGCCATCCTTACCACACTGCCCGCCCCCTGGCTTCAGAAACCAAGACCCCAGGGATTATATCCCGAGGAGATAAGACGAGTATGTGGTAAGTAAAGGACTTTCGTGCCCGTACATTTGATATGCTCGGATGTTGTCCTCCCTCCCTTCCCCTCTTTTCCTACCACTACAGGTTACATTGGAATCACGACTAGGGTATAGTGAAGATCTGAAGCCACGCCATGTCTGATACATGAAGCGGACTAACGCAGCAAGGTGGCACCTAAAGACACCCACAAACTACTCTTGTAACGAAAGAACCAATAGTTGTATGATATGATGAGACGCGATCACCCCTAACCCGTGTTGCGTGAATGAGCACATGTCACGTATGTCTGAAACTATGAGAAAATGTTTTCTATGCGACTGAAGCATTGACTTAACTAGGCAAAGGACCGAGAGTGCGAGAAGTGCGACAATGGTGCCTTTTACTCAATGCATGTCCCTTTGTGCCCGGCCTAATGCTCGTCCGTCCCAAACTGCATGCTTTCTAAACTCTAACACAGACCCGTAATGTCTCATGTTGTGTAATGCGCTGAATAGCCTATCTTAGTGCACGGCCACTCTCCATGTCGCACGTGTACTGTTTAGCCTATTGTTGCATATCTCTCTCTCTCTCTCTCTCTCTCTCTCTCTCTCTCTCTCCTCCACACTCTCACTCTTCCTAATGACTGGCACCTAATTGGCGAACCACCATCCCTGGTGCACCACCCAATTGGCTCCAAATACCACAAGTATTTGCACAAATTTGTCTTAGATAAAATTACATTGATACCACGTTACTACCTCTCCTTTCTGCTAAATATTGATGAAACCTAGATTGGCCAAAAAGGAAAGGACAGGTAAGACGACTGAGGTTCCCTAATCTGACCCGTAATGAGGGAACTACATGTCAGTAGCTTCTATGATAAAAATGCCTCAGGTAACGCGACCTTCCCCGTCCCGAATTGTCTCAATGCCCAAACAGTAAAAGTGATCGAAGCATCCCCGTCTTCCCAGAACGCCCCCAGTTTTGTATCAGCTGCCCCGGACGAGAGTTTGAAAAAAAAAAAAAATGTGGCTCACCCCTGGTTGTAAGAGATGGGTTGACTTACAACTGACACAGGCCAGCCGTTATTCCTAGAAACGATTTGTTGATGAACCAGCTACAAAGTTTAGAATTTGAGAAATGTCCCTGAACGCTTACCAACTGAACTGTGGCCTTCTGCTAGATAACGCCCTTATGACACAAAGCAAGACGATAGTCCCTCACCCCAGTTTGCTATGTTCCTAGTTGTTTTCCATAAGACCCCGGTCACCCCAAGGATGAGTTGAATAGTTATCACAAGCCCCCCCCCGTTTTTAATGAAGTAGCCAGGTTGTAAGAGACTATGTAGAAATTAGAATGATGTTTGCGAAGTCAAGATTAGATCGAAATGAAGAAATTGTTGCAGTAAACCCTGTTGAAAGTAAAATGTTTAGCTGAAAGATAGGATGCATTGATATGATGGAAAATTGTTTGGCCTATGTTCATTCCTCAGAAAGATACCTATCAGACCATGGTGATAGCACTTTGCACTTTTTCGTAAAATACAAAGCCCTGAAGAACGGTATAGCTTTGTAAGACTCGTACTAGGAAAGTGGGTCTCTGCCAGAAGAACTGACGTGACTGTAATAAACAAATGCAATGAATAGGTATCAGACCTCGTACCACGACAATGAATGTAATACCAACAAATGCCAAAGAAATAGTTACGATGGAAAGTTGTAGGGAATCCAGCAAACCTATCATCAATTATTTATACGTTGGTTGCAAACCCCAATGTAACGGATGTTTCCCCAGTTGCTTGGAGTTGGGAGAGAAATAGACTTATGTGATTACCTTCCTCTGCCAATTCTCTAAAGACTGTCTTTTCAAACTCATTTAAGGGTACCACTGTCGGAGGAGAGAGAGACCGGATGTGGGAGCACGCGGCCTGACTGCAGATCGTGGAACATCTGCGACTTTGACCAAGGCGGGACCACAACAGTAAGGAGTCGCAGGACGAGGCACTGTTTCCGACCAAATGAAAGGAAAGGGCTGACCTGATGCCCCTGCTCGATGATCAACATGTGCCGAAAAGTCCCCGCCCTCTGAGCCCGATCATGGGCTCACCTACCTGAAATTTTTCGTCTCCCTGGTCTGTTCCCGATCTGGCCCTGCTCCATCCCCTCTTCCTCCGACCTACCATAAGGACTACTCACACACCCCCTTCTTCCGCCTGAACTCTTTGACAATCGACTCGAAAAAGAAAAACTGCAATCAGATAGAATAGGGTTTTGTTGCAGACTAAAATGAAACTTGGGTGCCCTGTCTAAAGTACCCATGAAAGAATAGTTAGGACACAGGGCGAAAAAGGACCTTTTTGACCGGAAAAACTGGGAAAAGGTCATGCCCTGCAATGCAGGACCTGGAATAGAACTGGACGCATAGCTCCACCGCCGGTGCTCAACAGTGCCAACAGAAGAGGACAAAGAATGCTGAGAACTCACTAATAATGGTCCACGACAATAAGACACTGGAAAAAGCAACACCCCTCCTCTTCGAACAATGACACCCCTGATTATCATTTCACTACGTCTCATTTCTCTCCCAGCTACCTTTGTATTGATTATGCTCCAACCGAGTACGAAATGAACTTACATATGTAATAATCTATCAGTTCATATTCCAAATGATTATAAGCATCTATGAAACGTACCCAACGCTCTCACTACAGAATCATTTTTGTCCGATATTGCATTACTATGACTTTCCTGCAACGAGCTCAATGACGGGTCCGCCTCCTAAGATGAAAGATTTTAAATGTAATGTTTATGCACAACTCCTTCGCCTGGGTTCCTACTTCTTTACTTATGACTGCCACAGTAGACATGGATAGGAAAATAGGCCAGCAAGATGTCTTGGGAATGTTAAAGGGAGGACTGTGGAAAATTAATACGATTTGGTAAACATTATCTGCGCCATCTTGCCTTTTCCCCCGATGCCACACTTTTTGTCGTGCACACCCGCCATTTTAGGTACCTTGGTCAGAACCACCCTCTGCACGCCACTGACCCCCAGCACGGCTCTTCGCCCTCACAAGCACCCCCCACGCACTGGTCACCCCCGCTCTCTCATGCATGGGTCATAAACCCCTCTTCAGCGCGGCTCTGCCTCGGAATCCCATCCTGTTCCCAGCGCGACACCTCCCTTCATTCCTTTCATGGTCCCGGGTCCTTTGATACAACCCCCCCTTTTCCTGTGTGCCCGTTTGTCTTCCTCGTTCCCAGGCCACCACCTGGACCTGCGGATACTGTTTATTGCCCCCCCCCGTACAGTAGGAAGCTTCCCCCCATCAAAAGACCCTCGAGTTGATCAAAACCCCCACCCTATGAGATCCGATCAATCCCACACATTCCGTGAATCGGCGGAATGTCCAGCTGCGCGATAATCATCACCTGTTGTGACCGGGGTGGGGATTTCAACTGTAAATGTGTGTGGGAACGGGCCTGAAGGGGAGATTCCGAGGATGTCCTTTCATACTTTAAAGCATTGCAAGAATGTGTTACCTGCAATAAAGATCATAAACCTATGTATAAGAGGCCAGGCCTCAGAGATGCGGTTAGAGCACCTCGTGACGATACTTGCTGTCCGAACTGATGTGTTTCTCCTCCGGAGAGAATAAACCCTTGTTTCCTGCCTTCCAGTCTCCAGCGCCTGCCTCTTCATTGATTAATATTTTGTGGATTAAAGAGGCGACACCGCCGGGCAATACTTAAGGATCTTTGTTTATTGGTTGCTTCCTACCTTTTTACAATACTTTTTGTGCATAGTCTACCAGAAGATGCAAGCTTTCAAGCTCATCAAAAACATACAGGGTGCTTACCAGCTCGTGGTTGGCATTGTTGCCACCCTTATATGCTTGTTTATCATTCCTTCCCCTTCTTGTATTTGTAAGTTCCACCCACCCCTAGTAAAGCGACTGTGCTCTGGGGGTAGGACAGAGTTGAACTCTGCAGAGTTGCAGAACAAGTCTGCGAGATTTCGTGGAGTTCCACAAACAGGTGGAACTGGGGACATTTCGCTGCTTGTGTTGATCTTTGCTGCGCCGGGAGATCATTCCGTGCTAAAAAGTCCTCCCGAACAGCACCACGCAGTGTGCCAGAGGGCACTGCTTCTCAAGCTGATTTTGCTGCAACTTGAGTATATTTTCTGCTTGAGCAACAGCTTTCTCACTGCGTACAGTTGCGACCGCCTGCGGGGAAATCTCACTGGGTCTCCTCCTAGCAACCAAAAATCGCGCTGTCATGTTTCCCAGTCAGGCCTAGAGGGAAACACTACCATTTCTTTTTTACATGTACATGAGTTTCTTTCTAAAGTTGCCTTCACTCTCTCACAATGACTTTTGCCACACATTTGCAACTGTGACAATACGGATCAGTTTCTAGGAAACTATACACAGCAATTTCGCAAGAATACTATCACGATACCTTGACACATAAAGTACAAAGTTAATACATACATACATTTAGCCAATGTGATTGTTTCATACATATGCTGACAGAGCTATCTGTAACACACAAACAATGACGACCTGACCAAGATCTCGGCTCAAGGCAAGGATGCGAGACCTGTTGCATTGCAAATGCTTGTCATAGTCCTTTCCCAGACTCCAAATGTGATTTACAGTCTGAGTCTTTGGAGTTTATGTTGAGGGTCTGCTTCTTTTTGAAGTGCCCTCTTCTCTGCCCTCCCTTCCTCCAGAAAGATATCTGTTACAGCAGGAGCGACTCCAAATCTGATAGCCCCGCAACACAGGCTACGAAAGAGACTAGAGGTTCACACCTGGATGCCAGACACAATTATATATGTATCAAAATGTTACCTCACAACCTCAGTCCTACTCTTTATGATTCTCTTATCAGCTCCATCTCCTTCCTGAGATGTGGCCAGGCCCTTTCCCAGTCACCCCTCACTCAATCAAAGAGCACCCTTGGAAGTGTACTGAAAAGTCTGGCGATAATTTCCCCAGCCAGCTCACAGGAATGCAGCAATTCACAAATCTGACTGGAGGGATTCCTCTACCTTCTCATATTCATTCAGTCAGCCATGGAACTCTGAAAATGGAACCCAGACTCTCAAGTATTGTACCATTCACAGACACACATACACCCTGCACATGCACTACATCCTTTATGTATTGTACCATTCCTCTGCACACATACACCCAGCACATGGATGCAACATACACACACTGCGCAGCACTATATTAATCCTATTTACCACACAGGCACTGCACAGCACAACAAACTGATGTAGGCCAAGGGCGAGTTAAGCACGCATCAGCAGAACTGTAAATGTAAATGAGTAAACCTGGAGGCCTCACTCTAGTAGCACAGTTAACAAGAACTGGTTCACTTCCACTGATCCCTACACTGTATACTGCCAGCATCGGGAAGCAGCCTTAACCACGCAGCGTGAACTATGTGGGGCTGAACCACGGAGGCGATACCAGGCACGTCTAAACCATGATTATGCCTTAAACCACGCATAAGGCATACACACGGTCTAGTTGCTGCTGCTGCGGGCTTAAGAGCAGGAAGAGAAAGGATTGGGATGAGGCAAATAAGTTAAGTCGGGTCTTGAGGGGGTGGGAGGTAGTTTGTAGGGGTTGTGGGATCGTTTTCAGGTCTGGAAGCGGGTCAGGGTACTTTACAGGGACTTTTTTAGGGCTCAGGGCAGGGGATAGGAAAGAGGCAATTTTAAAGCTGAGGGGTCAGTTTGGCTGGGGCAGGGGTTGGTGGGGTTAGGTATTAGCGGGTGGGGCTTTGTTTTAGGGCTCACGGAGGCGGCAGGGGTTGGAGTAGTTTTAAGGGGGCTAAGTTGTAGAGCTCAGGGTAGGAAACAGGATGGGGCAGTTTTCAGGTCGAGGGCAGGGAGGCGGTAGGGATTTTAGATTTAGGGTGTTGTTATGGTTTAGGGCAGAGGGGAAGGATTATGATCTTTACCACACATGACCATTTACGAAACATGTCTTTACCACAAAATTGCCTGGTAAAGGCAAGCGTGGTAAAGATATGCGTGCAGCAGCCTACATAAAGAAAACGGAGAGTGCTATGACTGGTTTGATTGGCCCCGGGCCGACGAAACAGTCAGCGCCCATAACATTGGGCTTGCCACTCCGACCCGGTAACATGTTGGGGGAGAATAGAAGCAGTTAACATGATGATCACCCCAATAGTCAACTATTTGTTGGGTATGCTCCCCCTGCAATTCACAGACGACTTTCACAGCAAGTTGGATAGGATGATAAATAAATTCTTATAGCGCGACAAAAAAGCGAGAATAGGCCCGAAAAAGTTACGACTGGACAAAAAATTGGGAGGCCTGAACTTAGCAGACTTCAAAACATTCCGAATGGCGTATCTAGCAAAGCAAGGATCACACTGGCTGGTACCTAGCCAGGAGTACACACCGGTATTGTTCACAATTGAGAGAGCCATCCTGAACAACTTTGAGCCTTTATTTCTCCTCACAGCCAGGAAACACATTTTGGCATCCAACCCAATACTCAAGAACACCAAAAAGGCCCTGCTTAAAGAAAACCAAAAAATGGAGCACAGTGCGAAAAAAGTCAGGGTGGGAATTACTGTGGGCGAACACAAAGATCAAATACAGTTGAAAACCTCTCTCCATAGAAGCATGGAAGAGATTGGGGAGCTCATACGCAGCGCAGCTCGAAGAGGGGGGTAGCACCGTCACTTTCCGCACACTTAAAAACAAACATGAACTTCCGGACATAAAACTGTACAACTTTCTAAAAATCAGAACAGCCCTTACAAATACAAATTTAGCAAAACATAAGCCGACAATTCTTCAATACATGGTGAATCTCAATAAAACCGACCACCAGGTATCACACCTCTACAAACTACTCCGCCCTAGCTCCACCAAAATTAATTACAAGACAATCCCATACTGGGAGGGAAAACTAGACACCACACTCAAGGATAGGGAACTCCATCTCATCTGGTCTTCTACCTCACAAAACAAAATCTCACCAGTACTAGCACAGACAAAATTCTGGCTCCTACACAGAATCTACTGGACCCCGGCTTGCCTAGTAGCACTGGGCCTCAGGGAGAATGATCTGTGATGGAACTGCGACAAAGAAAAGGGGGACCTGGCTCACCTTGCCTATGAGTGTACCAAGGTAAAAAAAAATCTGAGAAAAAGTCTTCATCTTCATAAACAAAGCTTTGGGATGCACTCTAAAGCCAAACTTCTCTACACTCACAACAGCATTCATGACAGCAGACACACACAGGACAGAGACCTAGCGGATCTCCTACTGACAGCGGCAGTTAAAATAATTCTCACCAAATGGAAGGTCACAGCCAAGGCAACTTTCAAGGGATGGCTCAATTTGGTGACGTACTTTAGAGGTGCGGACAACATTGCCCTAAGAGACTCACCATGGAGGCAAGCTTCCAGGGGAATGTGGGCCTCCTTGGACAAATACCTGGACCCCTATGAACCCCCGCGAACAAATCTTACAAAAGGCTCAAGGGAAATACATACAACACCCTCACGTGACCACTATAGAGACTCAAAGTATACGTACCTCTGGGACACAAAGACCTTTTTCCCCTTATCTTTCTTTCCTTTTCCTTTCTCACCCATTTCTATTACTCTATCGGAGCAGGTCATAGGGGGGGACAGCAAAACCCATATATACTATGTAACTATATCCCTGTAAAGTCACAGCCAGTGTGAATTGTCATCCTTTAACTCAGGAAAAGTTTCATGTTTTGTATGTATGTATGTATAAGATATAAAAAAAATATATATTTGAAATAAAAGAATACGAAGTTTAGTCTTAAAAGCCGTTAAGCAAGCAGACTGGACTTGCCTGTCCCCCCACCCCCATTATCCGCCTCCTATTATCTTGTTCCCTGTTTTCCTACCATGATTTCCTAATAGTAGGAATACAAACATAACATGGTCATGGTGATTGCAAGACGAATGTGAGGGCATATCAGCACTAAGGGTGGGCGGAGTTCTCGTAGTGCCTCTACGCGCAGCTCCATGGAGTTTTAAAAAAACTCAGTGAAGCTACGCATCGCTCCCCTTTGCTCTCTGCCCTGTCTCTCTGCCTTCCCAAATGCTTTAAAATGATAAAAAGAAGGGACCTACCTGTGTTTCTGCCGCTTCCCCTGCCCGGCCGTGTTCTCCTCCCTGCTCCTCGTTGCCTCGCGTCCTCCTGACTCCTTTTCCATTGAAACAAATGCTACGTTCAACGTAGTGTTTCTTTCAAAGGAGGACACAAGAGGAGGAGCAGAAAGGAGAGCGGCCAGGTATGGGAGGAGGTGGGAAAGCAGGTAAGTGCCTTTATTATCCTTTTACAGCATTTGGGAGGGGTGAGGGAGCATCTAACTCCGCTCTGCAGAGGCAGAGTTTTCGCCTTCTCCGCGTTCGCCATGGAGAGCGGAGCAAGGCAAATCTCCGCAAACTCCTCTGGTGGAGTGGAGTTATCCGCTCAGGGTTAACCAGCACTTGTATATTCAGAAGAAGAGAGTCTGAGTCTCATTTATGAAAATGTTGCATCACTGCAACAAAACAGCGATGAAACACTTTTCACTGCTCTTTCCTTGCGACACCATGGATGCGCCGAATTTACAGTACGACGATCCATGTCTCAAGGATTGACAGATGAGTCAGGAATCCTGATGTATCTGTAGGCGCAATACTCACGCAGTGCTGGTGTTGTGTCATAAGCATGACACAACTCCAGCAATGCATGGGGGAGGCCTATACACATAGCACTGCGTCACCCTTACGCCTGCTGTGAGGAAGGAGTAAGATTTTGACTCAGTGGCGTCCCAGATATGGCACAGTAAATTCTGATAGATTTCACTGCGCCACTTCTACGAGGCTTTCTTGCGGTGGAATGCCCACCCTGCATACATTATACCTGATGCAGGTATAATGTAGCACAAGGGTTTACAAAGAGACGCATCTGACTAGATGCTTCACTTTGTAAATAGGGACAACGTGGTGCCTTATTTACGTTGCCCGTGCTTCAACAATGTGATCCAACAGGGGTGTAAAAGTGTCGCAAGTGGCTCATAAATAAGTCCCTTTGTGTTACTTTGTACACATTGCCGATGAGGCCTTATCTGGAGAGTATGTCAGTTTCTAGAGGTCACTTCTCTGTAAGGCAAGCAGCCACAATGGCTCAGGACTGGTAGAAAAAACGGTCACATGTGGAATGGATAGGCAGAGGAACTTAAACATGTGAACAACATAGAGAAACAGTGGAAGTGGGGATACTACAGCAACCCACAAGAATCCAAACAGAATAAACTAAGTTACTTAAAAAAAGAATGTTCTGCTGGAACTAAAAGTCATGAATATTGAACTACAGGTAAAGAGGTACCTTAATAGCAACAATACATAGAAATATTGTTCAGAATTGGGAGTGAAAGTGTAGTGCAATATCTCAGCAGAAGTTGTGGAGAGAAAAGCAGTAAATTAATTTGGGAAGGGTTGCCGCAGACACAAACAAGACCAAATGAAGAGGCGCTGTTTGTGCGAGGTTAGTTGGCCAACCTCAACCCAACACCCACCCCAGCTTCCATGGCCGGAACCTCAGATTATCATCCAAATGGCTCCTGAGCAACACCAGAAAAATCATCAACCGCACCCTCGCCACCAGCAGGCTCAACTACGCTGAAATCACCAAGCAACTCACCAAAAGACTGCGAACCATCTATAAAGCAGGCAGCCAACGCTCCTCCTCAACCTTCCACAAAGAACACACATTATTCCACACTTCAGGGAACTCCACAGGCTCCCGATACCTTACCCACACATTCACACTGCACAACACCAGCCTACCTGAACAATTGCAGCTCCTTCCACCAACCAGTCAGGTTCCTTCTCTCACAAATCCTATGCATTCACTGAAAAAGAGCCTGAAGTCAAGTCTTCTCTTATACCACTCCTAAAGCATTCACAGACATCCCTCTTCACATCAGAACCTCCTCCTCGCTTCTTGAGTTCTGCAAGAAGCTGAAAACCTGGCTCTTTGACTAACCCATTCCCCGAAGTGAAGTTCTCACACCTGCTCCGCACCAGAATACCCTAATGGCTAATAGTGCACACAAAAAATACACCTAAGATGACATACCATTAGGAGTAGGCAGCAAATGGGTACTGTGAAGAACTGCCTCTTTTTGTATGTTCGCCTCTAATGTTTTAGACTGATGCTGGTGTTTTTTTCGACTCTGAAAGTGCACTGTGGCCTGCTAATCAGACCTTAGTGCCAGTGCTTTGACCCTCAAATGTCTATGTATAATTGACTTATATCTAAATGGCATGCGTTAACTTACTTTATGGTATATGGTACTAGGGATACCCAGGGCCTGTAAGTTAAAGTGTAGGCTCCTGTATTTAGTGTGTATATATTAGGAAATCCTCGCCACACGTCAACACGTATCCAACTTATCTTAGCAGGAAAAAATGACGAAGAGTAAAACCCATTTCTGGTGCCAGGTATTTAGTGCTTTGTAAAAAGATCGCCCAGCATGTCCGCCATGACGCGTTTCGTCTCTCTCCAGAGGCTTGATCACATGACATGTTGCAAAACACTAGAGACGGTATTTATAGCTTAAAAAGGTGGGAAATAATAGCCACTCTTAATGCAGTAAATCAATGGAAACTGACAACATATTTACAATGGTACAATCTTGATTAAATAAAAGACACAATGTCTAAAATCAATATATGACCATTATGACCATTATAAAACCAACCTCCAATGATAATAAATATGTGCAAACATGCTTTCTTAAAAATATATATAAATATTCGTATAAATACATATTATTTCATATTGGCATATTCAGTCTCTCAACATAGATTTGATTGTGTATAAATCCCAAGTGGGTTAATCTCTTATGTTGAATTTAATAGTTCAATCCTTATGTAAACTATGTACTCCTTCTCATTGTGCATAAATAACCAAAGTGCTGTGTGTGTGAAAATTCTGCCAAAAAGTGTAATTTGTGCAAATTTTCTTTAAAATAATTTTAGGACGGGAGGTCAGCCTATATATATATTAACGATTGAGTGTTTCATTATATTTGTCCCTCCCTGACAGGCTTCAAAGCTGTATCTTGATACCCACATGAGGAATGGTTGTTCCCAATTACACCTAGATTAATCTACTTTGTATACCAGTCCTGGAACTATATGCAGGTGTACAAATCCTCACTAGCGTTAAGCCCTGCCGGAGTCTTGCTATCGAGTTCTAATATGTATCTGGTTTCTAGGAGGCGTAACATTGCTTCCCTATTTCCTCCCCGTTCTAAAGGCAGTACGGTGTCAATTAAAAAATATTGTAGATGTTTGGGATCACTGTCATGTATCTTTTCAAAGTGACGGGCCACTGGGTATGCTTGATCTTTCCCAGTGATGGCCCTAATGTGCTGCAGTATCTGTTTGTGGGCGGGCAGTCGAGTACTCCCTACATACCGCAATGCACACGGACACTGCAGCACATAGACTGCATAGTCCGTCTTGCAGGTGAGTCATTTTTTTGATAGGTACAGGTGTGTCCTTGAATGGGACTGAAAAATGGGTTTTATTGCAGCCATGACGCATGCCTTGCAAGTAAAGCATTTCTTGAACCCCTTACTCAGTGCTGATATATATATATATATATATATATATATATATATATATACTACTATTATAAAGGAAGAACTTTGAACCTTTGAGGCGGGTAAACTCGGGAACCACAGCGCCAATCCACACACCTGATACAGCGTTGTAATCCTCAGGGTGTGCAGATGGACATAGGCTATATAAATGAAAAAAATATAAGTTATTTAAAAAATTTACGAGAAAAAAACAGTAGTCCCATGGAAGTAGCGCCGGCCGCGACGTGCGTGCTGACCTCAGGAGCGCGGGGAGGAGCGGCGTCCAGAAGCGCGAAGAGGAGCGGCAGACATGAGCGCAGGGAGGAGCGGCGGACAGGCTGGGAGGAGCAGCGAGGAGCGGCGAACCTGTGAACTCAGGAGCGCGGGGAGGTGCGGCAGATGAGGTAAGGCTCCAGGGGACCCACGGACAATGTCGGGCGGGCGGGGGCCCTGAAGCCTGATTGTTCCCGGACAAGGTCGGGACGTGCTGCTAGTATATATATATACTAATATAATAAAGAGAGAGCCCAAACCTTTGAGGCGGGTAATCTCAGGAACCACAGCACCAATCACAACACCCAATACAGCGTTGGAAAGGGCAGTTGCAGCAGAAGGACATAGGCTATGCAGACACCCACCATATACATTTAAAAGGTAAAAGAACCGTGCCAGCAAAGTAGTCCCTTGTGGGCATGTCTGCGTTGGGCTGTGGGCGTGTGCTGGGGGGCGTGACAAACGCTGGGGGCGTGTGGTACGTTCCTCCCTTCATGCCATGTCTCATATCGTGTGCTGTGGGCGTGTGCTGGGGGCCTGGGCGTGTGCGGGGCGCGGGATTACGGAAAAAAAAGCGAGCGTTGTGCCAAATATTTCATTGTTTTTTCTTCCCAAGTTCTGTACATTCCAGCTCCGGGTGTCCACCCTGCTCCCTTTAAATACCCCTGCACCCCATAATCATAACCCACCCTTACTCCTTAAAATACCCCAACACCCTTAAACACTAACCCATCTTAACCCTATAAATATACCCTGTACCCCAAAACCCAAACCTATCCCTAAACCCTAAAAATACCCCTGTACCCCAAAACCCAAACCGAGCCCTGAACCCTATAAATACCCCTGTACCTCAAAACCCCAACCTACCCCTGAACCCTAAAAATACCCCTGTACCCCAAGACCCAAACATAGCCCTGAACCCTAAAAATACCCCTGTACACCAAACCCCAAACCTACCCCTGAACCCTAAAATACCCCTGAAACCAAAAATCCAAACCTAGCCCTGAACCCTAAAATACCCCTGTACCCCAAAACCCAAACCTACCCCTGAACCCTAAAAATACCCCTGTACCCTAAAACCCAAACCTAGCCCTGAACCATAAAAATAACCCTGTACCCCAAAACCCAAACCTACCCCATAACCCTAAAATACCCCTGTACCCCAAAACAAAAACCTAGCCCGGAACCCTAAAAATACCCCTGTGCCCCAAAACCCAAACCTACCCCTGAACCCTAAAAATACCCCTATACCCTAAAACCCAAACCTAGCCCTGAACCCTGAAAATTCCCCTGTACCCCAAAACCCATACCTATCCCTAAACCCTAAAACTACCCCTGTACCCCATAACCAAAAACTATATCTGAACCCTTAAAATACCCAAGCACCCAAAAACATATACCTCAGTACCCCAAAACATATACCCCTATACCCATACTTACCTTATCCAAACATAAAAAAAACCATGCTTTTACCATTCATGCATTTACAACGAATTTCCTTGTAAATGTATGCGTGGTAAAGCATATAAAATGTAATGCCATGCGTTATAATGGCATTGCGGAGTCATGGTACTTTCGTAATGAAAGTATGCGGAGTGATGGAATGCCGAAAGAAAGTTGCGGAATAATGGTGTTTACCCTCCCCGATAAGTTCATTGGTGGCACGGCGGCCCACATCTCCAGCAACATATTCATATTTTTTCACCACCGATTTGAAAAATGCACTGGTCTCTCTCATTGATGGCCAGCACCGACATTCACTTTTAAACACACCTCCCGCCACAAGTTCTAGAAATGTGAACTTTAGAGCTGGGGAGCTACGTTCGAATTTCTGCATCAGCTCAACATCCTGTGATTCCAAGCAAATCGCTTTGTCACCCCATGCCTACCACAAATAAATGTGTTCTTCTGTAATGTAAATTGTGCTCATGCCATGTTGTCGAGTTCGCGCTATATAATATTGCAAGGAAAAATAAAGTAGGGAAACTCGAGTTCACACACTACTGAACGCGCACTCTTAAGTGCATCAGCAGTGCACTGTGAATCGGAGCGTTTCACAGGCCTGTCACAGATAAGAAATGCTATAAAAACGTAATCCTACAAAACAATATACTACTGGCCGGCAGCAATTCATACCCGGACAACGTCGGGATGGGCTGGTGACAATAAAGTGCTCGTGCAAATTTAAAAACAACATGGTATTACCCAACATTATCTCATTCACATTTCATTGTAGCGCATGTGTGCAATTCATTCATGGGTAAAAAAGAGGCAGGAGGTAAGCAATTAAATAAAGTTATTCTCATTCTTCCTCTTGCTATTCCCATGTGCATATTGCAAAACCCTGTTTTATGTAAAGAACGATTTCGCAATAGCCGATCTCACGCTGTTCATTATTCAAATACATCATGTCCATATTTCGTTTGTTCATGAACAGCATTACATGTCACCATCCTCCTCCTCTTTGGTATTTCATTCCCCATTGCACTTTTGCATGCGCTCTTTAATTTTCCCCTATATGGGCATATTCAACTGTTGTCTGTTCCCTCATCCTGTTGTCTCGCCCTGTATGGGCCTATAATACATATCAGTCATCTTTGTCCCGGAAAACCGGCTGGGAGAGAGAGAAAAAGTATGAAAGAAGGAGTAAGATAATATAAACTCAACTTAGACTTCCTAGCTCAGTATCTCCACAGCATATCTTGCTCAGTAGGAAGTTTCCGATTGCAGACATATCGATCCATCTAGTAGCACCACCTTTTTTACTGGACCAGACTATTCCAAATGAACCCAAAGTTCCTCGTCATTGTTAAATCCTCTAGGTTGCATACTCTGGAGGTCAATAATATATCTGGATTCTAATGCTCTTAGTGACCTTATCTTATCTCCACCTCGTTCTTTCTTACCCAGTTGATCAATGAGGTAGAAGGACAATATATCCCTATTGCTCTTATGGTGGGTCTCAAAGTGGCGTGCCACCGTGTAGCTTTTATCCCTATTCGTAATGGCACGCATGTGCTCCAAGATACGCTTTTTTGCCGGGTTGATTGTACTCCCGATGTATCTCTTGGAGCACGGGCATTCCAGACAGTAGACTACAAATTCCGAGTTGCAATTCAGGAATTTTGTAATCTCTCTGACGGGTCGTGGGTCATTGGGTCTCCCTCCGTATTTGGTCTGCTTTTTGCTGTACTTGCATGCTTTGCACTGCATGCACGGAAAAACGCCTTGAGTGGATTTGGATTTCGATGTTCTAGGGGAGTCCTCAAAGTGGCTACTGGTCAGATGGTCGCTAAGAGACTGGCAACGTCTGTAAGTTACAGATGGCTTCGGAGGTAGTTTATTTTTCATAATTGTATCCGTCCCTAAGATATGCCAGTTTTTGTTGAATATTTGTACCAACTTGCTGGATCTCATACTATAGCTGGTGATCATTCTCGCAATACCCTCGGGCTCGGCCTCCCTGACTTTGATCTTGATGAGATCCTTCCTATCTACTAGCTCCGCCTTACTCACTGCACTCATTAGTAGTGACCTGGAGTACCCTCTATCCTGAAACCTCACTAGCGCTACATCCCGTGCCTGTGAGAAATCTGTAGGCTCTGAACAGTTTCTCTTCAGGCGTAGTAATTCCCCAAATGGGATGTTTTTTATCATACTCTTGGGATGGTGGCTTGCCGCATGTAATACGGTATTGCCCGCTGTGGGCTTGTGATAGAGTCTAGTTTGTAAGGAGCTTCCTGTTACAAAGACCTCTAAGTCATGATAGTATACCGATGTCTCACTGAAGGTACTAGTGAATCTCAGATTGAGATCGTTGTCATTTAGCATCGCGACATATTCCTCAGCCGAGGATCTGTCACCACGCCAAATGACAAACAGATCGTCTATATATCTTGCCCAAATCATGATGTGATCCAGCCATTTCTCGTTGGTCCCCCCCAGGCCATGTGCTTCTCCCACCAGCCAACGAACAAGTTCACGTAGCTGGGGGCGAATCACGTGCCCATGGCGGTGCCCCTTATCTGGCGATACATGCTGCCTGCAAACAGGAAAATATTGTTGTGGAGGCAGAACTCCGTCATCCTCAGTAGCATGCGATTGTGTTGGTGGTATTTCATGCTTTTCTTTCCCAGAAACCATTTCACTGCAGAGATACCCTCTTGATGTCCTATACAGGTATACAAACTGGCGGCATCAAGGATAATAAGAAGCAGGTCTGTCTCCCACTTGATGCTGTCAATTTGTCTTATAAAATCTTGGGTATCCCTGACATAGGAAGGCAAGTCTCTAACAAAGGGGGCCATGTAGGTGTAAATAAACACACATCCGCCTGACCCAGGACCACCTCGCCTTCAGGAAGCAGCTCAAGACCTGGCTGTTCGAGCAGTAGCGGACCCCTCCTCCCCTAGCGCCTTGAGACCCCCCGGGTGAGTAGTGCGCTATACAAATGCTTTGATTGATTGATTGAATAAACCTTGATGTGTTCTCCAGGAGGCTTCCTATGGAGGAGACTATGGGCCTCCCCGGGGGATTCCTGATATCTTTATGCACCTTGGGGAGGTGGTAGAATGTGGGAATAATCAGGTGTTCGCAATGCAGATAATCAAACTCGTTTTTATTGAGCATCCCTACATCCCTCCACCCCTCCAATAGTGTGTGATAGTCAGTTGTGCATGTTACAAAATCCCTTCTGTCAATGATCTTATAGCAGTCCCTATCCTGCAATTGTCTTAGGGCTTCCTTCTTGTATTTGCTTTTGCTGAAGATCACAATGTTCCCCCCCTTGCCTGAGGGTTTATTCTCAATGGAGGTATCCTCCTTCAGAGATTTGACTGCCTCCCATTCCAACCGTGAGATGTTCGAGTTCTTTCTTGTCAGTTCTACATTTATTGATGTCATTTTCTCCAGGTCTTGGAGGACAGCGTCATTAAAAATGTCTATCGCGTCATGCGTGACGTGTGGCAAAAATCTCGATTTGCGTTTTAGATTGCTCGGATCCCTTGTTTGTACGATCTCCTCCCTCCTTAACACCTCCATAGAGCTAGAAACAGCATCCGGGCCCACTAAATCATGTGCGGTTGTGAGGAGTGTCAGATCGCTATCCATGAGAGTGTGTCCGGTTTCTGCTGTTTCTACCGGAGTCGTTCTAGTTCCAGATTGCTCTTTTAAGGCAAATATTTTCTGTAACTTCAGCTTCCAGACAAACTTAAAAATGTCTATTCTGGTTTGCACCGGATCGAACTTGGCTGTCGGGCAGAATGGGAACCCTTTTTTCAAAATTGATTCTTCATATGTTGTAAGTTTTCGCTCAGAGAGATAGACTATGGTACGCTCATCTTCTACCATCTTCCCCTCCTGCCTTTGCTGCGAGTTACCATTGGTGGCGCCACCTGAGCGCCCCCTCCTGCCCCGCCTGGTTTTCCTCCTCTTTTTGGCAATGGTTTTTGTGGCACCTGGGGTTGGGATCGTTGTCTTGTTTCCTTCATCACCTGGTACTCGTCTAAAAAAGGGGGAGGGACTACAGTTCCGCTGTCACTGGCCTTCTTCTTGCCCTTGCTGCTTTTTACAGATTCATCCTCTGAGATAACAACATCCGATTCCGATGTTACCATCTCTGAGGAGATTTGAACTCCTTGAGCAAGCCTCTTCCTTGTTGCGTCAAACTTTTTAGCAAAAGTAAGTATTCTGCCAGTCAGGTAGTCCTGTTCATCCCTCTGGAACTTAGTTTGTTTTCTTTTCTTTATTCCATTCTCATAGTCTTTCAATCTTTTTTGCATTTGGTTCCGCAAATCCTCAGCAGATTTAATATCTTTATCCTTGCTGATTAAGTCCTCCAGTCTCTGGATTTCAGTGAGGGCTTTATCCCTATCACTCCAGGCATATTTTATCAGCATTAAGAGCATCCCTTTACTTGATTCAGCAGTATATATTGCCCAGTCTCTCAAGAGTTGCAAGTGAACCCGAATCCCAGTACTAATGTGGTGGTGTCTACTGACTCAGATGCTAGCTCCATTGCCAGCAGTGTTGTATCAAACAACAGTGAAACAAACCAACAACAACACGTGCCACTCAATTATAGCCCCTCAGAGGAGTTGGGGTTTTATTATAGAGGACCGTCGCCAAACGTGAAGGCCGAGAATACCCCAAGTTCAAAATGTAGCAGGAGGAACAAACAGCGCAAACAGAGGCGGAAAGCGCGGAGGCTACAACAACAAAAAGAAATGAAAAATAGGGGTTATTCTGAGCGTGAAGAAAACAGTTTAGCGGCTGCGAACACTGTTACCAATATGACGGACTTGGAATTGAGTGTTGCAGAACCACAAGTGCTGGCATTGGGACTTTCATTTTGCCCCAAGTCTGAGTTTAAATATTTCCAATCACAATCATATCTTCAAGTTTATTAGAAAATTGAAATTATAAAAATTTCACAAATTGATGAATGCAAACTCTAAAGCTCTGTCTATTATGTATGATAACCAACCAAGTGCACAATTTCAGGTTTCTGATGTTCCTACTTTGAGAACGGTTAATGAGTTAGCTGATGTGAATGATCCTGCATTTATGAACACACAAGAGGAATTGATGAGTATGGGTATTTCATGTACTACTAAGGCAGGACTTACACATTTCCGCCCACAGTCCACTTTCATCCCGGTAATGTTATGTTATGTTATGTTAGTATTATTTATACAGCGCACAGCTGCCCCAGCAAAGGGGCGTCCTGGCGCTTGAACAGATGCTAAAACACAACACACAGGGAAAAGGAAAAAGACGGCTAACCAAGTACAGAAAACAGAAAAGTTTTGATAGCACGCCTAAAGATGATCAAATTGTCCAGAGCTCGAATGTGTACCGGGAGAGAATTCCATAGCCCAGCGGCAAGCACTCGGAAGGAGCGGCCACCCATCCGGCTAAGTTTAAAACGGGGGCAGACCGCAAGATGAAGAGCCTCTGATCTCAAGGACCTCGAAGGAACATACAGGGTGAGCAAATTAGCAAGTGCAGGTGGCGAAGAAAGCTTCATAATTTTAAAATCCAGACAGAGCGCCTTAAACTTGATTCTTTGCCTAACCGGCAGCCAGTGAAGGGCAGAAATAGTGCTGGAGACCGAACAGTGCCTGGGAAGACCAACAATGGCCCGCGCCGCAGCATTCTGTACCCTTTGTAGCCTAGATGCCTCCGCTTGGTTTATCCCCAGCATCAGTGCGCTACCGTAGTCCAGCCGAGATAGAACTGAGGCTTGGACCACGAGCTGCCGGGTGGGGGGGATCAAAAAACTTGAGGATTGGCCTTAGTCCTCGCAGGATTCCGTAGCAGGCGGCAGCAACCTTCTTCGTATGACCTATGAAGGCAAGTGCCGGATCCAGCCATACACCCAGGTTCTTAACTTCGGAAGCGGGTACTGGAGTGATGCCCAATTCTGGGGGCCACCACTGATCTCCCCAGAGCTCCGCATGTTTCCCCAAAACCATAACTTCAGTTTTTTTGGCATTCAATTGTAAACAATTGGTTTTTAGCCAATTTGCCACTGCCACAAGTCCTGCTCTGAATCTGGGGGCATCCACTTCAGGGTCTCCACTCAGTGTCACCGCCAGCTGCGTATCGTCTGCATATGAGGTCATCGTCAGACCCCACTGTTTGACGACCGCAGCTAGCGGTTTCACGTAGAGGTTGAATAAGGTCGGACTCAACGAGGAGCCCTTTGGGACCCCCAGGTTCAACGGATGGAAAGTGGACTGGCAGGGTGGTATGGCCACCTTAAAGAAACGGTCAGAGAGGAACGAGCGGAACCACTGAAGAGCCGTCCCTGCTACTCCAGCTTCCTCTAGACGTTGAATCAGAATACGGTGAGACACCGTATCGAATGCGGCGCTCAGATCTAATAAAAAGAGCGCCGCCGTCCGCCCGGAGTCAAGCACCAGACGCAAATGCTCGGTCATGTAGAGCAGAGCAGTCTCAGTGCTGTGACCCGGCCGAAAGCCATTCTGACTCGGGTCTAATATATGATTGTGGACAAGATGTTCAGTCAGGATGGAATTGACATGAGCCTCGGTGACTTTGGCCGTCCAGGGAAGAAGAGATATAGGGCGATAGTTCTCAGGCAAGAGCGGATCTGCATTTGTCTTCTTTAAAACTGGGGTAACTACCGCCTGCTTCCATGCGGGAGGAACCCTTCCGGTAGACAACGACAGGTTGATCAAAGTACGTATTGGGTCCCGACACATGGGGGAAAGCAACTTAATTTGAGCTTGCTTCAGCGGATCCAGAGGGGAGCCTGATTTAATCCTGAGGCTCAGCTTGTCAAAAGCCTCCATGGATAGGTCAGGCAGAGAAGTCAAGATCTCATAGCCCGAGGGAATCGGGCCAGCTATCTCTGGATCAGGCAGAGACAGGTCAAATGCTCGGTAGATAGCCTGCACTTTCTCCAAAAAGAAGGAGGCTAGACTCTCGCAATGAGAGTCAGAGCAGATTTCTGCCGAGGTGGCTCTTTTGTTCATAAGGTCTTTAAGGACCTTAAAAATTAATTTGGAGGGGTTGGTACTGGTTCGGAATTCCTGGGCATAGAATGCGGCCCGAGTTCTGCAGATTGCCCTATGATAGGTCTTCAATTTGGCAAAATAGACGGATTTCAGGGCGAGGTCGTAAGACTTCCTCCATTCCCTCTCAGCTTTCCGGCAGATTTTTTTAAGCTCGGCAAGCGAGTCGTTATACCACGGGCTGGGTACCTTGGAGTGACATTTCGACCAGCGCATAGGTATAAGGGAGTCCAGGGCATCCGAAATCCATTTGCAGAACAGGTCGTATCCTTGTTCCACATCCGTAAAAGGGCTCAGGGGTTTCCGCTCCAGTAACCTATAAAACTCCTCAAGTTTGAGCTTGTGCCAGTGTCTTTTAAGAATCAACCTATCCACCGGTTTGAATGGCATAGTATCAATGGGACAAAAGACTTCCACCAGTAGATGGTCAGTCCAACCAACCAGAATCGGGTTAGACACTTTCATCCTCTCCAAAGTGGAGAAGAAGGGATCAAGAATGTGTCCCCCCGAATGGGTGGGAAGTGTTATAAGTTGGACAAGTTGCAGTGCTTCAAGATCTGCAAGCAAAGTGTCTATGGCTGTGGATGAAATACGATCAAAGTGGATGTTAAGGTCACCAGTGATGTTAAAATTTGCACAACTAGGTGCTAGAGAACTTACCATCTCGGCAAGGGCGGTCTTGAAGACTGTATCATTGCCTGGTGGGCGGTAAATAAGAATGCCAGAGATGCGATTGACATCTTTGGTGACTGCATTATTGAAGATCTTAAAGCTCTTAACAGAACATGCCTCCATAAAAATCGACAACAGCATTATAAAGAACTGCAATACTCCCGCCTAATGAAAAAGATTAGTGATGACAATAATATCATCATTAACAAAGCAGATAAGGGTGGTAATATTGTTCTTTGGCCGCAAGCTCATTATATGGAAGAGGCTATGAAGCAGCTTATTGAAGAATGCTGTTATATAAAAGTGGCCTTCCCTATACTTTTAGCTGTTAAAGACATGATCTTCAAGGATCTGGCTCAGTAGAAACGTGATGGATTAATAAGTAAGGAAGAACACAATTTCTTAAAAAATTATTTCCCAGTAACACCGACTTTTTATTTATTACCCAAAGTCCATAAAGAAATCACCTCAGTGCCCGGGCGTCCTATTATCTCCGCCCAGGGTAGTTTATTGGAAAACATGTCCAAATATGTGGACTTCTTTCTTCATAATTTTGTTGAAGATCTTCCGTCCTTTATAAGGGATACTGGTCACTTTCTAGAACAACTAAAAGAAGTTAAGTGGGAAGATGGATATTGTTTTTTAGTACTGGACATCAGTTCCCTCTATACCAGTATAAACCACAATGACGGTCTACATGCCATCAACCACTTTTTATCAGAAAGGGATGTTTGTTTTTACCAACACAACAAAATGCTATTAAGTATGATTGAGCTCTGTCTCACTAATAATGTTTTCCTTTTCAATAAGGAGTTGTTTCAGCAGCTGAGAGGAGTGGCGATGGGGGCATGCTTCTCCCCCAGCTACACATGCTTGCACGTGGGGTGGTGGGAGAAGCATGTCCTCAAGCACACCCATTCTGAAACATTTTCAAATCATGTTATTAAGTGGTGGAGATTTATCGACGATGTGTGTGTTATTTAGAATGGCTCGTGCGAATCTGCACTACAGTTTGTGGAAGATATCAATGTAAATACCCTGAATCTCAAATTCACAGCTCAAGCCAGCAAACTAAAAGTGGAATTTTTAGACTTAGAGATCTATGTGGAGAATAAAAATATCCAAACCAGATTACATAGAAAGGCTACTGCTGGGAATGCTGTTTGCATGCCAGCAGTGCCCATCTCAGGCACCTAATTTAAGGCATCCCCTATGGGGAGTTTTTAAGGATAAAAAGGATTTGCAGCAAAAAAGAGGATCTTGACAAATGTTTGTCTGAATCTTTGAATAGATTCAGAGCTCGTGGCTACAATTTGAATGAGTTGCAATCAGCACTTGTGAGAGTACAAGAACATGTTGCTCACCCAAGTACCAGCAGTGTGATTGTGAACTCTTCGAATCCTGATCTAATTAAAAAACCAGTGGTGAGATTGATCACCACTTTCAGTAGCCAAGAAAAGCAAGTGAGAAATATAGTTAACAAACATTGGCCGATCCTTAAAACTGATATTACACTGGCACCAGAGTTAGAAACACATCCGGTCATAACTTTTAGGAGAGCACCCTCCATGAGGGATGCTCTAGTAAGAACTAGTTCGGAAGTATGCAATAAAAGTAATTGGCTGACAAACAGAAAAGGTTTTTTTAAATGTAGCTCGTGCAGATCCTGCAAGTTTGGAGTAAATAAAGAGGAATTTGAGGATGCATTCTCTCCTGTGCCCAACAAAATACAAGGCCTTTACTCTTGCAAAACAGACTTTGCAGTTTATGTACTGGAATGCACATGCCAACTGAAATATGTTGGCAGCACTAAACTCCGTGTTTTTAACCGCATTTTACAGCATCTCAGCGCTATTGTGAATTCTGACCCTGCGTATCCGGTAGCCCGTCATTTTAAATTGGTACACCAAAAGAATCTAAATGATCTTCGGTACTTTGTAATTGACGCTGTTCCCAAATCTATTAGAGGAGGGAATAGAGCGAAGAAATTGCGCCAATTAGAAAGTAAATACATTGTATGGTTAGATACCAAGATGCCAAATGGGCTTAATACAGGGGAAGATCTTTACACTTTTTTATAAACCTTTTCTGGGTTTTACAGCTTTTACGATCATTTAACACTAATTGTGTTTCTTATTTATTTTACTGAATAAAAATATATCAGTCATGAGATGAGTTTGTTTTACCTTCAATGTAATATCTGTCTATTTGAACTATGCTGCTTTTACAATTTTCTAATGAAATTTTGGATACCTTTTTAAGTGGTTATTTTGATGAGATGTTTAATTTGATTTTGAATTGTGTGAATATTTATACTGTGTAATTAGGTATGTATTTATATTTATATTTGTGTAGTGTGTAGGGTCATTTACTGCATTTTAATCTCGCTTTTATCATGATCTTTATTGGTTGTACTTGTATCTGGTTTTACTGGTTTTGGTCTGATGATGGTGTGGTTTTAATGTTTGTGATGGCCTTTTTGCACACTGTTTAAATATTTATATCTCTGCAGTTATGCATTCATTTTGCACTTTAGGTTATCTGTCATTTCTCCATTTCTCTTCCATGCCTATTTTCTGTTGGGGAGGTAACATGGTGGTAAAAGGGAGTATTTAAGTCATGCGGGATTCCGGGCATGTCATGTGAACAAGACCGGGGAGACCTGGTCGAAACGCGTCATGTTGGGAGAAGGGAGCAATAAAGCACTTTGATAATACCTTTGCCTGAGTGGTGGTCCGTTCCTGCCTTTATCGTCTTGCTGATCATTTCAAGATGGACAGGATTTGGTGTTATATATATATATATATATATATATATATATATATATATATATATATATATATATATATATATATATATATATATATATATATATATATATATATATATTACCTACTGGCTGTCGCCAGTAGGTATATATAGTTAGGATGTTTTCTCTATGGGACTTTTGAAAATTCTATGTCTAATAACTTTGGCGTTTGTGGACGGAATCGGCTGAAATTTTCAGGAAAATGGCACATTTTGTTTCTGAGCAGCCCCTGACAATTTGGGGGGGTTTCATCAAGGGGGGGCCGAGAAAAAAGGGGGGTCCCAAAACGCGTTTTTCCCATGTTAATTTCCATAGGGCGGTTGGCCTCACTTTTAGCTCGAACGGCTGAATGGATTTGCACGAAACTTGGCAAAATTGTAGGGACTGTTAGCCCGATGTGCCTTTGCTAGGTCTCAATATATGTGCTCCAGTGGATTTTGAGTAATTTAGGTTCAAAAAAAGATATATATCTGGGCGGAGCCTAACCACACATCTGATCTGATTGGCTGTCAGCACTTCATCCAAGAAGTGTTGGCAGCCATCTTGGGACCAATATACATGATAGCACCTCATTAAAAAGCATTGTAGTTAATAGAGGGTTTTAGGACTTTAGTTACATTATAAATCATTTGTTGATGGTACCATACTCGTTTTAGGAATTGTGGTGGGTTCTAAGGTGATTTTACCATGTGAAAAAACCTTCTGCTGTGATATCATGAATATTGTTTGAAAGAAAACTAATATCTCATGATTTTCCCACAGTGGTTTGGAAGGGGATCTATAAGCTAAACTGAAAGCATATTTTCTGTAAATTCACATTATCTTTCTCAGTCATGTGAAAATGAAGTCTGACATTCTCAGTAAAACATGTACATCCAACAAGGACAGAGACTGTCAGTTGATTCCTTTGTGTTCTACTGCAGCCTCCTAGAGTGTTCTAAAGAACAACTAGAGCGCTAACAGTCCTACTTATTATAAAGGTATGGCACACCTGAAGCCATCTTGATTGGAATAAAGTGGGAACTCTTAAAACATTTAATTTAAAAAGAAACAACATGAGGGGGTATATTTTGCCATAGAAAGTATGATTAGTGCTGCAGAATGAAAAATTAGGGCACATTTTGAGTGACTTCTCAAATCCTTTTCTATTTCATTAAAACATTCTGACATGCAGTCTCCCAAAATGGCCACCAGAGACAAAAGAGCCCAAATGTAGCCCAAATATCACCCAGATGTAGCCCAAGTATAGCCCAATGACAGAATGTCCCAGAGTGTTCTAAAGAACAACTAGAGCGCTAACAGTCCTACTTATTACAAAGGTATAGCACACCTGGAGCCATCGTGATGGGAATAAAGTGGTAACTCTTAAAACATTTAATTTAAAAAGGAACAAAATGAGGGGGTATATTATGCAATAGAAGGTATTATTAGTGCTGCAGAAAGAAAAATTAGGGCACATTTTGAGTGACTTTTCAAATCCTCTTCTATTTCATTAAAAAATTCTGACATGCAGTCTCCCAAAATGGCCACCAGAGACAAAAGAGCCCAAATGTAGCCCAAATATCACCAAGATGTAGCCCAAGTATAGCCTAATGACAGAATGTCCCAGAGTGTTCTAAAGAACAACTAGAGCGCTAACAGTCCTACTTATTACAAAGGTATGGCACACCTGAAGCCATCTTGATTGGAATAAAGTGGTAACTCTTAAAACATTTAATTTAAAAAGGAACAAAATGAGGGGGTATATTTTGCCATATGAATTATGATTAGTGCTGCAGAAAGAAAAATTAGGGCACATTTTGAGTGACTTCTCAAACCCTGTTCAATTTCATTAAAATATTCTGACATACAGTCTCCCAAGATGGCCACCAGAGACAAAAGAGCCTAAATGTAGCCCAAATATCACCCTGATGTACCCCAAGTATAGCCCAATGACAGAATGTCCCAGAGTGTTCTAAAGAACAACTAGAGCGCTAACAGTCTTACTTATGACAAAAGTATGGCACACCAGAAGCCATCTTGATTGGAATGAAGTGGTAAGTCTGAAAACACTCAATTTAAAAAGGAACAACATGAGGGGGTTAATTTTGCCGTAGAAAGTATGATTAGTGCTTCAGAAAGAAAAATTAGGGATCATTTTGAGTGACTTCTCAAATCCTCTTCTATTTCATTAAAAAAATTCTGACATGCAGACTGAAACATGCACTTTGAATACCAGCAGCAGACGTCCCTGGTGAGCAGTAGCTTTACTACAGTGATCTAATGTGCAACTAGAGTGCTAACATTCAGAATTTATGGCAAATATCTGACACATCTGAATGCCTTCTTGATGGAACCAAAGTAAACAAGCATTGAAAATGCAATAGATCTCGCCCTCGTTTAAGTTAAAGCCATTCTGTTTGTAATGAGGTGGATTTTTAGCTTTGCTTTTATTAGTGTTTTTTCAACTTTCATGTAAATAACATGCATCTGTATGCATATAAGTATATGTATGCATGCATTTATGTTTGTATTTATATAGATATACAGATGATATATGTTTATATATGTATGTATATATATATATTCACTGAAAAAACCATAGGCTATAGACCATATATAGTTAGGAATTAGCATTTACAAAACCTTGAAAATTCACTGAAAAAACCATAGGTTATAGACCATATATAGTTAGGAATTAGCATTTACAAAACCTTGAAAATTCACTGAAAAAACCATAGGTTATAGACCATATATAGTTAGGAATTCGCATTTACAAAACCTTATTTTACTCACACAAAACCATTGAAATTCCATATATAGTTAGTTGCACTAACTTTATATCGCGCACCCGCAATCCACTGCTGATGATGTCACATATTACATCATTCATGACATGGTCAGTGACATCACTGATGACATCACTGATGACATCTCAAATGACATCACTGATGACATCTCAAATGACATCACTGATGACATCACTGATGACATCTCATTTGACATTACTGATCGCATCACTGATGATATCATTCATGTGATAATATGATGAACCTCTTCAGACTCTAATATAACCTTAGATACAATCAGTGTAAACAGACACTCACAGACTGTCACTCATCCATGGAGTTACTCACACACCTAGTCAGTCATGCAAAGAATCAATCACACCTCCATTTCCTCAACTATACAGTTATACAAACTTTACTTATTCAAACATATACTAACACATATTTACTCTCTTATACAATCCCTGATACAAGTTCACAATGATCCATACAGCCACTCACACATTCACTGGCTCTTATGCACAGTTATTTATATATGTCAACTCTCACATGTACTGTGTTTTACATATGTACTTACTTTGACATGTAGCACTGAGATATCCATTCACTCACCAATACACTCATGCACACAGTCAACCGCCCATACAGCTGTTTCCACATGCACTTTTGAAACCATACATCTAGTGAATCAACTGCTCACACATCTATGCACAGAGTCATACACCTCCCAGCCACCCACACACACACTCAGTCTCCCATACAAATACTTGGGCAACCAATCAATAACCCATATAGTTACTCATATAGCTACTTATCAACACATGCAACAGTTTACAGAACAACAGACATAATGATGCACAAATTAAGACAGTTTAGTCACTAACCCATGCACTCAGTGAGACACATTTAATCACTCACTCATACAGTCAGTCATGCACCTACTAAATCCTTCATCCAGACACTTATACATCCACTCATTCTTCAATATGTAAGACATATTTTAACTTTACAGAAACATACAGTCACTGGATGTTGTCATCAGTGATGTCATCAGTGATGTCATTTGAGATGTCATCAGTGATGTCATCAGTGATGTCACTGACCATGTCATGAATGATGTAATATGTGACATCATCAGCAGTGGATTGCTGGTGCGCGATATATAGTT
Organism: Lissotriton vulgaris; assembly: GCF_964263255.1. NCBI lineage: Eukaryota > Metazoa > Chordata > Amphibia > Caudata > Salamandridae > Lissotriton > Lissotriton vulgaris. Next base: position 1,978,753,389 of record NC_141687.1, on the reverse strand, counting down.
AGTGCAACTAACTATATATGGAATTTCAATGGTTTTGTGTGAGTAAAATAAGGTTTTGTAAATGCGAATTCCTAACTATATATGGTCTATAACCTATGGTTTTTTCAGTGAATATATATATATATATATTCACTGAAAGAACAAAAGGTTATAGTTAAGTTCTGATTTTATACACACAAAACCATAAAAATTCAACAGGTATAGTTGTACTTAACTCCAGAAACTATAACTTGTGCCCTGAGGTAACCGTAACTCGTGCCTAAAATAGCATACAGTGGAGTGTCGTAGAGTGGAAAATCGTACATTGGAGACTCCTAGAGTGGAGTAGCATACAGTGGAATAGTGTAGAGTTTAGTGGCATACAGTGTAGTGGTGTAGAGTGAAACAGCATACAGTGGAGTGGCATACAGTAGAGTGGCATACAGTAGAGTGCCGTGGACTAGAGTGGCATGAAGTGAAGTAGGGTAGAGTGAAATAGCATACAGTAGAGTAGTGTAGAGTGGAGTGGCATACAGTAGAATGGCGTTCAATGGAATAGCATAGAATGGATTGGCATAGAGTGAAGTGACGTACAATGGACTTGATGTAGAGTGGAGTAGCGTACAGTGAAGTGGTCTACAAAGAAATGGTGTATAGTGGAATGTCATAGAGTGGAGTGTCATAACATACATTGGAGTGGCGTACAGTGGAGTGGTGTACAGTGGAGTGGGTAGAGTGGAACACTATGCAGTGGAGTGGTGTAGACAGCAGTTGCATACAGTGTTATAGCGTAGAGTGAAGTGTCATAGACTGGAGTGGCATACAGTGGAATAGAGAAGAATGATGTACAGTAGAGTGGTTTAGATTGAAGTAGCATAGAGTGGAGTAGCGCACACTGGAGTGGCATACAGTGGAATAGTATACAGTAGAGTGGTATATAGTGGAGTGATGTACTGTGGAGTGGCATCCAATGGAGTAGTGTAGACTGCAGCTGCGTACAATTTAATAGCATAGAGTGGAGTGTCATTCAGTGGAATAGTGTAGTACAGTAGAGTGATGTAGAGTTGAGGTTCCGTGACAATTGTAAGTGGTGTTTTCGACTCGCACGAATATGGTCGAGTCTGGTATCTATGAACCGCAAATGACGAGTTTAGTGGGTGTGCGCAGTTTCGCTGCGCTAACCTAAACCGTTCGTTCGTTACGTGGGTATTTCTATCTGTACCCACGGGTTCCATCTTAGATACGGCATCCATTTTGTCTCTTGCCCTCAAGTAGCCAGCGAACGGACGCTGTCCGCTTCGCGACCCTGGGACTCCCAAGGTATTTGCGGAAGACACATGTCCTTTGTAAGTGTCTTTATGATGAGGGGGATGATACTGTAAGGCAGATGGCCCCGCTCGAGGCTCATCTCGCCGTGCCGGTTTATTGTCTTAGCCGTGCATCTCATTAGGCACGTCCCTTTGATGCCTGTATCTCGTGTTTCTCGATACCTCCCTTTTACACCCTTTCCGATCTCCCCACTGTCTCCGTCTTCCTCTACACCTGTCCTTGTTCCTATTTTGATCTGTTTTATTGCCGATAGGAATGCACTAATGTTGGGAAGATGGGTTTTTACAGTTGGGAACCGCCAAATGTTTCCGCACTTATGTTCCGGGCCTTGTGTGTATTAAAGTGACCAAAGCGACCCCTCTGGGGGATAATTGCGGGAACCGGGTCATAAACTTTTGTGTTCAATGTAACTCTATGGGAAAACCATGTATAAAAGGAGCGATCCGCAGAACCAATTTGAAGCAGACACTCTGAACTACACTTGTTGTACTTCCGTGATTTCTGTATTTCCCTGCAGCAAATAAACCTTGAATCTTTGACGCCGGAGGAAGTGTCCCGTGTCTCTGTGATTCGTACGCCGGAGCAGGTTACCCACGAAGGTTTCAGGTGTTGTGCCCTGGCACCGCTGGGTTCTAAATAACCCAGTCCTTCAGTTGGCGCCCAACGTGGGGCTGCATCAGTGGTACCGGTCCAAGCCCGACGATCGTGAGGAACTTCGTGTGAAATCTCCGAGGGAAGGTGCACTCCGCTTCATCGATCCTGTTGTCGAAATAAGTGGCCCGAAGACTTTTCCCGCGAAGATTCCCGCCTCCGGACGGCTGCGACGGACTGCTGCCCTGACTGTAGACCTGTTTTGGCGCCTGGCGTAGACCTTGGTAGAGCGAGACGATTGACGGGCCTTCCTGGTGACGCCATCGATCTTTGAGTTAAGTATTTGTGGGTCGCTCCCAGAGTTCTTGGTTGTGGTTGCTTAGTGGTTGCATGGTTCCATTGCATTTGTAGTTCTTGGTCCTTTGTTGTATTGTTTGACGACTGCAGCCGCCAAAAACCGAGGGTTTTTGCTCTTTGCTGGGACTTGGTAAATCCCGTAACCCTTGAAGTTTGTGAAACTCGGCTAGTGTGCAAGATGCCTAGTCGCAGTACTTTGTTTAGTTGTTTCAGACCTTGTGGTATGGATTCCCGACTGGAGGACTCGTGTCCGATACCTCCGGTTGGAACTCCGACTTATGAATTATACAGTAAACATGGGCTAGGCCCAATTACTTTTAATGATTATTGGATCCGTTATACGAAAAAGGACGGTGTCCTTAGTTGGCCACCTCATGGTAGTTTTGAGACTCCAATTTTAGATAACCTAGAGGCTAAATTATTTGCGAAAAAGTCAAGGCCGGCCATGTTTGATGCCTTTCGGTTGTGGCGTAAAGAAGCCAAACAGAAAGAAATCAGACAGACTAAACGAAATCAGCGAGATAATGTTGCTACCATTGTAAAGAAAGCAGAGCAGTTTCAGCGTGATAAGGAGGTTAAGGAAAAGGAAGTGTTTGATAGGCTACAGCGTATGTCCATAGATAAATGTTATCCTGTTTTGCCTACGGAGTCGGATAAGAAGGAAGAACTAGTTGAGGATCCTTTAATGTCCTATCTTATGAAGTCGCCACCTCCGTATGTACAGGGTACCACAGCCCCTGTGCTTCCCCCTGTACCTGTTCCTGCACCTATTCTTCCTTTGCCTGTTCCTCAACCTGTACCCGTTCTTCCGACTGTTCCTGCTCCTTTGCCTGTCGCTATCCCTACTGCTCCTCCGCTTCCACATACTCCTGCTCCCGCTACTGCACCTGCTCTGTTAACTCCTGTTGTTGCTTCTGTTTCTACTCCTTCACTTGTTAGTCCTGTGTCCTATACTTCTCCCTCTACTCGTAGTCGTAATTCTCCTCTTGCGGCTAGTTTCTTTCATTCGCTCGGACCTGTTCTTGGGTCCGCTGGTTCGGATGGTCCTCAGAGACGTAGTCAGCTTCCTGGTAACAGAGAACGCGCTTCGCTATATAATATGGCGATGGGTTGGATGATGCATCCTCTTCGAAATCCGCCACGTGTTGTACTCGACACATTTTGTCAATTTAATATACCAACCCAGAGATTTGTGTTCGAAGAAATGTGTAAGGTCCTTCGCGATCAGATATCGGCCGACGCACCTGACGAGGTGCTGACCGCTTTGCCTGATCTACAGCTTCAGTTCTCAACTGGACTGATAGTGGATACCAACGTTCGACGTGCTGTTGAGCGGTTGCTATCCTTTCGTCCCACTCCTATACCCCAAGCCTTGTTTGTTGAGGATGTTGAAAGACTGCCAGATGAATCTGGTCAATTTCCTATGCGCGATATGGATGCCAGCTGATCCTAATGCTAACCCTGCGACATTGGCGCATTTCCAGAGAGTGTGGATACATCTCCCATGGAAACGCTCAGAAGTGTTACAGGTGAAGCAATCTCTGCCTGACCCTCGTAAAAATCCTGCAGGGTACTATAAGGAATTATCGCAGCTCGTAGACGCTACGATAATGAATCTTGCCGATATTGATATGTTGTTTGGCAATGTTGTTCCGCAACCGGTATGGGCTAAGATTCGTCAGGAAAACCATCCCAATGAATTAGGTGGTGATTGGGCGGCCATTATAGCGGCTGATGGGTTACAAACTGGTGGTGCTAAACCCGACCAGTTGATTGCTGCTCTCCCTCAAAGAATAATAACGTTAATGAAAACTCTTATGCCAGCTATGAGGGTAAATTGGGACAAATTATCAGCTTGTAAACAGAAGAAGGACGAGAGTGTCTCCGACTTCTTTACGAGGTTTGAGGAGGCATTCATTGATCATAGTGGTCAGGATATGAGCACTGAGGGTGGTCAAAGGTTGTTCGTGGATAAATTTGTTTCCAACTTATTGCCCGATTTGAGCAATAAATTGAAGAATTCAGAGAGTGCGTGGGCCGTTTCTACTTCAGCTCAGATATTGGCCACGGCACAATATTATGCGAACAGAGAGAAAGAAGAGAACGACCGCGCTGATAAAAAGACGAAAGAGCTTAAAACTAAAGTATTGCTTCAGCAAGCATATCCTCCACGTTCGAATCAGAATACTTCGCAACCAAATAGATCGCAGCCGCAATCGAACCGATCACAATCTCGTAATGACTCCTCTTTCCAAAGATCGTCGTTAGGGTACAATCAATGTGCCTATTGTAGACAGGAGGGTCATATCAAATTCAATTGCCCTGTTCTGAACGATCGTAATAGTGGTAATTCATCTAGAGGAGGTCGGGGTGGTTCACAGCAGGCATCACGTGGTAGAGGTCGTGGTGCTCAGAATGATCGTTCTGATAATTCATCTAATTCTAACAACTGTTTTGATCAGCGTGGGTCATCGCAAGGACGATCTGCGCAGTACAATGTAGACGATTATTACGTCGATCAGGGAACTGACGACAGTAATTACTAGGACAGCCAAAGACAAGGAGAGGGAGTGGTATCAGTTCCGGTTGATCAGAGAGGGCCTTACGTCGCAGTTGCTACATCGGGCGTCGTTGAGCCTTTTCTGTTGGACACTGGTGCAGCGAAAAGTTCCATTAAGCATTCGAAACTCCCTGGCGCACCTTTGTCTGGCTTAACAAATGTTTCCGTTGGATTCTCTGGCGCCCCCGTTAGCAATCCAGTTTCGCACCCTTTGCCCCTTACAATTGGGCCTCGTGAGCTAAAAGCTCCGTTGATTTTGACTACTGGTTGTGGTGAAAATCTTTTGGGTCTGGATTTGCTTAAACGTTTGTATGCAACTTTGTATTGTTCTCCTGCGGGTGTAAAGCTTACGTTAGGAGAGAGGGTTGTCTCTCCTATGTATTTGTCTCTCGATAAGCTTCCACCGGAATTGAGTTCTCTTCCAGCGTCTTTGTGGGCAACGGGTCCCAATGATGTGGGCCTGCTTGACATCTCCCCTTATGTTGTTCAGTTGAAATCTAATGTGCGATTGCCACGTATTCCCCAGTATCGGATCTCTCTTGATGGTGAACGAGCATTGTTAGCGATCATCTATGATTTGATCGAGAAAGACGTTATTGAAGAGACTCGGGGAAACGTGTGCAACAGCCCTGTACTGCCCATTCTTAAACGTACTGATCCTTCGAAAAAACCCGTTTATCGTTTTGTTATCGATTTACGGGAGGTGAATAAAATTGTGATTCCTCAGTTCCCCGTTGTGCCTGACATCACGGCGCTACTGACTCTGATTCCAGCTTCTGCATCGTGGTTTTCGGTGATTGACTTGAAGAATGCGTTCTTCAGCATCCCGATTGCAGAGGAGAGCAGGGACCTTTTTGGTTTCTCTCTCGGTGGACGTAGCTTCCGGTTTAAACGCGCTCCTCAGGGCTACTGTGAAAGTCCATCGATTTACAGTCAAGCCTTGAAGGGTCAGCTGGATGCGTTTACGTTGCCGGCTGGTGCGGCCTTAATCCAATACGTCGATGACCTATTGGTGGCTGCAGATACTCAGGACATTTGCAAGATTGCTACGGTGTCATTGCTGCAACATCTCTGCGAGTTAAATCACAAGGTGTCACCTTCTAAACTCCAATATTGTTGTCAAGAAGTTACCTATTTAGGTCACTTATTGTCAAAGGAGGGAAGGCGGTTGACCCCAGAGAGAATTGCAGCAATTGCACGAATGGCTGTGCCAAAAACCCAAAGAGATGTGCGTGCCTTTCTAGGTATCACGTCGTACTGCAGGCAATGGATTCCTAACTTTTCATTGCTAGCGAAACCATTAGTGGCTCTTACGTGCAAGGATGTTTCGACTCCTTTACCATGGACGGAAGAATGTCAGAGAAGTTTTTCTGAATTACGTGATTCATTGTGTTCGGCTCCTGTGTTAGGTACTCCTGACTACAGTAAGCCATTAACGTTATATGTTCACGAGAGAGAAGGTTGTGCGTTGAGTGTCTTAACGCAACCTTTTGGTGGTAAGCAACGTCCATGTGCATATTTTTCCTCGACCTTGGACCCAGTAGCTAGAGCATTGCCGAGTTGCTTGAGAGCAACAGCGGCAGCTGCGGTCTCCATCCGACAATCAGCAGGATTGGTCATGGATAATATGCTTACGGTGATGGTTCCGCATGCAGTCGACACTCTTTTGAATCGTACAAAAACTCAGCACTTGACGAGTGCGAGGTTGTCTGGGTACGAGTTGACGCTGTTGGCAAGCCACATTCAAATAAAACGTTGTAATTTCCTGAACCCGGCAACTTTGTTACCAATTAGCTCAGAGTCAGATGAAATAACAGAACACAATTGTTATTTGAGGACAGAGGAGGAAACAAAAGGTCGAGTGGACCTTAAAAACACCCCATTGGAAGACCCAGATGGAACGCTGTATGTGGATGGTTCATGTTTCAAGTTGCCAAATGGCGATGTGACTACTGCTTATGCTGTTGTAACGTTGAATACTGTTGTTGAGACTGCAAGATTGAATCAGAATTCTGCCCAAGCTGCAGAACTGATCGCTCTCACTAGAGCGTGTGTGTTAGCAAAAGGGAAACGTGTGAATGTGTTTACCGACAGCCAATATGCTTTTGGCGTCGCCCATAGCTTTGGACGGTTGTGGAGAGAGAGAGGTTTTCTGACATCGCATGGTACGAAGATTCAGCATGGCCAGCTTGTGAATGATCTTTTGGATGCACTTACGTTGCCTAAGCAGGTAGCAATTGTTAAATGTAGTGCGCATCGTAAGGTGACGGATGATGTTGGTCGTGGTAATGCGTTTGCGGATGAGATTGCTAAGGAGACTGCCCGGAACCTTAGCACTCGAATGTATGTGACGAGTTCGGTTAGGTGGCCTATAGAGTCGAGTCTGTGCGAAGACACTATTGAGAGTGTGAAAGAAATTCAGAAAGAGGCCACCGAGACTGAGAAGACGAAGTGGAAAGAGAATACGGGAAAGCTGGATGCAAGTGGTTGTTGGATTGATTTGTCGGATCAGAAAAGATGGTTGTTGCCTGATGCGTATGTGCTGGCCGTTGTGACAATGGCGCATGGGTTAGCACATATTAGCGCGAAAGGTATTTGTAAGCTGCTGTCCCCGGTGTGGAAGAATGATGGTATCACGAAATGTGCTGAACGTTTGGTCAAGAACTGTATGGTGTGTATGTTGTACAATCCTGGCAAGGGAACCCCAACTCCTCCTGGCAGTTTTGCTCCCCCTTCATGTCCCTTTGAGGTGATTCAATTGGGCTTCATCCATATGGAGCGATGCAATAACCTGAAGTACGTTTTAGTTGTGGTTTGCGCATTCTCCCGATGGATCGAGGCCTATCCTCTCAAAGACAATACTGCTTTGTCTACTGCGAAAATCCTACTGAAGGAATACTTTCCTCGGTACGGAATGCCTAGAGTCGTGTGGTCAGATAACGGAAGTGAGTTTGTGGGAAGTGTGATGAAGAGTGTGTGTAAGGGCCTTGGAATTAATCAGAAATTCCATAGTGCCAATCATCCCCAGTCAGCTGGTTTGGTTGAAGGGTATAATGGCACCCTTAAACTGAAACTAGCAAAGATTCAGGCTACGACTGGTCTTTCATGGCCTGACGCTTTACCCTTAGCATTATTGTCAACTAGGGCGACTGTACACTCCCGAGTAGGGCTCAGTCCCTATGAAATAGTGTTCGGTCGTCCTGCGAATGTTTGGGGGGTTCCTAGGCCAGGTATGTTCTGTGATCTTGAATATCCAATGTTGATCGATTATCTTCATGACTTGACTGCTAAACTGAGGTTAATTCACCAACAGGTTCACGACGCACTGCCGACGCAGACGGAGGGTCCAGGCCACCAGCTCCAGCCCGGAGATTGGGTGGTGACGCGCAACTTTTCGCGCAAGAACAATTTGGATCCGAGGTTCACTGGACCCTACCAGGTTCTCCTTGCCACGAGGACTGCTGTTCGTCTTGAGGGACGGAAAAACTGGGTGCACGCCACCCACACCAAAAAAGTCCCTATCCCTTTGCCGGCAGACCCGTGGGTGAGGAAAGGCATTGCATCAACTGAAACCGAAGGATTGCCGGCGTTTGTACCTTTTAGCGACGCACAACCTGTCGGGAAATCCTCAGTGCAGCAGAAAGACACTGTTGAACATTTGTCAGCAAAAGACTCAAGACCAGAACATTCAACTGATCAACAGGACGCTGTCTCTTCAAAGGATCCTTTGTTTGACGAACAGACACGTCCTGGGAAAACCCGATACTTTTTGCGATCTAGCACCAGAGACTAATAAAAGATCCTGTTCTGTCCCTTGACAATTATATTATCCCGTTTTCCACGATCAGTTTGAACATTCGTATCATTGTGATTATTTTTGTATATATTCATTGAGTTTCGTTCCTTACACCTTTTTCCACAGCTGAGAAACATTGTTTGCATATATATATATATATATATATATTTGTGAAATAAAGGCCGTAGGGCCGCGCGCGTACTTCCTTCTGGTTAGTAGGTCTTGACGCTAGGTTAAAGACCGTCGGTTCCTGGGAACTCCTAGGGATTGACTACTGCTACACAGAACGAAGTGCGTCAAGAAACGTTGCGGACGGTCGTAGGGAATGGCATTTTCGAAGTTGATGGATTTGGAAGAAGCTCAAGCTCAAAGATTCAAGCTGCAGCAACTTAGTTGTACCAAATGTTTTATGTTTCAAATATTCGTATTGTTTTTGATTGTTTCTGTATTAATGGCGGGTGGGGTGTATTACACAATGTCTTACTTCTTACCTTCTGCTACACCTACTCCTACCCCTGACCCTAAACTTACCTCCACTGCTTCTCCTCATTCTTTTCATATCTTACCTGAACACGAGCAGGCTAGACGTGCAGAATTCCGCAACAATTCCTTTATTCAGCTCCTCCATCAGCATCAGTTAGTGGTTAACACTACTAATTGTTGGGTGTGTGGGTTGATGCCACATACTACGGATAAGGGAATCCCATATCTGGTGTTGCCGTATAGTTCCCAAGGGTCTGCTCGAGCATTTCAAACAATGTTTCGAAGCGCACTAGGTTTCCACCCCATTCGAGAACCACGCTTCCCCTACTCTGGTCCTACCTCGTATCAAAAACCTTTGTCTATAGCAATAGAGGATTTAGATAGTGATATCTATGATCCCTCGCTTATTCCTGAAGAAGAGGTACAAGCCTACAGGGTCCTGAGTAGAGGCGAGTATAGTGTGTTCACTAGTGAAAAACAGCTCAAAAGCTCACCTCCGATATGGGTCGTACCCCACATTGGTAATTTTTGTCTCATAGGTCGTGGCCGAAGATCGAAAGCCCGACTTGGAGAGAGTGCTTGCACTGAAAATTACATTCTGCCGATGGTCTCGTCCCCTGTGTTTCTGGCTGCCAAGGGTACATACTTTATCTGCTATGATCGTGCGTATGCATGGTTGCCCTCTGACTTTATGGGCTCATGTTTTATCGCAAATTTGTTGCCTCCGATGTTTACTGTAGATGCAGATTATCACAAGACTAGAGTTGTGAGAGGCGTAATTAGCGAAGAGGACACTGCCGGTCAAGAGGCAGGAGACTTTTTCAAGGGTTTCCTCCCGTTTTGGGGACCTATGGTTAATAGTAGGAACCTGAGCCAGTTGACTCGAGTGGTGGAATCGACAGCTAACATTACTGCCAGTGCCCTTGGTAATATCACCACAGAACTTCAGGCGGATAGACTTATGACGTTACAAAACCGTATGGTTTTAGACGTGATCTTAGCAGATCGTGGTGGGGTATGTAAGGTGATCCACTCGAGCTGCTGTATTTTCATTCCTGATAATGCTCCGACCGTTTATCAAGCCATCTCGAAGTTGCATAAGATCTCCGAATCCATACACGTGGATGTAGGGGATTGGACGTTGCTTGGGTGGTTTTGGGGCCTGATGTCGACTTGGGGTTGAAAGATTCTGATGATCATCGGAGTCGTTGTGGCGTTCCTGTTCACGTGTTGCCTTTGTGTGCAGTGCGGTCCTGCCTTATGTGGCCTCTGTGCTACAACGTGTATGAGACAGCCACCTGTTACCAAGGGGACTCGGTTGGACAGAGCTATGCTACAGCAACATCTAGATGGTCTGATGAATATCGAGTATGATTCCAACTAGTGCTTGCCTACATGAGGGCAAAAGGAGCGTCTGAGGTTCCGTGACAATTGTAAGTGGTGTTTTCGACTCGCACGAATATGGTCGAGTCTGGTATCTATGAACCGCAAATGACGAGTTTAGTGGGTGTACGCAGTTTCGCTGCGCTAACCTAAACCGTTCGTTCGTTACGTGGGTATTTCTATCTGTACCCACGGGTTCCATCTTAGATACGGCATCCATTTTGTCTCTTGCCCTCAAGTAGCCAGCGAACGGACGCTGTCCGCTTCGCGACCCTGGGACTCCCAAGGTATTTGCGGAAGACACATGTCCTTTGTAAGTGTCTTTATGATGAGGGGGATGATACTGTAAGGCAGATGGCCCCGCTCGAGGCTCATCTCGCCGTGCCGGTTTATTGTCTTAGCCGTGCATCTCATTAGGCACGTCCCTTTGATGCCTGTATCTCGTGTTTCTCGATACCTCCCTTTTACACCCTTTCCGATCTCCCCACTGTCTCCGTCTTCCTCTACACCTGTCCTTGTTCCTATTTTGATCTGTTTTATTGCCGATTGGAATGCACTAATGTTGGGAAGATGGGTTTTTACAGTTGGGAACCGCCAAATGTTTCCGCACTTATGTTCCGGGCCTTGTGTGTATTAAAGTGACCAAAGCGACCCCTCTGGGGGATAATTGTGGGAACCGGGTCATAAACTTTTGTGTTCAATGTAACTCTATGGGAAAACCATGTATAAAAGGAGCGATCCGCAGAACCAATTTGAAGCAGACACTCTGAACTACACTTGTTGTACTTCCGTGATTTCTGTGTTTCCCTGCAGCAAATAAACCTTGAATCTTTGACGCCGGAGGAAGTGTCCCGTGTCTCTGTGATTCGTACGCCGGAGCAGGTTACCCACGAAGGTTTCAGGTGTTGTGCCCTGGCACCGCTGGGTTCTAAATAACCCAGTCCTTCAGTGTGGACTGGCATTCAGTGGAATAGTGTAGCGTGTAGTACAGTAAAGAGGTGCACAATGGAGCAGCCTAGAATGCAGTGGCATAGATTGGAGTGGAATACACTGGAGTGGCGTAGAGTGAAGTGATGTACAGTTGAGTGATGTAGAATGGAGTGGGATACAATGGTAAAGCTTATAGTTATGTGGAGCACATTGGAGTGAGGCAGAGTGGAGTGGAGTAAAGTGGAGTAACGTAGAGTGGAGTGGTGTATAGTGGAGCGGTGTACAGTGGAGTGCTGTCCGGATGTAGGTGGCATTTCACAGGAGTGTAGATCATGGTGTGCAGAGTAAGAAAAAACAGCAAATTGCGCGGACTTGCGTTTCTCCAAATTTACCAAGCAAAGCAGGCCCATACAATGTGGCCTGCATTGCTTTTTAAATCTGACTGAAGTATTGCATTGCCCATGCAACACCATAAATGATGCAGGTGTAATGAAGTACAATGATACAGCTAGGCCTTACTTATATATCGGGCCACTGTATACCACAATAACTTTGCGGTATACCATGCTCCATGGCGATGATAAGCCAGTATATGATTGGGTAATAGCTGTTTCTACAAAAGTTAAAGGTAGCCATATTGTTGTTGCTACACTTTGGCTGATTTTTGTGTTAGGATCTTAGATATAGGTAAGTAGTAGGTTTCAATGTTGTTCCTTACCTATTACTACTTTGTCAAAGTAGTAATAGGTAGGATTTTATTTTATTAGATATTCTATATTTTGTTAGATATTTTTAACAATGATTATGGAATACCACCTTACTACCTATACTACCTAGAATGTGCCATATTTTTTTTAACAATTCTACCTTTTTTTGTAATTTATTTTTACGTTGTGCAGTATTTTATTTAGGTATTTCCGTGGTACTGCATGCATTTTTTTTTACAGAATTAAATATATGAAATATTATAAATGCACAGTAGTACACTATATTTGTAAAATATAGTGTTTTAGAGTTTTTTTCAATTTCTTTACATATTTCTTTCTTTTTTTTAAGTCCTGTCGTTCTACCTAGGTAGTACTGAGTTACTCCACAAAATTGTTTAAAAATATACACAAACCAATCATTCATTTTGCCTACCTATTATCACTTGAATAAAGTGGTAACAGGTATGGAAAAAATATAAAACTATATATTTAACTAGATCTGAGCACCTAACCCAGAACATGGCCGAAATGTGATTAAGATAACATGGCTGCCTTAAACTTTTGCAAAGGCAGTCTTTAGCCAATCACATAATGATTTGTCATACGATGTACTGTGGTAGATTTGCAAAAGTCCACAGAATTTAGTGATTGTTACGTAATAAGGCACAAGAACTTAGTAATATCTGTTGTTGGGGTTGTACCTCAGTACTAATGCAATGCATAGCGATCACATCACAAAATATGATTGGTTAGTAGCAGTTAGTCCATTGTGAAATGGCAGCCATGTTGGGTTAGCAAGAGATGCTTAGCTGTGTGCTGCATAATAATATCAAAATATAGAGGTTAGAAATGTACCTTAAGTAGGTTTTAGAAAGCCCACATAAGGTAGTAGTGGTATAGATATGCCGTTTAATATGCCTATATTTTTTTTAAAGAATTTTTGGACTACTGCAGAAGTACAGCGGTAGTTTCTAGGAAGTACAGCGGTACCAGTAAAATAGGAAAAAATATATTTCGCAATATTAAATTAAATTATACAATGTATAGGGTGGCTCTTACAAGAGCCTTTGGTCATTTGGAAAATAAGTAAACCTAGATATGTTGGATAAGCCAATATTTCAGGTTTGAAAGGAAGGTATGGTTTCCATAGGCTGTAAAATGTACACCATCTATGCATCACCACTCTCCTTGACTCCACTGAATGCCACTCCCATGTACGATATTCCACTGTATGCTACCTCACTCTACGCCACTACAACTCTGCGCCACTATATTAGACCCCACTCCACGCCACTCCAGTGTACACCACTCAACTGTACACGACTCGACTCTTGCTCCCCCTTGAAGGACTAACAGATTTTCAAGATCAGACCAATCACTACTTCCATTCCATAAACTTGGTTCTAGACAAAATCGCTCCCTTACAACTGAAGAGATCCTCCACAAAAGATTCTAAACCATGGTATGATGGTAGACTCAATGAGGACAGAAGATCACTAAGACTAATTGAACGACGATGGAGTTCTGCTCCCTCCTCCAAACACCTCACTCTCCTATAAATGCAAGAAACTCCTACTACAGAAAGGTCAGACGCTCAAAAGCAGACTTTTTCAGGAACCAACTAGACCAACTAGAATCGCCCCAAAAAACTATTTGAACTTATCAAATCTCAATCAAAGGATATCGCTCATCCCCCCCAAGTTAACCCAGGCTCACTACCCTGTTGCGAAGAATTTTACGCCTTGTTCACAATGAAGACAGAAAACTTAAAGATGGAAGTGCTTAACGACTTAATAACTCACACCGACATTCCCTTAGACTCTGCATCATCCCCCTCAGAAACCCTACCACTATGCTCACTAAAGATAGAACTCAAAAACAACATCTCCTGGTCCTCCTTCAACACTAACTCTGAAGAAGATATACTAAAAATTCTCACGCCTCTCAATCCCTCCAACCATTTCACAGACCCCCTCCCCTCAAACTGCATAAAACACTTCACTCCTTTGCTCTGCCCCTTTGGACCAAGATTATAAATACCTCTCTCCTTCAAGGAATCATCCCAAATCTGGGAATCTGGGGATACCTGTCCAGAAATCTGGACAGGTATCTCCCATCTTAAAGAAACCAAAAGCCGACTCTTCGGATTTAAAGAATTAATGCCCAATTACAAACATTCCAACTCTGGCAAAACTACTACTGTTGTTGTTGTCCAATTGTGTCTTTCACTCTCTATCATTTTATCATGGGTGACTTTACTGTCCTCTCACCTGTTCAATACCTACAGCAAGAGCACACTGTCTGTATGCTTTGTAGCTGGCGAAAGCAGCACCCACTGGCTAGTAAATCCACTAGTCCCTTAGCACACTAAACTTTCTGCTGACAGATATGTGTTAACTTACAGCTTAACAACCACATAGACCATTTTAATCTACTTAACGAATACCAATCCAGCATCCGGACTGGCCACAGTACTGAAAATTCAATGACCCACATAATAGATGAAGCCCTTAAAATCCTTGATCAAAACGTTTGTTAATATTGCTGGACCTATCATCGCCCTTTGATACCGACAAGCATGACAACCTGCTAGACCTCCTGAAACAAAGAATAGGATTATCTGGATCAGTTCTAAACTGGTTCAGCTCCTTCCTGCAAAATAGATCACAATGCTTCAAGGTTAATCAATCTTTGTCGAAACCCGTCCCAGTCCCTTTAGAAGTCCCACAAAGATCTTCCCTCTCCCCAACACTTTTCAACCTATTCATGGAACCCTCACCGAAATTCTCAGCTCCGCAAATGTCGACTATCACATGTATGCAGACGATACACAAATCTATTTGAAAATCCACTTACTCGAGGACATCAAATCTCTCAACCGAACGCTACAGAAAACACAGACCTGGCTGGACAAAAATCATCTGATACTAAACACTCTGAAAACCGAATTCCTACTAATCGCTCCCCCTAAACAATCGGCCATCATTCAAGACTGCATGAAACACCTACCGGCACTCAACTGCCAACCCCTCATAATCGACTCTGCGAAATCATTGGGTTTCACTCTTGATAAAAATCTAAACATGCAGAAACACATCAGCATGGCAACAAAAGGAGCAAACTTTCAGATGAACACCCTAAGAAGTCTCAAACCCTTCCTTTCCACAAATGACTTTAAACTGGTGGTGCAAGCACTAGTAATCCCAAGTCTGGAATATGGGAGTGCTTCTCTCTGCGGTCTTCCTAGGTCAACAACTGCACCCCTTAGAGCCACAATCAACACAGCAGCGAGACTGATCACAGGCTCAAAAAGAAACTGTCACATCTCTCCTGACCTTAGAGCCCTCAACTGGCTACCTTTCGAAGCCAGGATGCATCTAAAATCCGCATGTATGACTTACAAGGCCATACATCACAACACTCCAAGGTACCTAGCACAGAAACTAGTGCTCTCCTGTGGCAACAGATCCTCCAGGAGCTCCAATAACCTTCTACTGAAACCTCAACATTTTGCCAAGAAGAAAACGTATAACCGGGCCTTCGCAGGGATGGCGCCCAGAATTTGGAATGCACTGTCCACAGAAATCAGACTTAATCCGTCCTTTGTCTCCTTCAAAACAGAAGTGAAACCTATTCTCTTATCTAAACTCACTTGAAACCTGTATAAAACGTGTATTTTTACTGTGTGCTCTCACTGAACTGTTTGTATCCTACATATGCCTGTAAAGCACTATGATACCCGCAAGGGTCTTGTTTGCGCTATATCAAACCTTCAAAATAAAGAAATAAATAAGACCCTATGCTATTACTGCGAACACCACTCCTATCTTCCCACCACCACTGTATACCACTCGACTGTACTCTACTCAACATTGTACTCCACTGAACGACAGTCTACGCCCCTCCACTCTACCACACTATACTCCATTTTATAGCACTCCACTGTACAACAACCTACTCCTGTCAATTCCAGTCTACACCACTATACTTTAGTGTATGGCACTGTAGGACACTCTACTTCACTGTACGCACTCTATGCAACTCCCTCTATGCCACTCCACCCCACTGCACTGCATTCATCTCTGTGGCACACTACTCCAGTCTACACTACTCCACTGTACACTTCTCTAGGGTACTCTATGCCTCTTAACTCTGCTCCACTTTATGATGCTCCACTCTACCATGATGTACCTCATTCTACTCTACTCCATGCTGCCCCACTCTATAACACTGCAATCCATTCTATGGCATTCCATTGTATTCTTCTCTATGACAATTTACAAGTCTGTACGACACGCCACAGCACTCCACTGTACGACACACCATTCCACTCTGAGACACTTAACTGTATACTTTGCCAAGCCACTCTACTCCCCTCTACGCCACTCTGCTCTACAACATATTTCACTCTATAAAAATTGACTATACTTTATCCTATGCAGCTCCACTCAAGTCCACTTCACTCTACTCCACTATGCGATACTTTGCCCCAGTTTATGCCACTGTTTTACACTCCACTCTACACCGCTCCAATCTACGGCATGCTCCTCCATTTTATGCAACTCCGCTCTACAAAATTGTACTACACTCTAAGCCACTTTGCGAGATTCTACTCAACTCTATCCCAGGACACTTCACTGTACAACACTCTATTCCACTCCATGAGACTTTCTAACGTGTTACAAGGAGCCCTCCACTGTAGTCTATGAGACCCCACTCCAATTTATGACACTGTACTCTACTCTACACTACGCCACTCCACTCTACTGCGCTCCACGATACTGTACTCTAGGAGTATGTGTTCACTTTCTTTGCATTTGTTCTTGTTGCCTGGACGACACATTTCGATATTGTAATGTGGCCCTCGTTCTCTATCATCTTTTCCCTTTTTGAGTGTCTGTTGTTGTTCTCCAGCAGTGTGTTTCACTCCCTTTCATTTTATCATGGGTGACTTTACTGTCCCCTCACCTGTTCAATATCTACAGCAAGAGCACACTGTCTGTATGCTTTGTAGCTGGTGAAAGCAGCACCCTCTGGTTAGTAAATCCACTCGTCTCTCAGCACACTAAACTTTCTGCTGACAAATATTTTACCTACATTTAAAGGAAAATAGGGACATTAAAAAAAAGCTGAAGAAAAACCTAAGCACGAAATGCTAGCATAGGCATGTACATTTAAATAGGACATAAATTTAAAGCAGGGCTGCACACAGGTGTAACCTCCGTAGTTATATTCCTCTTGCGATGTGTAAATAGTCATTAAATAATATCGGGTTCTAGTTTTTCCTCATTCAGGAGCTTCCTAACCATATAGTAGCAATTTTTTTTAACTGGCAGAAAGCTGTTTTTGTTGCTTGTTAAAAGGATAGTCGCATCTAAATGTAAAGCCTATCAGAAAAGGCACATTTCCACCATGTGTGCTTTCGTTTCACACGTTGTTTAATCTGTAGCGTAGGATATCTATACTACTATAATAAAGTAAGAACTTTCAGGCTTTAAGGCGGGTAAACTCGGGAACCACTGCGCCAATCTACACACCCGATACACTGTTTAAATTGTCAGGGTGTGTAGATGGTTATAGGCTATATAAATGTAAAAATAAAACGTTATTTACAATATTTATATATTTTTTTAAAGTAGTCCCCCCCCAAAGTAGCGCCGGCCGCGACGTGCGTGCTCACGTCACCACGGGGAGGAGAGGCGTCCGAGGAGCGGCGGACATGGCGCGGGGGAGGAGCGGCGGCGGACAGGCGGTGAGGAGGAGAGAGGCGAGGAGCGGTAAACTGAGGTGCGGCGGATCAGGTAAGCCTCCGGGGACAATGTCGGGGCAGGCGGGTGTCGGGCCGCGGTGAGGAGCAGAGAGGCGAGGAGCGGTAAACTGAGGAGTGGCGGATCAGGTAAGCCTCCAGGGACAATGTCGGGGCAGGCAGGTGTCGGGCCAGGCGGGGGACGGGGATCGGCTGAGGAAAGTTCACAAGATCCACCACGAAGACAGGTGAACGCAACTTACACTGGGGCAGCCGGGGGTCGGGGCAGGCGGGGGACGGGGCAGGCGGGGGCACGGGCTGCTGGGCAATGTCGGGGCAGGCGGGGGTAGGGGAAGCCTGAATGCTCCCGGACAAGGTCGGGACGGGCTGCTAGTCTTTAATAAAACCTGACTAAACCTGTGAATGTCTTTTCAATTTTTTCTACAGACATCTGACTCGAGCTTTATTCACAATTATGGACTCTTTGCACTGGGTCAGAAACCCCATTGTTGCAGGAAGAAAGATTTGTAACTTTTAGCATTTCGGTTAATTTTTGAAGATACATTTCCCGTTGAGATTGTGGGCATAAATGGCCATAATTGCTCTAGTCCTGATTTAAAACATTATTTTTAATAGAAAGAGATGGTTTTGAAAAGTGGGACAAGTTCTTTACCTTAGTTAACACTGCGATTAGTTAGAGTATCCACCAGAAACAGCGTTAATGATGGCAAGTAACCTGTTCTCATTCTGTACCTCTCTTGATAATGTTGTTATTTGCTTTCCTGTTTCTTCCTTCTGATCATCTTGTAAAGCGCTCCGAAACCCTCACGGGTCATGTTTGAGCTATTGAAAACCTTATAAAAAATTAATAAATAAAGATGCCACTCCACTGTATGACACTTTACTCCACTTAAAGCTACACCAGTCAACTCTACTCCACTCCACTCTAATTGACTCTCCAACACTACACTGTACAACACTGCACTCCAAAACACTGTCCACAACTGTATTGTGCGACATTCCATATGACAGGAATCCATACGGCAACAATGGGCTCAAAGATTGAAAACACATTTATAATTAAATTTAAAAAATTGGAAGTTTTATGGAAAAACCTAAGGTTCAAACTCAGTTATAGTTAGGAAAACTTTCTTTATTCTCTCTATACAAACCAAACTTAAAATAGAAAACACACACAATGGTTTACTTTAGTTATACCTTAAATTTATAATTTATGCACCACCTTCACATTAGTGTAACTAGCCCTCCTCCATTCACATTATTTCCAGCTTGCTAATCACACAACAATAACTATAACTCACACTCTGCTATGCACAGCTTAAATCCTTTCATATTACATTATTTATACCATCTGAAATTATAGAATTTATAACAACACTAATGGCATCTTACATCTCATCATTTCTGAGAAAATGGGTACATGATAGATCGGCGAGTTAGAGTTATTGCTTTGTGGTTCCTGAGCTGAAAACAGTGCGTATGGAGGAGCACTAATTATAATAAAGTAAAGGTGGTGCATAAATGACTCACAGGAAAGGAAACAATTGCGGCCTGCCATCGGAAGAGGTGTTAATTCTCCCTGGCTGAAAGCCACACAGGGTGTGAACACAAAATCCGATCTTCAAAGTGGAATTTGTTTTTGAAGAGCAAATGGTGGACACATACAAGAGGGGCTGCGCTTTTGTTTTAGTAGACCGGTTGGCATGGGGGGAAGAGAGGGGAAAACAGTTGCCAAACTGGTTTTCCTATGGGCTTGTAGCTCTCAGGCAGCCACACATCTAAGGTGGGCCACAAAGCTCTACACTCCAAGACAGAGCCGTCTTGGTAGTTGGCACAATATTGCCCTCTGGGATAGCTAGATGCAACACTTTACAGGGAGTTATCCTTATGCAGGAGGGGACCTGGTAGCCCAATGGCTGGTTGTTATCGCACCCCTCCGAGGGCAAAATGTGAGCATAAAAGTGGTACCCCTAGCCTCTAGAGATCATATCATGGATGGATTGGAGAGAGGACTGAAGAAGTATTGCACTGCTGTTCCCTGGACCTGGCGAGAGAGGCTGCACCAACAACTGGACTGTGACCGCTGCTCCTGGGCTAACAAAGAGAGGACAGTTCCTGTGGTGCCCTGGTTGTGAAGAAGTTGCCACCGAAACCCCAGACAGACGATTTGAACTCCAAGAGTCAGTTAGCTGACTTCCTGATACAGCTTCCTGGGCCACAAAAGCTGAAGAAGTTGTTTTGGAATAGTTGATATCCACCAGTGCTTGTTCACCACTGATGTGCAACCTGGGCATCCAAACCCTGACACCCAAAAGTTGTACTTGAGTCTGCTGGATCCAAAAAGTTTGTCAAAGTGCAGTGTGAACACCCAAGATAAACACTAGCCTCAGTTAAAGCGAACCACAGGTTTAATTGTGATCGTTGACCAGCAGACCAGTGGCAACTGGTTTTTGGCAGACTGCACCTGGACTGCGAGGGATATCGACTTCTGTGGCCAAAGTCACTCCACCATGGTCTTAGATCAGGGCGTGCCCCTATGAAGACATCGTAGACTAGATTAGCATCTTCATCATTCTGTATCCCTTGTTTCAGGACTAGGGGTGAGCGATAAATTCTGGACCACTAGCAGAGTTAGTGGAGTTTTGCCCACTCCGCGTTATGCTTGTAACACAGAGTACTGGCAAAACTCCGCCAACCTATGCTTGACTGAGTATTTTCTCGTGTACGCTGCTCGAGGACAATTGGCGTTCCATAGCGACATTTTCTCAAAGTGGGTGATCGCGGGGAGTCGTGACCATTCACAGTGA
This sequence comes from Lissotriton vulgaris, assembly GCF_964263255.1. Taxonomy (NCBI): domain Eukaryota; kingdom Metazoa; phylum Chordata; class Amphibia; order Caudata; family Salamandridae; genus Lissotriton; species Lissotriton vulgaris. Next base: position 1,978,732,700 of record NC_141687.1, on the reverse strand, counting down.
GAAAGCTGCCACTCAAGTAGAAATGCTACTCGAGCCGCAGCAAAGAGGCAATGTCCTCTGGTGCACCGTGTGGTGCCATTTGCAGTGATTTTCAGCAAGGCACAAGCGAGGCACAAGCACCCAGCTCTAGGAATCAGTACAAGCAGCAGGACATGCCAATTCTGCCCGCTCGCGGACCTTCACAGAATTGTGTAACTCCACGAGTTCCTACCACCCCTACCTAGGACCACTCTAATGATGTCTTTGGCAGTTTTCCCCTTCAAACCTGGAACTGGACTGAAAGCGGCTTTGAATGCAATATAACAATTCCACTATGTCTTCAAGGCCCCCCAGGACTAGCTCTCTGCGGAAGTAGGTCATCCAGAGCAGGTCAGAGTGGTCAAGCTCAACTTTATAAAACGTTTTTTGAAGTTTTCAAAGTAACCGCTAACTGCAGTAGTTGTGAACTGGGTTCACAACTACAACAACAAGTTGGGGGGGTTGAAACTCGGCATAAGCAGGAACCACAATCTCTCTGTGTGCTCGTATCCCTCCTGAGGCGGAAGCCGGAAGGTTTGTTCTGCATTTGCTCGTTTTTAAAAATGTATTGTTTCTCACTAGCTTGATTACAAAGCTTTTAAATTTACCTTACCTTTCCCCTTCGCCTCGCTGCCCGACTCACACTTCAGCCGACTAACAGGCTGATCGCTCTCGGCAGGGCGTTGTGATTTTTAGCGGCCACATTGGGAGAGAATTGGCGCTGTGATGCGCTCTAGTTTTCTTTAAAAGGGGTCCCTCTGAACACAGCGCTTGTTTCACTGTGTGCTCGTATCCCTCCTGAGGCGGAAGCCGGGAGGTTTGTTCTGCATTTGCTCGTTTTTAAAAATGTATTGTTTCTCACTCGCTTGATTACAAAGCTTTTAAATTTACCTTACCTTTCCCCTTCGCCTCGCTGCCCGGCCCACGCTTCAGCCGACTAACAGGCTGATTGCTCTCGGCAGGGCATTGTGATTTTTAGCGGCCATATTGGGAGGGAATTGGCGCTGTGACGCGTTCTAGTTTTCTTTAAAAGGGGACGGTCATGACTCCGCGCAGCGGACGCGAGCAGCGGACGTGCCGGACTCGTGCCGGAGTCGTGCCAGAGTCCTGCCCGTCTGCGCCCGTCAGCGCCAAGGAGGCACCAGGGGCCAGTCATACTGCTGATTTTAGTCCTTCTCGCATCATATATACAGCATACTCCATCAGTACTATGAGAGCACTCCGACCACAGAGGTTAACATGTCACTATAAACACCGGCCGGAGGAACTGCTTAAAGGGTGTAATTGTCAGTGCTTTAGGAAGAAGCAGCAACACATTTCCCCTCTTATACCCCCGACCACTGAGAGGCATACCCCCTCTCCCCACTCCGGAGAAACGGGCTTTCTCATCAATGCCCGTTCCCTGGTGAAAAATAATATTGCTTTTAATGACTTTGTTTCAGACAGAAAGCCCTCGTGGGTTTTTGTCACAGAAACATGGGGCTCAGATTCTGCTGGTCCTGACCTGGTTGATGCCATTCCCGATGGCTACGCCCTTGTGAGTCTGGACAGAGTTGGCCGGAAAGGTGGGGGTATTGGCATTCTGCATAAAACTTCATCTAATTGCTGTATTGAATGCCTCCCCTCCCTCCAAAACTCCTTCCAGGCCGCTCATTTTACACTCAACCCCTCTCCCACTGTGTCCTTCACTGGGGTTCTAATTTATAGACCCCCTGGCCCCAGGTCGGCCTTCACCACTAGTCTTTTGGAAATCCTTGAACCTTTTATAGATGTGCCCAATTTTACTATCCTTGGGGATTTCAATTTCCATCTGGGAAACTCCAACTCGCCTGACACCGGTTCGCTTGTGGATTCCCTGGCCTCTTGTGGCCTTCTACAAAAAGTAAGTTGCCCCACCCACTCAGCAGGCCATACTTTAGACGGGATCTTTACTAATGACCCCAGATTGGAAGTAGGCCCTCCCATTTCCCTCTCATGGTCTGATCATAAGGCAGTTCCCTTTGAGTTTGATCCTGGACTACGGGATCCTCCTCCAAAGGAAAATAGTGTCTGGACTCTCAAAAGGAACTATAGAGGCCTCAATAACGTAGGCCTCAGCCCTTTTATTGCTAACTTCATCTCCTCCTCCAAATCTGATACGGACGCTGCCACTCAAGAGCTTATTAACACCATCTCAGAAGCAGTCAATACTTTAGCCCCTTTGAAGCCCCACTACTGCGCCAGGAAACGCCCTTCGGCCCCTTGGTTCTCTGACTCCCTCAGATTACGTAGGCAGGAATGTAGGAGACAGGAAAAACTCTGGAGAGCTCACCTTGAGCCTGAGGAAAGGATCGAACATAAAAATCTTATCATAGGTTATAAGGCCGCAATTCTAGTGGCCAAACAATCCTACTTTACCGACCTGACCACCTCCCTCAGCTCCCCTAGAGATCTTTTTAAAATTGTGGACTCTCTTTCTCTCACTCCGTCTTTGGATCCCACCGTCCCGTCGCAAGAACTCTGTGACCAGATCTCCACGTTCTTTTACACCAAAATTGTGGATACTCACTCTGCTTTAGAAGCCCTTAATTCCACTCAAGATCTCGCTTTACCCTCAGACTCCATGCCCCACCCCGCCTTGCCTCCGGCATCTCTAGGACGCCTGTCCAATTTTCCACTCCTTTCCCATGAAGGCTTAAATGCTCTTCTAGATAAACTTAAATCGGGCTCCCCCCTGGACCCCTGCCCTCTCAAAATTTTGAAGGACTGCAGAGAAGTCCTTCTCCCCCTTACCATGAGGTTATGAATCTGGCAATTTCTAATGGTGTCTTCCCTGCATCTTGGAAGCTGGCTATTGTAAAGCCCTTATTGAAAAAGCCAACTTTAGACCCTGGTACCCTTAAAACTTTTCGTCCTATATCCCTTCTCCCTGCCCCAGCCAAGATGCTTGAGGCCCACCTCAATCACCACCTTAGCGCCTTTCTGGACAATGCTTGCCTGCTGGACTCTTCACAGCATGGCTTCCGAAAGGCGCACAGCACTGAGTCGGCCCTCACAGTGGTAGTCAACAACATCCGCGCTAAGGTCGACAGAGGTCATTCTACCATACTGATCCTGCTCGACCTTACAGCCGCCTTTGACACCCTGTCCCCATTCATCTTGTCTAGGCGGCTCGGTGAGATGGGAGTGGAAGGACCAGCCCTCAGCCTTCTGACATCCTTCCTTTTCCAACGTTCCCAAAAAGTCAAACTGGGTGACTTCCTTTCCTCTGCTAAGCCTTTGCATTGTGCGGTCCCACAGGGCTCATCTTTGAGCCCTACATTGTTCAACAATATGTGGCTCCACTTGCAAGGCTTGTTAGATCCTATGGATTGGAAGTCCTATCGTACGCTGACGACACCCAGATAATGGTCTCCCTATCCCATTCTGTGGGAGTCCACGGCCCTCAATTTTAAGAATTGCATGGAAGCCGTGGCAGGTTGGATGTCCTCGAACTTCCTCAAGTTAAATGGGGAAAAAACCGAGATCCTCATCTTTGGTGGCAAACAAGATCTCTGGTCGGCTGACTGGTGGCCACCCTCCCTTGGAACCTGTCCTTTGCCGTCCCTGGTTGCCAGAAACTTGGGGGTTACCTTCGATACCACACTGGCGATTGATAAACAAGTCAACAAAACTGTGTCAACCTGCTGTGGGGTTTTGAGGATCCTCAGGAAGTTAGTACACTACCTCTCCACTGATGCCCGGAAACAGGTGGTTGTTGCCCTCATCTCACCCCTCCTGGATTATTGCAATGCCCTCTATCTTGGCATTTGCAAAAAGCTTATCCACCGCCTCCAGACTATACAGAACGCTGCAGCCAGGTATGTGGTGAATTCCCCAAAAACGTGTTTCTGTGACAGGAATCAGAAAAAATCTCCACTGGCTACCTGTTCAGGCTAGGATCAACTTTAAGGTCCTGGTTCTGACCTACCGTGCTCTACATGGCTTGGGTGCTGAGGACATTGGGTCTCTCGTGTCCTTCTATACCCCGGGCAGAGCCCTGAGATCGGCTCACAAAAATCTTCTGGCGACCCCCCGGATCGCCAAGGCAAGATGGGGAGGGAGGGCTTTTTTCTCCCTAGCCCCAAACTGTGGAACTCGCTTCCAGCTGACCTTAAGGGTCAGCCATCTCTTGCCCTTTTCCGGAAAAATCTTAAAACCTGGCTATTTGCAGAATCCTACCTTTAAGATCTGCTACTTTCACATGCCTCCGACCACTCAGCTGTTTTTCCATCTGATGCGCCTTGATGCCTCCAGGTTAAGTTGCGCTTTTATAAATCCCCAATTCATTCATTCATTCATTCATTCTCTCCGAGTGAAACACAAACAAACCCCAAATTGACCTGTGCTCAACCCTCTGATAGCTTGGCACAAAAGCAGTCAGGCTTAGAGGCAATGTGTAAAAGTATTTATGCAGCACTTCAAACAGTAATAAAGTGAGAACAAAACACAGGTAAAGTCCTACATCAATTTATGAATAAAGAGTCAAATTTAATGACTAATTTGATACCAGAACTACAAAAATCCAATCAGTATAACCAGAGATGTGCAATTTTAAACATTTTAGGTAAGTGCAGTGCCTAAAAACAGAATGCGCCACTCACTGTTATTTGGTCGTGCAAGTCTGGGTGAAAATCACAAGTGCAGACAGTGCAACTGCTGTTGCATTCTCAATGCATTCCCCAGGCATCTGCCACTGTGCTTCTTTTTATAAAAATATGCACCAGACACTGCCTCCTAGACTTTGTTGTTTTCTAGAGGGTGCACACTAGGTGGTGGATTACAGTGATTGCATCCGCACAGTGCAAATTTGCATCAACAATGCCTGTGTACATAGATTGCAATGTTGACATTGCAGGTTCGTATTGCTGTACAAGTGCAAAAATGTCATTTGTACCAGCTGGCTAGAGCAAAAAAATGGCACTTAGCACCAAGTAAAAACACAAAAAGTGATGGGAGGATGCTTGCAATAAGTCTAACCACTGCTAATCGCTCGGGTAGCATTCCAACCTATGATTATTCTTCCCAATATACCACTTCAGATTAGACTCAGCTATATGAGAATCAGTATTGATTCTGCTCCAATAGGAACAGTCCAGCAGAACTGCCAATGCCAAGCCAAGACCTCTATGAACCGGAACACAAGCAATCTAAGACCGGTTTCGCCCTGATGGGGCGGTTCAGTCAGGTGTAGCTTGGTTCCACCTTGAGCAAGGAAACCATGTCTGGGCATTAAGCACCAGTTAGTCTGCCAAAGAGACTGAGGAAATGAAAGTTGTTACCCACCATTAACGTGCCAAATAGGAATTCCAGGCTGCTCTAACAGGCCTCTCTGAGAGGTGGTGAGTGCCACCCTGACTCTTTGCTATGATGGAGAGCAGATATTACAGCTTTCGGTGGGAGGTGATGAGGTGGCACTAAGGGTTGTGGGTTGGATAGTAAGAGACCAGAACTTATTTTTAAATTTGGGACAGGGAGGAGGAGCATCATTTTCGACTACGAAATAGTTGAAAGCAGCAGCAGACGACTTTGGAGACCTTTGTGTAATAGTGAATAGCTGGCATATTTTTCACCTCAAGGTTCTCAGTGATGCCATAGAAATCATCAGCTTCGCTTTGTTGTCTATTTGCAGTACCTCAGATCCTCTCAGTTAATTGTAAATTTTCTATCGTGATTACATAGTTCCCAGTTGTGTAGTTTAAGACTGCCTATTTCTATTTACACAGGCCCAAAGTTTTTGTGAATGGCTTCGTACAGCAAGTGCTTAAATCTGCAGGCGTAATTTATGTTGTGTCTTCTTGTTCACTGGCATTGCTTTTATTACATAGGCCAGGGCTCTCATGTGTGGTAAGGTCAAGTTAGGTCAACCTTCCATCAGCAATGAAACCAAAGGTCACCACATCAAAGTTGTACGAGGTCAATTCATTGCACAAATCACTGCGTTTTCACTTAGCTCCTTTTCAGCACTGCTAAATTGAGGGGTCGATTCTCCCTGAAGAGAATATTTATATACGTCATCGGGTACCCAGAGGGTTTCTGTCATCTGTACCCTCTGTGGATGAAGACAAATGGCGGGGAGACTTCTGTTTCCACCTGCCCCAAACATACATTCCTCTGAAAATCTACCCCCTTAGCCCACACTTTTACTGAAGCCCAGCCCTGTAGTGCATGTGTGTCGTAGATTGTTTGAAATCATGGCTTTTGATTTCAGTGAAGATCGGTTTGTCTAAAATATGTGAGGCCTAGAGCACACGTGTAGGTATGCCGTGTAACTCCAACATATTTCTTCCAAGAGCTCTGGTGTGTGATGTTTGAGATTCATCTCGGAACTATATCTAAAATGTAGCTTCTTTAGAGGGGTCAATGAAGAAACTGCGGTTTCCAAACGTCTTTCTCATCCCAAGTGTGTCAATACATAATGTGTAAACACAATCTAAGTGCCATGTCTCGAAGCCCACTGCTTGACACTGTCAAATGCTGAGGTTGCTGAATACCCAAATTGCCTAGTCTTCTTGATTCCATCCCTCACCTCTTTCTTACACTGCCCTACACATCCCATCCCTTTTTATTCTATTTTTTCTACCTCTATCACTATTTTTATTTATTTCTCTTTTTGCTCCTTTTTACCTTTTCTGTCTATTTCTCTCCTGCTTTGGATCGAACTCTGATAAGTTAAGATAAGTCCCTCTCCCATAAAATAAGCATTGACAAAAACAGTAGATATTGCTCCTGTGAGCGATTGGCTATGGCAATGTTTTGTAGCCATGCTGTACAGCAGTGCTGATGCTTTGAAATGTGGTTAAAACTAATTTAAGAAAGCGCTATGACGAAGCAGGGCTAATGCACTATTTTTTCAAGTGCAATAGTGCTGGATGCATCACATTCTTTTTAAAAAAAATTTTTTAGCCATGCTGCACAGCAGTCCCACTTTTATACACCGTGTCTACAAATCATTGCTAAAGTCAGCAACGTCAAATCTGTACAGCATGAATAAAAGGCAATGGCAGAGTCAATAGTTTCAAAGGCTTTGCAAATGCTATTGATACCTACTTATATGATTCTGAGCAAATCAGTAACTCTCTCCATGCGTGAAAGAGAAAAAAAATATGACATTTGGTAAAAAATCCTTTCTCATAAAGAAAGGAATTGCACCCATGTCTTAGTGAAAATACATTTGGAAGCTGATGCATCTGCTGTCACAGTAAACATCTATTTCAAATGAGAAAATGCCTTCTTTGAAGAGTGTGTGGCCTAGTAAAAGATAGCTACAAATGGCAAGAGGTTTAACAAGGATGACCGGGAGGGTGAAACAATTAAAATATGACCTCAATTACAGCACGATCAGTGGAAGGAAAGCGATCATGCTGAAGCAATCAGGACTTGATCCATGTTTCAGCTGAAAATAGGGTGTGTGAAGCCAGTGTGCGATGACCAATTAGAAGGCAGAATGACAATGGAGCCAATGAATGTTAACAAATGGGGGCTGCAAGCCCCTTGTATACAAAATCTCTGCAGTGCATGTGCTGTCCCCGGCAAAACCTAATGAACGCTGGTGCCCACTACCTGAAAACACCTACACAAGATACACACTACTAGTGTAAGGATAAGCTTACTGCAGTAAGTGGTTCTTAGCTGCCGACTATATGTTCAAGAGGAATGTTTGCCTAACTACGTCTGAAAGATAGTTCAAACTCATATGTTTCTAACTTTAATTAAGTGTTAAATCCTGCAGGTGAAAGCGGCTGTTGATTTCTCTCCCGGCAGTTATTAGCCAAGCTGCAGGTAAGGGCACATATGATGGGGAGTATTTAACAGCCGTTATTGCATTGCACTATATGGCAATAATGCAATAAACACCACTCCAGTCACCACCCCACGCTGCGAGAGCATGAGTAGTCTCCGACTTAAATGATAGAATGAAAAACAGCTCTATCCTCTGAGGTTCCGTGAATTCTGAACCTGGGTCATAAAGGTCGTGGTTCCATTACGATTTTGGTAACAGCGAACCGTAAACAGTGAGCTCAGCAAGCATGAGTGTTTTCGTCATGTTACACCCATGGATTCACTGTGTATTTGACGATTTCGTTCTGAAACCCTTGGGTTCCATTTTGTGCATAGCGGCCATTTTGTGGTTGCCCTCACATAGACTTATGCCTGTGGCTGAACAAGTCTCTGGGAAACATGCACCTTAGCTTGAGTTTGTGCTGACTTCTGTTTGACCTGAACAAACTGACTCCCTTGCCCGAGGCTCACCTCGTTGAGCCAGTTCCTTGTTAGGCAGCTGGTCAGATAGAGATCAAAGAGCAGGACATTGCTGAGTTTATGGTACATGCACACACCCTTCTGTCTTACTTCTCATCTGCTTCTGCTCCTTCCTTTAAGGCTTAATTTATGATTTGGGTTGAGGTCCTTTTATTATGGGTTCGTCCGGCCTGTCCGAGCAAGAATGTTGGATTTTGCCTTGTCATTTCTGGTGGGCTGGACAACTGAAAGTGGGATTGTCGTTATGCGATACTTTTAAAATGTCACTGTTTGATTGGTCTGTTTGTAAGTAATTGATGCTAGCCAGGAATGTGATTTTTGGCATAAAAGACGATGTCTCGCTTTACTAAGTGAGCAGTCTCCTGAGAACATACACCGTGTTGTACTTCTAGGACCTCTGTTACTGGCTGCAGCCAATACATTTGATCTTTGACGTCACCAAGAAGTATCCCGTGTCTCTGTATGCCAAGACAGGAGAATCCGAAGACTTTGGGCATGCCCCTGGCGCCGCTGGGTTTAAATCCCGGTTCTTCAGTTGGCGCTTCCAACGTGGGGCGACTTCAGCGGTACCGGTCCAAGCCTGAAGATTGTGAGGAGCTTCGTGTGAAAATTCTGGAGGTAGGCCTGCCACTTCATCGACCCCTGTATGTCGTCGTGGTCCGAAAGTCTTTGCTGCAAGGTTCCCCGCTTTCCGACGGCTACGAAGGACTGCTGCCCTGACTGTCGCCCTGTCTTGGAGCCCTTTGATGATTTGTAGAGCGAGACGATAGACGGGTCTTCTGGCGACGCCATCGATACTTCAGTTAAGTATGAGTGGAGCGTCTCCCAGTCCTTAGTTTGTTTTGGGTATCCCCTTGGGATCTTTGATTTGGGACTTGCAAGCTCCAAAGCCGAGGGACTCGTGTATTCACGAGGCTATCGTGTTCGATATTCCCTTGAAGTATGAAGCTAGACTAGTGAGCGAAGATGTCTGGTCTTAGCAGACTTGGAAAGATATTTTGTTGTGGTTGTAATAGGGATTCCCGATTGGAGGACTCGTGTCCGGTGCCTCCGATTGGAACTCCAACCTATGAGCTCTATTTAAAACATGGCGTGGGGCCTATCACATATAATGAAGTATGGATTAGGTATACTAGGAAGGATGGTGTCCTAAGATGGGCCCAATATGGTAGTTATGACACAGAGATTTTAGGTAATCTAGAAGTTAAACTGTTCAAGAAGAAAGCCCGGCCGGCGATGTTTGACTCTTTCCGCCTATGGCGAAAGGAAGCCAAACAGAAAGAAATTAAATTAGCGAAAAGAAATAAAAGAGAGAAAGGTATCTCAATAATGCAAGCTGCTATACAGTTTAAAGATAATGAAGAAGAACAAGCAAGTGAGCAGTTGCAAAGGCAACGTAAAATGGCGATTGATAAAAGTTATCCAGCTTTGCCGCCTCATCAGCAGGATGCAGCGAAGGACCTTGAGAAAGATCCTTTGATGTCACATTTGTTGAGTTCGCCACCCCCTTATATGCAGAGTGCTACAGCACCTCAGCCACCTTTAGTTGTACAACCTCCGGTTGCTTTGCCACCAGTGGTTCTGCAGCAGCCAGCTCCTCTTCAGTTGGCTCCTATTCCTTTGGCGCAGCCTTCTCAAGGGTCGCCGACTGTGCTACCTGTTTCGTCTCCTACTCCTACGCCTGTATTGTCTACTCCTTCTACTACTGCTCCTATGCATACTTCTGCTTATCCCGTTTTTCCTCCTGTTCTTTCATCACCTTCTCTTTCTGTTCGACAAAGAATGACCGATACTGTTACTGGTCTCTTTTCTCCTCTCTTTGGGTCATTGGGTATGACCCCTGTTAGAGCGTAAACAATTGCGTAGCCAATTGCCTGGTCCCGATGAGCGGACAGTGTTGGATCATTTAGCGCGTAAATGGGTTACTTATCCTTTGAGGTATAATTTTGAGTCTGTTATGGATGTCTTCCGTCAATGGGAAGCACCGACGCAGAGAAATGTTTTTGGGACAATGTGTACTTTCCTTCGTGAAGAATGGGAAGATGGTGATCTGGGACTGGCTCCGCCTGAGTTGTTCCGTGTACAGTCCGAGTTTGCGAAGGGAACTATAGTGGGTGTTGACGTTGAAAGAGCAGTTGCGACATTGTTGTCGTTTAGGAGCGAGTCTCCTTCTCAGTCGTTGTTTGAGCCTGATCCTTCTGTTAGGAGAAAAGTGCGACAATATCCGATGAGAGAGGTTCCCCCAGTTTGAAGAGCGGGAGATCCAAATGCTATTCCAGTTGTTCTGCCTCATTTTCAGCGTGTTTGGGTACATGTTCCATGGAAGCGAGCTGAAGTTTTGGCCCTTAAGCAGACTTTGCCTGATCCACGTAAAAATCCTGCAGGGCCCTATAAGGAATTATCTCAGACTGCAGACTCATAGACTATGAATTTAGCTGACATAGACATGTTGTTTGGGAATGTTGTTCCACAGCCTTTATGGGGACTGATTCGTCATACGGATCATGCGCAGGAATTAGGTGATACATGGGATAATATTAGTGCCGCAGATGGCCGACAAGTTGGTGGTGCTAAACCTGAGCCTTTAGTTGCAGAACTTCCTGGTAGGATTATTAATTATATGAAGACTTTGATGCCTGCTATGCGTGTCAAGTGGGACAAATTGTCTGCATGTAAGCAGAAGAAAGACGAAAGTGTGTCTGATTTCTTCACTAGGTTTGAAGAGACGTTTATTGATCATAGTGGTCAGGACATGAGTACGGAAGTTGGTCAACGGTTGTTCGTTGACAAGTTTGTACATAACTTGCTTCCTGAGTTGAGTACAAAGTTGAAGGATTCTGAGAGTTCTTGGGCTGTCTCTTCGTCAGCACAGATTTTGGCTACTGCACAGTACTATGAAAATAGGGATAAGGATGAGAAAGATAGAGCCGACAAGAAGACTAAAGAGTTAAAGACGAAGTTTCTTTGACAGCAAGCGTATCCGCCTCGTAGTAATCAGAGCGATTATCAGCAACCTCAGCAGTATCAGAGAAACTCGCAAAGGTTCAGGTCTTCTCAACAGCGTTTTCCTGTAGGCCCTAATCAGTGTGCGTATTGTAGAAGAGGGTCATTTCAAGAATAGTTGTCCGGTTCTGTTACAGCGTACGAATGGTGTTTCTGGTGTGAGAGGTCGAGGTGTTCAGCAAGCTCCGCGAGATAGAGGACGTGGTGTGTCTCAGAATGCGCGTCCCTTGCCTCCACAGAATTCGATGAATAGTTTTGATCAGCAGAATGGTGTGTTTCGTAGGACGGCTCAGTACTATGCGGACGATTATTATGTCGAAGGGGAGAATATGGACAGTAATGATTGCTAGGACAGCCATAGACAAATAGAGGGAGTTGTTTCAGTTCCAGTAGATCAGAGTGGACCTTATCTTGAAGTGATTACATCAGGTGTGTCAGAGCCTTTTCTTTTGGATACTGGTGCTGCGAAGAGTTCTATTATGCACTCTAAACTTCCTGGCGCACCTTTGTCTGGCTTAACGAATGTTTCAGTAGGTTTTTCTGGCGCCCTGGTTAGTAATCCGATTTCTAGTCCTTTGTCTCTTTCTGTTGGACCTTGTGAATTTGAAGCACCCTCAGTCTGACGACGGGTTGTGGTGAGAACTTGTTGGGATTAGATTTGTTGAAAAGATTGTATGCGACGCTACATTGTTCTCCTTCAGGAGTACAGCTTACATTAGATAAGAGAGTGATCTCTCCGATGTATTTATCTAAAGATCGACTTCCAGTAGAATTGTCTTCTCTTCCTGATTCTCTTTGGGCTACTGGGCCTAATGATGGGGGTCTCCTGGAGATTCCACCATATGTTGTGACGCTGAAAGCGAATGTTAGATTGCCTCGTATTCCCCAATATCGGATTTCCAGTGATGGTGAAAGAGCACTTTTGGCGATCATCTATGATCTGATTGAGAAAGGTGTGATTGAAGAAACGAGAGGTAATGTGTGCAATAGTCCGGTTTTGCCTGTTCTGAAACTTACTGATTCTTCACAGCCGCCTGTGTACAGGTTTGTGATCGATCTTCGCGTGGTGAATAAGATTGTAGTTCCGCAATTCCCAGTTGTGCCGGATATCACTGCTTTACTGACTTTGCGCTCCTCAAGGCTATTATGAGAGTCCATCGATCTATAGTCAGGCTTTGAAAACACAGCTTGATACGGTTGTCTTACCTGTTGGTGCTGCTCTTATTCAGTATGTCGACGATTTGTTAGTTGCTGCTGATGATGAGGAAACTTGTAAAGAAGCTACTCTTTCTTTGTTGCGACATTTGTCTGACCTTCATCATAAAGTGTCACCTTCGAAGTTGCAGTATTGTCGACAAGAAGTGACCTACTTAGATCACCTCTTATCGAAGGAGGGAAGAAGGTTGACCCCAGAACGAATTCAAGCAATTGCGAAAATGAATGTGCCAACTACACAGAGAGAAGTGCGTGCTTTCCTGGGTATTACTTCGTACTGTAGGCAACGGATTCCGAATTTTTCGCTACTTGCGAAACCTCTGTTAGCACTTACTGTTAAGGATACTCCAAATCCTATTCCTTGGACTGACGAATGTCAGAAGAGTTTTTCAGAATTGCATGATGCGTTGTGTTCGGCTCCTGTGTTGGGTACTCCCGATTACAGTAAGCCTTTCACATTGTATGTCCATGAGAGAGAGGGATGTGCATTGTCAGTTTTGACTCAACAGTGTGGCGATAAGCAACGTCCATGTGCGTATTTCTCGTCGACTTTGGATCCGGTAGCTAGAGCGTTGCCGAGTTGTTTGAGAGCTACAGCGGCAGCGGCTGTCTCTATTCGACAGTCTGCTGGTTTGGTGATGGATAATACACTGGTTGTGATGGTTCCACATGCAGTGGATACCTTATTGAATCGAACAAAGACACAGCACTTAACTAGTGCTCGGTTGTCGGTGAATTGACACTTTTAGCGAGTCATGTGCATATAAAGAGATGCAACACGTTGAATCCAGTCACGTTGTTGCCGATTTCAATTGAGTCAGACGATACCGAACAACATGATTGTTTCCTTAGGACTGAGGAAGAAACGAAAGGGAGAATAGACCTTAGGGACATTCCTCTTGCAGAATGTGATGGTACTTTATGGGTTGATGGTTCGTGCTTCAAGCTTCCGAATGGTGATACGACTGCGGCATATGCTGTTACGACTTTGCATACGATTGTTGAAGCTGCACGTATCCCACATAATTCAGAGCAAGCAGCAGAGTTGATTGCATTAACAAGAGCATGTATGTTGTCAAAAGGGAAACGAGTGACTGTGTACACTGACAGCCAGTATGCGTTTGGTGTGGCTCATAGTTCTGGACGTTTGTGGAAAGAACGTGGGTTCCTGACTTCGCATGGAACCAAGATCCAGCCTGGTCAGTTGGTGAATGAACTTCTTGAATCTCTTACTTTGCCGTTGCAAGTTGCGATAGTGAAATGCAGTGCGCATAAGAAAGTTACTGATGATGTTGGTCGTGGTAATGCGTTTGCAAATGAAGTTGCGAAAGAAACTGCGAGAGATGTGATTGTCGAATGTATGTTGCGGGTCCGGCGAGATGGGTTCTGGATAGAAGTATGTGTGAAAATACGATTGAGAGTGTGAAATCCATTCAAGCTGAAGCTACAGAGAAAGAGTTGAATGAATGGAGAGAAAGCAAGGGTAAATTGGATTCGAATGGTTGTTGGGTTGAGTTGTCAGAACATCAGCGATGGTTGTTACCCGATGTGTATGTACTTCCAGTGGTTACGATGGCGCATGGATTGGCTCATATCAGCGTGAAAGGGATTTGCAAGTTGTTGGCTCCAGTATGGCAAAATGCTGGTATTCCTAAGTGTGCAGAGAACTTAGTTAAGACCTGTATGGTGTGTTTGATGTACAATCCTGGTAAGGGAACTCCGACTCCAGCTGGTCATTTTGCTCCTCCAACGTATCCGTTCGAGGCTTTGTAGCTAGATTTCATCCACATGGAGAGGTGCAACAACCTAAAGTATGTGTTAGTGGTTGTTTGTGCTTTCTCAAGGTGGGTGGAAGCTTACCCTTTGAAGGACAATTCTGCCTTGTCCACTGCGAAAGCCTTTATTAAAGAGTTTTTCCCTAGGTATGGTTTGCCGAGAATTGTGTGGAGTGACAATGGGAGTGAATTTGTGGGTCAAGTGATGAGAGTATGTGATGGATTAGGAATAAGGCAGAAGTTCCACGCTGCAAATCACCCCCAATCAGCTGGTTTGGTAGAATGCTATAATGGCACTCTAAAGCTAAAACTGGCCAAAATTCAAGCGAGCTCTGGTCTTCAATGGCCAGATGCCTTGCTGTTAGCCCTTCTGTCCACAAGAATGACTGTGCATTCGCGAATGGGTCTGAGTCCGTATGAGGTCGTGTTTAGTCGCCCGGCAAATATTTGGGGAGTGCCGCGGCCGACAAAGTTTAGCGAGATAGAACGCCCTGTGTTGCTTGATTACCTTTACGAATTGACGGCTAAATTGCGTCTTTTGCATCAACAGGTTCACGATACATTGCCACAAGCATCTGAAGATCCAGGGCATGCTATCGAACCTGGTACATGGGTTTTTGTGAAACATTTCCAGCGGACCAAGAACGAACAGCCCCGCTGGACCGGACCCTACCTAGTGTTGTTATCCACACGATCAGCAGTGCGAGTGCGCGGCAAAAAGAACTGGATCCACGGCGTACATTGTAAGAGGGCTCCTTTGCCTCTGCCGTACGACCAGTGGGTCCAGAACGGACTTCCTGATTCTGAGACTGAGACCGTGCCTCGTTTTCTGCCTTTTAGCGATGCCCGTTTGATTGGAACGAACACTGAACAAGAAAGTGATGATCTTCTCCAAGAAGCTGTGCCTCCATTGAACGGTTTGAACACTTCTGAACCTGAGCTCCTTTTTCGTGAATAAACATTGCCTGGCAAAGAGCGTTATAATTTGCGACCGAGAGTCGCGGGACTAATAAAGCACTGAGATTTTTTTTCTCTGATGTTTGCAGGTTAACTCTCCTCCGAGGAACTACTTTGATTTTTGTTTTTTTCGAACCGCCATCCGGGTTCAGCTGTATGGTCGCGGTTGCCGAAGTCTTTGGAGTGCAAGCCGAAGACGTTAGGTCGACGGTTCTCGTTGGCCTAAGGGAGTTGCCCTGGGCTGACAGAAGCATTCCTTAGCATAGAACAACCTACCACAGCGAGCAGCAATTAGAGAGGATGGAGTTTTTCGAGATGGAGAGACCTGTTGAAAGAATAAGCTTCAAGAGCAAAATCTGTACAGTTATGAGTAGGAAAATATTTTTAATATTATGTTTGTTCATGTTGTTTAGTCTAATTATGTTTTTGATGGGATATATTATATTCTCTTTTCAAGTGACATTTGTACCCACTACACAACATATGCCTCCTCCTACTGTTTCTATGCATTCTTTTCACCCTCTGCCCGAACATGAAACAGTTAGAAGATTGGAATTCGTTAATAATTCCTTTGTTCAGCTTCTGCACCAACACCAGCTAGTAGTGAACACGACTTATTGTTGGGTGTGTGGCCTTATGCCCCATACTACTGATAAAGGTATTCCTTACTTGGTCCTCCCATTCAGCTACAATGGTTCGGTGTGGGCATACAGAACGATGTTCATCTATGCTCGTGAAGTCTACCCTCTACGTTCTGTGAAAGATAATCCAAAGAATAGTGCTCTAGTTAAGGGAATAGTAGACATGATTAGAGGAATAGATTCCTATGAGACTATCCCGAGAGATGAGACACTAGCGTATATTGGATGGAACGTTACGGGATATGGAGTTAGTCTGAGTGAGAACCAGCGAGCGAAAAGATCCTCTCCGATTTGGACAGTGCCCCATCACGGTCATTACTGTCTGCAAGGTAATGGCAAGAATCCGAGAGCTCAGTTAGGGAAGAGTGTTTGCACTGAGACGTATGTTTTTGCGTCCCAGACTTCCCCATTGTTACTTGCAGCTAAGGGTACCTATTTTGTCTGTCACGACAGAGCGTATACATGGTTGCCCCCTGATTTCTCGGGCACATGTTTTGTCTCGTTCCTGTTGCCTTCTACGTATACAGCTGCGGCAGATTACCACAAAATGAGAGTTGTTAGAGGTGTCTTCCGTAAGGAAGATACTGCAGGACAAGAATTGGGAGATTTTTTGAAGGGTTTTTGCCGAAAACCCGGTTCTTCATCACTACTTATTTGATTTACAAGTTGGAACTTGCTAATGATGAGAACCTGAGGATACAGCCGAGTACCAGTCTGTAAACTCCCATGGTGTTACTCCCGTGAGGCACTGTCATCTTTTTCTCACCTTTTTTCACCTTTAGTTCCTCTTCACGCATGAAGGAGGGTTACACAAGCAGATACAGCATTAAACACTAGGTTTTAAATTAGTGATTGAGGTCACTCTATGGCAGATGGGAAATACGGATCCATTGTCGTATAACACTAAATTGTGCATCTGAGAAGATACATGGTGGACGTCCATAATAGTCCAGACAGCTGATAGAACAGGTCCTTTCTTGTGTTGAATTTAAAGCGAGGAACTAAAGCCAGAATCTGAGACGAGAATCGCAATTGACTCACCGGGGCAAAGAAGAAAAAACGTTTTTACAGGTAGATAGGTCCTTGGCCATAAAGTGCACGATGGGCAATGATTAGTGATGTAAACTTCACCCTTGCCGTCACGGGCAGCCAGTGTACTGAGCGCAGATGATGGCTCACAGTACTCCTGAAAGGCAAGTCAAGAAAAAGCCTGGCCACCGCATTCTGGACCACCTGCAGCTTTTTCAGCAGGTAGCCAGGAATCCCCACATAGAGCGCATTAGCATAGTCCAGCCGGGAAAGAATGAGGGTACAAATGATTAGGATCTTAAGAAAGCCAAAACACGAGCCGGCAAGTTTCTTAACTTGCGTTTGAAATAATGGGCTTCCCGATAGAAGTTGGCAGAGGGGACCCTATTGGCCAGAGGGTGTCCCTAAATTTAGGGGGAAAGTTCCAGAAGAGAAGGATCTCTGACTTCTCCTTGTTGCATTTAAGCTACCCGGAGGCCAGCCATTCAAAAATGGAAGAGAGGCAGTTTTTGCAGGGGAGACTGAGTCTGTATTCTTCTCCCAAGTAAAAAGAAGCTGGGTATTATCCGCGTAGGTGTTAATCTTTGCTCCTAGTTCTTCTGCCAAGTAGATCAGTGGAGTAACATAAACATTAAACAAAAGGGGGCTAAGGGAGGACCCTTGGGGGACCCCTGTGGTCACTGTTTGAGGAGCAGAAGAGGCAGGCGGAAGCCAGACCTGTTGGACCTGTCCTTCAAGGAAGGACTTGATCCAGCCCCATATTGAAGCCGAGACCCCTATCTCGGTGAGTCGTGTGAGAAGCCATGAGTGCGGAACCGTGTCGAACGCTGCCGATAGGTTGAGCAAAATCAATGCCGCCCTACCGCCAGGGTCCAGACACTCCCGGGTGGCTTCCGTGACCTCGACCAAGGCAGATTCGGTGCTGTGAGCGACCCTAAATCCTGACTGTGCCGGGTGCAATAGGCCTGCGCCTTTGACAAGCTCAGTGAGTTGTTTAGTCACTACCTTCTCACATTCCTTCGCTAAACTGGAAGGCTGTTGTAGTGTATACGTTGATGTAGTGGATAAGATATTTTTGCCCTGGGGTATGTTTCTTTCAATATAGGCCCCCACCCCGCCCCTTTTAAGGTTTGTCAGGTGGTTCAATAGCACATAATAGTTGCTGCCCATAGAAACTGAAGGCAAATGCTAAGCTTTTGCAGTGTTTTACCAGTGGGATTCAAAGAGATCAAACAAGCTTGTAGGGTGTACAGGGAGCAGTCAGGCTCACTTGATGTCCAGCTAGCACTTGTATGTTGCACTCTTGCCGTGACGTGGCCTCAAAAGTCTGTGACCTCTGGAGCACACGTTTCCATGTGGTTCAGGGCCTAATCTAGATCCAGGGCCAGGCATGACTCAGTGGCGGCTCCTCTGCTAAGGAGGAGGAATGCGCCTCACTGCTTTTTGCAGTGTAAAAAACAGGAAAACTAAAATGATAATAACCTAAGGTTATTATCATTTTAGTTTTCCCTGTTGCTGCGTCTTTGTGGGGCAAGGCTGCACTCAGAGAAAGGGGGAGGAGTAGTTTTCACTACTTATGTGAGAATGAGTGCTTGGCCGGCCCTCTTGGGATGCCCAAAACTGTCATGTGCACATACCATGTTCTCCATGCAGGCTGCATTAAAGCCTGCATGGAGAACATGCCCACCCCTACAACCCCTGGCTGAGCACTGTGTCACGACACTCAGACCAAATACAATGCTGCATTGCAGCATTGTGATTAGCTGCAGGAAGCCTGGGAGCCCTGGTGCTTCCTGCTTCCTGTCTCCCTCCTCGAAGAAGCCAGGAAGAGGATGTAGAAGAGGCGGCGGCCGGCCAGTCGGCCGGTCAGGAGGTAAGTGATTTTTTTTTTACCTATTCCCCCCCCACCCCATCACCCCACACCACCCTACTGCTGCTAACAGGTAGCAGCCGCCACTGGCAAGACTTTGATTCATTTGGAAATTTCTCTGGAGGCTGTATTTATTTTATTTTATTTTATTTATTTTATTTAATGCGATTTTATATAGCACAAACTTTACCCGAAGGTGTCAGAGCGCTTTACATAAGAACCAGTTACAAAACATAAGGACTTAGCATTACATGCGTTACATAAAAGATACAAACAGAAAAAAATTGCAAATATACAAGTTGTAAAATCACACAAGGAAGAGATACAAGCAGAAAGAAAAATTACAAATGTACAGATAGTAAAGTCACTCAAGGAAGAGATACAAATGGAAATACTCTAAGAGTCACATAGGAATGGTAGAGACTACAAAGGTCTACTGCATATACTAGTGATTAGAGTTATCTCTATATACACAGACGAAGCCCAGGGCTGGGGTCCTCTGTCAGCTCCCATGGTTAACTGCATCAAGCACAAGGGGCTTCAAGAGTTAGAGAAAGCGAGGGCGGGAGGGAGGTGGAGAGAAAGAGCTCAGATAAGGAGAACAAAGAGAGGAGAGAATGGAATACAGAGAATGGAAAGGAAGAGGTAGAGAGGAAGTGAGCGGGACGGTTAGCATTTTGCCTGGGCTGCCTTGGGTTCGCCAGTCCGGCCTTGCCATGAGCACAGTCTGTCTGGTGTCCTGTGAGTGCTTGAGTATTGATTGGACAGTATGCTGGGTGGTGATTTGTGTCCTTTGTTGTGTGGCATTTGTTGGGTCATAAATATCTCCTTTGTTCCAGGAGGATCAAGTAGCCCTTCAAGGGCTTGTTACACACTGGACAGTTCTTAAATAAACGCAGGTTATTTTATTAGTGTATGGAAAGCACCCAGAGCTCTGTTTTTTTCTTGTTCTCGTTGATCAAAATAACCACACGTCATTTAGGCCGCAGGCCACGGATTTGGAAAATACCCCTCCAGAGGAAAAGCAAAAGTGCCAACCTTTAACTACTAAGAGCAAAATGTCAACTTTTTGCTAAACTAAGTGGCACAAAACGGGGCATAGCTTCCAGTAACAGCAGACGCAGTAGAAAGCTACGTCATATGTAGTCGGTGTGTTGTTGCTTGTGATTTAGAACGATTGGCAGGAGAGGAAACCTCGTCATCACATAAAGGTGCAGCCAGCACTCTGGGTGTTTGTGCAAAAGTCTTCGATATTTCATCCATAATAGGCATAGCAAGATATAGCAAGAAAGTGTAAGAAAGGGAAGAGTTTACTCTCTGACGTGAGACTAGGCCTGCTATCCCGAAGCACTTGTTTGCGCAGGATGAATTCTAATTCCTTGCACAGTGAAAGCTACGAATCTGCCTCCAGGTGCTGGCGCGTGGGTGTGTCTGTGCAGGCAGAGATGTCAGCGGTGCGTGGGTACTGTGACTTCCGGCAGTACTTCGTTAAGATCTGCAATGAAGACAGTGGGGCTGACTGCTACTTCCGCTGGGTTTTCGAAGCTGTGTATGACTCGTTTTCACTAGAATGCTTGGGGATTTCCAAAGTGGCAGTGTGATATTTCGAAAGGGACAATAAGGGGAACTCAATGAGGAACAGGCCGACAGGGGCGGGAGTCAAGATTCTCCACTTGTCAAATGGGCATTCTGGGAGCCCCAATACCCGAGGCACCACAGGGAAGATGACAATCAATTAACAAGAGTGAGAAGCCCTCCGAGATCCGATACATCTATGTGAACTTAACAGTCAGACCACTGACAGGTGGAACAAAGACAGAATAATAGCAGGCGAGGAGTGGAAACCCCTATCAAAGGCTGACAAGAGGAAGACAGATATTGCAGGGTTGAGTACGAGGAGATGGCAAGTCTCACAAATTCACAGTTTCATAAAACAACACCAGAGGGAGGTGTTAGAAACTAAGTATGGGCGAATTTTGCGAATCTCGCGTTCGCGAATTTTGCGGATTTGCGAACTCGCAATCCGCAAAATCCGCGAATTCTCGCGAATTTGCGGATTTTTTTTTTTGTGTTCGCAAGTGTTTCTGCCAGTTCGCGAGGATTTGGTACTAGTTCGCAATTGCGAACTTACTTGTCGGCTCGCAACGGTCGCGACTATGTTGTTTCTACGTCTGGTTCATCATCACAGCCTCCCAGCACCCTCTGTTTCACCACTGCCACCCTCTCTTTGACCCATGCCACCCTCTGTTACATCAATGCCACCCTCTGGTTCATCATCACTGTAGAAGATGGGGAGGAAAAGCAAGCCCACCTGCCCTGCTTGAACTGACATGAATTAATTTGGGGTTAGTTTATTAACAACACCTGCCCTGCCCCAACTGACAATAATGAATTAGGGGCTAATTAATGTGTCACTGAATTTGAAGTTCCAGCCTGGCACCTGCTTGTCTGCTCCCTTAGCTGTAAATCAGGACCTTTGTGGCATACAGTTAAGGTCAGAGGAGGGTCACATAATAGTTGCAAGCAGGCAACCGAATTCTGGAGGGCCCCCTCAGGAAGCACTACAGGGAATCGTTACAAATCATGAGGTTGACCTTTTGCACCTGCTCATTGCTTTTGCTTTTGCAAAAATCGTTTTTCGGTTTTTTCGCGCTATTCGCGGGGCGCGGCGTCGTGCGAAACCGACCGCGGAAGCCGCCAATTCATGCGAATGAGCTTTATATTTTTTTGCGGCTTGTTGTTTCGCGAGGTTTTTTTGCAGTATTCGCGAGCCGCTTGCAGCGCAACATGCGAATTTACCCCAAGGTCGAGTACGGGCGTGGCCATTTTGTTTGCGTGACGTATTTCCGTTTCCGCCCGCTATGTATAATCTCGCGCAGTAAGCGCATTGCGAGTACAAGTTCGCACGAGATCGCGAGGAAAATCTCATGCGAACTTACTTTCGCGCTCGTGAACGGGCGCCGGCCATCTTGTTTTTCATTCATTTCCTGTGTCTGGGCATGGTGTTTAATCCTCTTGCTATCTTTGCCATCCTTTGCTTGTTTTCAGTTTTTTTTTAACGATTTTGCTTCTTATCTATCCCTCTCTTTTCCTAGCTGTATATTTTTGTCTTTTCTGCTATTTTTCTTTACTTTTAAACTACTTTTTTAAACTCTTTTCTTTTCTTCTTCCCTATCCTATTCCTTCTTAATTTTCTACTTCCTACCTTACCTGCCCAGACCATGGTGAAGCCAGGCGCCGTCAAGCTGCCCAGGCACTTGAGGGCGGCAGCTGCGGCGGGGAGGAGGAGTCCTGGACCCCGTGCCAGGACACCATGCGGTCGATTGAGGGGGGAGCAGGTGATGCGACGGGAGATCTTCAGCCTGGAGGAAGTGGGCGCGCTGGTCTACTTCGTCCAGCGCCGCCTGCCCAGGACCATCGCGGGAGGCGGCAGGATCGCGGCCGGCGGCTACAACATCCGGGAGCGCCGGAAGCGGTGGGAGAAGGTGTGCTGGGCCATATCCCACCTCTACGGGGTCCAGCGCACCTACAGCCAGGTCACCCATCGCTGAACGGACCTCCTGGACCGGGAGCGCGACCTGCTGGACCAGCTCGGCTTGGAGATCCCCGGGCTTGGTGAGTAGTAGTAGCCATTTCATCACTCACTACTATGATGTTTTCTCCTGCTCTGTGTTGTTGTATTGCAAATATTTGTTTTTTACATGGAGCAAGCCAATAATGCCGCTGATGACAATTACATTGTAGTTAAATTATATTTCAAAATCTTCTGTGCATTTCAGGTGCACTGCTCTCCTCAGTGGCGTTGCTACTATGCTTATTTGTTTTCTATTTTGTGGTCTCATTGGCCTGAGTAACTATTATGTATGAGTGTACTTTACAGAACTGCGTAATGCTAGACACTAGGGGGCAGATTACATTTACAAGCCCCTTGCGCCACGTTTAGGTTGCCTTGCGTGACGCAACAGCGGCGTAAACGTGGCGCATCCCTGCGAGTCATTTACAGCATGACGCATCTAGGGAGATGCGTCACGTTATAAAGCCATGGGCCTGCACCACAATGGGTGCGTTCCTAGTACGCAGGGTGGGCGGTCCGGCGGCTGTGCGCCTCGCAAAATTGCCTGCGTGAAATCTACAAGATTTAACGCAGGCACTTCTGCGACGCTGCTACGTCAATTCAATTCCTTATGCCTGCTTGAAGCAGGCGTAAGGACTGACACAGCATGTTAAGTATTGGGTGGCCCTGAGCATTACTGGAGTTGCATTGCGTTGGCGACGTGACTCCAGCGATGCGCCGCTCTTATGTGACGAGATGCGTCACGCAAGTGCCTACCCTTGCGCCAGGGCGCGCCGCATTGTAAATGAGGCGCATCTGCCGTGTCGCAAGGGTACTTTTGCGTGACGCATTTGATCTGGTGCATCTCTGGAGAGAGGTTAAGACCTGTTAAGTACTTTGGTGTGGCTGTCTGTGTGTGCGCGTTGAGGAAGCTGTCTCAGCCCGGGCTGAAGGCTGACACAGACAGACACACACACAGTGAGATGACAGAGGGGGAGGGAGAGGAAGGGCAGGAGGGAGAGAGAGATGGAGAGGGAGGGCAGGAGGGAGAGCATGAGTGAGAGAGATGTATGTAAATGCTGGGTCTGGTGGCTCAGTGGATGAAGGCATCTGCTGCAGGGACCTGTGTGCAACCTCATGGTCACAAGTTTTCGTTTTGCTTTAGCCCCGCCCCCTCTGACTCCGCCCCCACCAGTGCGGCCCTCGGCCACAAACTACACTGTAAATTTAGCCCCTGAGAGAAAGTTTGTGAGTACCCATGATCTAGAGAGAGTAGACGGTCAGTGGATGAACTAAGTGTAACTTTGAAGAGCATGTAACACTGCACCCGCACGTCCGTTCCTGTGTAGGAAAGGCAAGTACTCATTTGCACTGTAGGGTGAAAGTTAAATTAATTAAGCAGTAGCCCTTGAGTTGTAACAGAGTATTCTCAGTGCCACCCGTAATAGAAAAGTAAGAGCTTCACCACCTGCATGTACTGGACGGGTACAGTAACGCAACGCAAGTCTAGGTCACTCATCATGGCGTGCGTCTCTTTTTCTCGGGTGCAAGTTTACTGCGCTGGCATTATGCCGGCTTGCAGAAGATAACG
This sequence comes from Lissotriton vulgaris, assembly GCF_964263255.1. Lineage (NCBI taxonomy): Eukaryota > Metazoa > Chordata > Amphibia > Caudata > Salamandridae > Lissotriton > Lissotriton vulgaris. Next base: position 1,978,708,768 of record NC_141687.1, on the reverse strand, counting down.
TACCAATTTTCCTAAACAAGAGACAAGAAGAAGAATAAGACTGGTGTACTTTCATAGTCGACTCCAATGGAAGTCCATAGTGCTCGTAGAATTTGTTCCTTAAACTCCCACTAATGTTAGAGCAAGGATGAAGAAGTGTGAGGTTAGATAGATACTGGCCTCAATAGTTATGTAATGCGCTTGCAAGTTGCTAGTTGTACTGCAACACAAATTTCTGCTGAATGATTGAGTTAATCTTAAAGAGCATTGGTTACAGACTATGTCTTTCTTTCTTCATATAGATGCTCCTTCCAAACGAACAAGGAGGAAGGAGCTGGCTAGAGCGGCCCGGCAACGGAGGATCGATGCCACTGTGGCCGAATATCGGCGGCTGGTGGCCCTGGAGGACGAAGAAAGTGTGCAGTCGACCACAACAACAACGTCGTCTGCATCGGCCTCCGTGCCCCCACGGGCTGCCACCCAGCACAGTGGTCCACCCAGACTGAGCCGGGCTGCCAAAGCCAAACGCCACCGCCGAGTAGCAAGGACAACAGCTTCCTCTCACAGCCGTTGCACCTGCAAGGCAGTGAAGGCACGCCTGCGCCGCAGTACCCTGATGGTGTCCCGCCTTCAGCAGGAGCTCCACCACTTTTCAAACGTGTTGGAGGGGCTCCGCATAGAGCACGCCTTGCTCCGCCAGGAGCATGATGCCCTGGCCCAAAAAGTAAACAGCATCCACCCATAGTGTCCCTTGCCCCTTTTTTAGAGACTTTTGGGGGGTGGGAATTGGGAGTTGGGTTTTTGGGAACTTTTGAAGGACAATCGTTGGGGTTAGGGAGGGTCTTGCGGGAGATTATTTTGTTAGGGATATAAATATACTTTTTCAAACTTTATCTGAGCATACCTGTTTTTTACTGCTTGCCTGGTGGGTGGGGGTTTAACAGTGACTTTGTTTTCCTGAAAGTTTAGTTCCATTTTCTTCCTTTAAGTGTAAATGCCCAAATGTTTTCAACACTAAGTGCCTCTCACAGAGTAAGTGAAGTGAATTCAAGAGTCCTAGGACTTTAGTAGTACTACCGTCAGTCTCTTGTCTCTCCTCCTAATACTCCATTATACCCCCAAACCACCAAACGCTTATCTTACCTGTAATTTGTGTTTGAAAGGAGGGCTAGACCCAGGGCTGGCTCCACGGGAAACAGCGAATAAGGTTGGCAATCTTGGTCGGATAAAATTTCCTCATAGCGGTGGTACTAGTGGTGTGACACAGTGGCAGTTGCATGCCTATGAAAAAAAAGAAAATTAAATCTGGTTTGTCCTCCTGAGCAATTCAACGGTACAATAGAGAATATAGCAGGTGACAGAAGTACACTAGAACAGTGCCACATTGTAGCCTAACAAATGGTAAAGTATAACTACTAATTCGGTTGAAGTTCTTTGACATTAGCCATGGGTCTTTGTCAAGCAGAGTAAGAATATATCCTCGGATTTCTTCATCAGCCTGTTGCTATCACCTTATCCTCCCCAGCAAGTGTGTGGATTTATTGCTGTAATTTAGTCACACATCAATCAAAACCACACAGCCCGGGGGAAGAGGGTTAGGGTTTGAAAAATGGATGGGTACGGGGGTTTTTGGGAAAGGTTTTGGGAGACAAGAAAAAAAACACAGCATGGACAAACAATTGTGAACATAAACAAATCTTTGGGTACAAACCTATCCATCAATCTTTGAAAGTGCATGCACTACTGCATGCATGTCAGTGAAAAGTAAGTAGTACTTTCGACAACTGTGGAAGAAAGAATGCGACAGTACAGGGCGTGTGTGGAATTATTGATAACTATATTCAACATAAGGTCTCTGTTGCCAGATACCTGAGAGCCTTGCTGGTCACTATAAATCCATTCACAACACTCAATGGGGTTGGTCTGGAAGGTATAGTAGATAGAAAAGGAGAAATTGCTCTTTTTCTAGATGTCCCCTCACTCACCAGGGTTGCCCCTTGGTGACATGCTTCATCATTGGGGCCATCCCAGTCCTCTACGGGCTGGGGCGTGCTGCGACTTGCGAATTACGTAGGAGCACTTACAAATGACTATGTGTGGTGCAGATGTGATAGTGGAGTGGACTAAGTGATGTGTTAAGGGATCAATTTAGAAGCAGAGAGAGATCCAAGAAATGCAGTCACAGTCAGAGAAAAAGGCAAGGGATACTGTATCTGTATGTTGTTGTAGTTGTCCTGTTGAAATTGGTAAGTAAGCTGCCTGCAGAAAAAAAATCCTCTTTTTAGCGGTACTCCTCCATTGCAGCCGACGCTTCGTCCATCGATGTTGGTCACCAGAAGACACCCTGTAAAAAAAGCACAGCATGGACAAACAATTGAACATAAACAAATCTTTGGGTACAAACCTATCCATCAATCTTTGAAAGTGCATGCACTACTGCATGCATGTCAGTGAAAAGTAAGTAGTACTTTCGACAACTGTGGAAGAAAGAATGCGACAGTACAGGGCGTGTGTGGAATTATTGATAACTATATTCAACATAAGGTCTCTGTTGCCAGATACCTGAGAGCCTTGCTGGTCACTATAAATCCATTCACAACACTCAATGGGGTTGGTCTGGAAGGTATAGTAGATAGAAAAGGAGAAATTGCTCTTTTTCTAGGTGTCCCCTCACTCACCAGGGTTGCCCCTTGGTGACATGCTTCATCATTGGGGCCATCCCAGTCCTCTACGGGCTGGGGCGTGCTGCGACTTGCGAATTACGTAGGAGCACTTACAAATGACTATGTGTGGTGCAGATGTGATAGTGGAGTGGACTAAGTGATGTGTTAAGGGATCAATTTAGAAGCAGAGAGAGATCCAAGAAATGCAGTCACAGTCATAGAAAAAGGCAAGGGATACTGTATCTGTATGTTGTTGTAGTTGTCCTGTTGAAAGTGGTAAGTAAGCTGCCTGCAGAAAAAAAATCCTCTTATTAGCGGCACTCCTCTATTGCAGCCGACGCTTCGTCCATCGATGTTGGTCACCAGAAGACACCCTGTAAAAAAAGCACAGCATGGACAAACAATTGAACATAAACAAATCTTTGGGTACAAACCTATCCATCAATCTTTGAAAGTGCATGCACTACTGCATGCATGTCAGTGAAAAGTAAGTAGTACTTTCGACAACTGTGGAAGAAAGAATGCGACAGTACAGGGCGTGTGTGGAAATATTGATAACTATATTCAACATAAGGTCTCTGTAGCCAGATACCTGAGAGCCTTGCTGGTCACTATAAATCCATTCACAACACTCAATGGGGTTGGTCTGGAAGGTATAGTAGATAGAAAAGGAGAAATTGCTCTTTTTCTAGGTGTCCCCTCACTCACCAGGGTTGCCCCTTGGTGACATGCTTCATCATTAGGGCCATCCCAGTCCTCTACGGGCTGGGGCGTGCTGCGACTTGCAAATTACGTAGGAGCACTTACAAATGACTATGTGTGGTGCAGATGTGATAGTGGAGTGGACTAAGTGATGTGTTAAGGGATCAATTTAGAAGCAGAGAGAGATCCAGGGAATGCAGTCACAGTAAGAGAAAAACACTAAGGATACTGTATCTGTATGTTGTTGTAGTTGTCCTGTTGAATTTGGTAAGTAAGTTACATTCAGAAAAAAATTCCTCTCATTAATGGCACTCCTCCATTGCAGCTGACGCTTCGTCCATCAATGTTGGTGACCAGAACACACCCTGTCCACTGCCTGCCTGATGCTGAATTGTGGCTCGCTAATGTGAAGCCTGACTCCATCCTTTTTTCCCCATTGCAGAGACTGAAACCCGGCCTGTAATTATTCAACGAAAAACAGGAAGTGATATAATATTACAACACCACTGATAAATAAATATAAGGTATGCAGGCTGTGGAGTGCAAAAAGTCACACTTAGATTTTCCTAGTAGACAGTACTATATTTTTGAAAGTGCGTACTCTGTCTGAGTCACCTTTTGAAGGATAAATAAGTAGGGGCAAATTAATGTAGCGGATCTTTCCCCTCAAGCTAGGTGTACTGTAAACTGTGTTTTAGAACAAAATTAGATCTTCCCAGCAGTACTCCCACGGTCCCAGACCCTTACTAAAGCCAGTCGCAAAAATGTAGAAGACCCCCAATCAAATCTCAAAAAACTAGGCCTAGCAGAAAACTGGTGACAAAACGTACTTTGAAAGTAAAAGTAGGTCCAAGTACCCCCTTACCCACCGTGGATTGCATTCAAACCACTTGCAAGCAACCAAGCAAAAGTATCCATAGCCAGCATCGCTCCAAGACTCGAAACCCCCCCCCCAAACACATGCAATAGAAATACTGCTAACCCTAACGAACCCTAAGTTAAGAATAGTGGCAAAGGCTTTCTTTAACTATGCCAAATCCCCCCTTTCCCACCATGGATTTTCTTCAAATGACTTGCAACCAAAATTACACATTCTCACGAGTGCTCTAAGACCCCAGAACTCAGTTGCAAAAATCTAGAAACACATGCAATCCTGCTGCTAGGGCTAACCCTAACGAACCCTAAGTTACAAAAAGTGCCAAAAGGCTTTTCCGCAAGGATTTTGTCCCAACCACTTCTACCCGGTGTTAGACCTTCCCAGGAATGCCCCAAGACCCGCCAACCCACCCGCCAAAAAGCATAACACCCCCAAACAGGCCAAAAGCAAAATCTCATACTTGCAATATTTCTCGGCCTTCGGTCCAAACGCGCTGAAATGCTAGGCCATAAGTCGGGGTTGCCACCACGGATTTCCTGAAAAGCAAATGCAATCAAGATTAGAGTGTCCCAGCAGTGCTCCCAGACCCCGAAACTCACCCACAAACACCAGGAAGCCCCCCTAAAAGCACCTCAAAGGCAAGCAAGTCATCAAAAACACAAAAAAAATTCCGCCTGGGATTTGGTCCAAACCACTTTTATCCGGTATTAGAGCTTCCCAGCAATGGCCCCAGCGCTGTCAACCCAGGAGAAAACGAGTAGAAGACCCCCAAACAGCCAAAGAGCAAAAGTACAAAAATGGGGACTTTGTCAGTTTTTCCCAAATTTCCCAAATCACTCCGCGCGCGCTCTGCAGCTAGGCCCCAACTCCCCTCTGCCACCATGGATTTGCTTCAAACCTCTTGCAAAGTAAAGTATATATAGCCAGCAGTGCACCCAGACCCCGAAACCCACCCACAAACACCAGGAAGCCCCCCAAACAGGCCCCCGAAAACGCTACATTGAGCAAAATGTCAGAAATAGCAACAAAAAAAATCGGCCTGGATTTTGTCCCAACCACTTCTACCCGGTATTAGACCTTCCCAGGAATGCCCCAAGACCCGCCAACCCACCCGCCAAGAAGCATAACACCCCCAAACAGGCCAAAAGCAAAATCTCATACTTGCAATATTTCTCGGCCTTCGGTCCAAACGCGCTGCGTAGCTAGGCCATAAGTCGGGGTTGCCACCACGGATTTCCTGAAAAGCAAATGCAATCAAGATTAGAGTGTCCCAGCAGTGCTCCCAGACCCCCAAACTCACCCACAAACACCAGTAAGCCCCCCAAACAGGTCCCCGAAAACGCTACATTGAGCAAAATGTCAGAAATAGCAACAAAAAAAATCGGCCTGGATTTTGTCCCAACCACTTCTACCCGGTATAAGACCTTCCCAGGAATGCCCCAAGACCTGCCAACCCACCCGCCAAGAAGCATAACACCCCCAAACAGGCCAAAAGCAAAATCTCATACTTGCAATATTTCTCGGCCTTCGGTCCAAACGCGCTGCGTAGCTAGGCCATAAGTCGGGGTTGCCACCACGGATTTCCTGAAAAGCAAATGCAATCAAGATTATAGTGTCCCAGCAGTGCTCCCAGACCCCGAAAATCACCCACAAACAGACGGAACCCCCCCTAAGAGCACCTCAAAGGCAAGCAAGTCAGCAAAAACACTAAAAAATTTGCGCCTCGGATTTGGTCCAAAACACTTTTATCCGGTATTAGAGCTTCCCAACAATGGTCCCAGAGCCGTCAACTCACCTGCAAAGAGGTAGAACAACACCCCCACAAGTGCTGAGTCTTTCTTCATTGGGCGTAAACCAGCCCTCTGGTTTGATGGAAATAGGAGTCTGAAGGAGGAGGATAGAGGAGCATGTTCTTCTGAACTTGTGAACCTGAGGAATGCAGACTGCGGCAACTTCAAATCAATTAGCAAACCAGTGAAGACAGTTCTGCTGATGGGCTTGTTTTTGTGATTATCTGATTAAAGTTTGAAATATATTAACTGTGCACAACAAAGAAAGACAGACACACAGGAATAAAAGTGAATAAGGACGAAAAAGAAAGTTATTGATTCGTTGTCTCATTTTCAGGGCTCAGTATCACGGTCCAGGAATGAGAATAAGGCTTCGTCATCATACTCTGCGAATTCAGGCAGGGTGAGCTCAGTGTCACCTGACAGAGTAGAAATTCCCTCATCTATGTTGCTGGCCACCTCGTCTTCACCCGGCGCGATTTCTTATACTTTGAAATCTGGTGGTATGAGGTGCTGATTCATCTTGATCATTGTTAACCTCTCCACATTTTTGGGCGAGAGGCGGCTCCGTTTGGGAGTTACAATGCCACCAGCAGCACTGAAAACACGTTCAGAAGACACGCTTGCGAGTGGGCAAGACAAGTAGTTTAAAGCCAGGTTGGTGAGCTGTGGCCACAATTCTTTTTTCCCATGCCAATACGCCAATGGGTCAGAATTAACATAGACCTCTGTTGAGTCATTCAGATAGTCCTTCACCATCGACTCAAGGATCTCATCCAAGGTTCCTCCACTTTGCTTAGCTCTTGCTGTGCCTCTGACCTTTTGAGAACCAAACCCACGCAGAGCTAGCCAATCCTCTTCAGCCTCCAATGTTTCTGTTGTGTCTGGTGCAGATGATCCGGTTGCCGGTGTCTTTAACGGCTGAGAGGTCACTTGTGCCACAGCCACAGGTGCAGAAGTGGATTGTTTTGACTGGGAATGGCCTGCTGATGTACTGCCATTTCCTTCAATTTTCAGCCGTTCTCTTTCAAACCTCTTGGCTGACAAGGCTAGCCAACGTTTGTACTTTGGAACATGTTCATCATCAAAAGGAAAGAATGCTTGGCCTGCCAGCGCCTTTTTGTAGCGTGGATCCAGAATAGTAGCACAAATGTAATGTTCTTCTGAGTGGATCGTTTTAACGTTCATCACCTTATAGGAGCTCTAATAATTTCTCAGCCAGATCAAAAGAGTCTTGGTTTTTTACATCTTTTTCAAACACAGAACACACCTCCTTCAGTTGGTCCTCCAGCATGTACAACAATGGGATAGCTTTTCCCAAATTACAGTCCTCCTTGCTGACTGCACGCGTGAAGAACTCAAAAGGACGAAGCATGCGTGTCAGGCTTTGAACTATGTTCCATTGCGCCGCACCCATCCTCAGGTCCTCTGTACCCTCTGTCAAGAAATATTGATCGAGTACCGTATACTGCTCATACAGACGCTCAAGCATGTAGAAGGTTGAGTTCCAACGTGTTACCACCTCCTGGATGAGTGCTTTCACTGGCATTTGACGTTGATATAGCAGGCTCCTCAGCTGCTTCCGGGCCTTAAAAGAATGGCTGAAATGGTTGCACATTTTTCGGCAGGTGTCCAATACTCTGTACGCTGCACTGCCTTTATTACCCAAGAATTTTTGGACAACCAGGTTTATACAGTGCGCCAAACACGGCACTCTGAAATAGTCACCCTTCCTCATGGCCTTAACTATATTGGCGCCATTGTCCGTGGAAACATAATCAACCTGGCGTTTTAGTGGGGACAGCCAGTTAAAGACCTTTGTGTTAAAGACATCCAAAATGTTTTCTGCTGTGTGACGTTTCTCCAAACCAAACATGGCTAGTGTTGCATGTTTCCGAGCAGCTTTAAAAACAATGTCCGTGTCAACATCTGTGTTTAGCTTTGCTTTAGCCCCTGAAAAAGAGACCCAGTGTGCAGTGATGCACATGTAATCAGCGCCTGCGCCACTGGTCCACATGTCTGTTGTCAGATGTATAGTGTGAACAGCACTCTTCTGCAAAGCTGCCCCAATCACCTTCAGAACATCTTCATGTAGTGCTGGAACCGCAACTCGGGCAAAATAGAACCGGCTAGGAACCTTCCATTTAGGGCAGAGCTCTGCCACTAATTCTAGAAAACCAACCCCTTCTACAAAAGAAAAAGGGAGAAGGTCCAGAGCTAGCATTTTAGCCAGCTTAGTGTTATACAGACGCGTCAGTGGGTGGTTGCGTTCATATTGCGCTTCTGTAAACAACATCTTTTTAATGTTGCCCTGGACCAAGGATTTACGGGATGATGATGATATCTTCGACCCAGTTACGCTCGCTGATGAACTTTTCCGCATTGATGTCTCACTCTCTCCCACACTCTTAATGTGCCTCACATGGGGTGTGCTGCTGACAGGGGTACTGGGTGTAAGTGAAGTGTTTGAATCGTCTTCTTCCTCCTCGTCATCATCAGATGAAAAATCAACGTTTTCATTACGTGCAATTCCGGCTTCCTTGAACGCCTCTAGGTGCGGAAACCATTGGACAGGGTGCGCTCTCCTAAGATGACCTCTCTGGCCTCCAGTACCATAGTTGGTACCAAACTTACCACGTCTAACTCGAAGCTTACAAATGCTACAAATGGCTACGTTTTCCATTTTTGGGCAAACACTAAAGAAGTCCCAAACTGGAGACTTGAAATGTCTTTGGGGGCCGGAGGAGGCGGCGATACTGGTGGTGGTGGTCCTGCTGCTAATGCCAGATGAAGTGGAGGATGTGGATTGCCGAACTTCAGTACGTTTTGCACTTTCACCACCACGAATTGAGGTCGAGGTGGGTCCCTTCTTGCGAGGAAGAAATATGGAAGCGGTAGGTGTTGGTGTACTAGTTAACTCCAAATGTAATGATTGTTGTGTTTCCATTTCCATTGCCTCCTCGTCGACATCATCATCACGCTTAGCAGCTTCTCGGGATAGGGTCAAAATGTCTCTTTGCTGCATGCCCGCTGGGCCTGCAGTGACCTTTATGATGACTGGCTCGTCATCATCGTGAGAGGCTCCATCAGCAGCAGTATCCCTCACTCCTTGTTGAGCCTCATCACACTCCATAGCTATGAGTTTTTCAACGACCTTCCTTTTACGCTTAGGTACCTTTGTCAGATCATGGTGTGCCTCACTCTCAGACGGCAGTGGTGCTGGTTCCCAATTGGGATCCATTTCATCAGAAGGAGGTGGGCTTGAAGAAGATGTAGACACCAACCTTGATCTTTTCCTTGCTAGGGATGAGGAAGACAATGAATGATCATCAGGAGGAGTGGCTTCCAATGATACCTCGGCTTGATTGTCGATTTCCTGATGTGCCCCTACTTCGGGAGGAACAACTATTGTGGGCACTTGTGACCCTCCATGCACCTCTGCTTGCGCATCTCCTTGCGCTGCCTCTCCTTCCACATGTACTTGGGCTTGTACTTGCACATGGTGTTGTTGTTGCGGCTGTGGTTGTTCAACACTTGTCAGATGAGTTACAACAACCTGTGTTGATTCAGGGACATTGCTGCTACTTTCTTGCGATGAGCCAACATCCCTGGTCGATGGTGATTGGAGAAGTACACTGACTGCCTCTGAAGCACTCAAGGGCTTTGACTTAAGTTGGCGTGGTGGTGGAGGCACTGAACCCAATGGAGCGGGGGTGCTGCTCCCAGCTTGGTCCCCAGCAGATCCTGCTGCTGCAGGCGTACTTTTTTTTTTGCTCCCAAAAAACGTGGCGGTTGGCACACCAGCCTCCTTGGTAACTTGCTTCTTCTGCTCCTTACTAGCAACTTTCTTGCTAGAGGAGCTACAGACACCTTTTTTTGGGGCCATCTTCTTCAGAGCAGGTCAGACAGCAGGCCGCAGTTGCACGAATTGTAGAGTTGTCTGAGGCCAGACGTGACGTCGCGTGACGTTATGCTGCACACACACACCGCTGCAGGACTTCTTCCTGGCACTGGTGGTTCTCTTGGGTCTTGTGCACCTAAAAACAATGGAAGACAGAGGAACATCAGTTCAGTTATACACCCCCAAAAAAGCGGAAAAAAAACCAGAAAAATCAGCACAATCCCATTCCATCCATGCCTTCCATGATGTTTAAGTTCAAGACACCCCACAGAAAGACTAGGCCCATGCTAGACTCAAATACCCCTGGTGAAAAGGCCACAAGTACAGCCCCAAAAAACGAAAATCACTGAAAAATCAGCACAATCCCATTCCATCCATGCCCTCCATGATGTTTAAGTTCAAGACACCCCACAGAAAGACTAGGCCCATGCTAGACTCAAATACCCCTGGTGAAAAGGCCACAAGTACAGCCCCAAAAAACGAAAATCACTGAAAAATCAGCACAATCCCATTCCATCCATGCCCTCCATGATGTTTAAGTTCAAGACACCCCACAGAAATACTAGGCCCATGCTAGACTCAAATACCCCTGGTGAAAAGGCCACAAGTACAGCCCCAAAAAACGAAAATCACTGAAAACTCAGCACAATCCCATTCCATCCATGCCCTCCATGATGTTTAAGTTCAAGACACCCCACAGAAAGACTAGGCCCATGCTAGACTCAAATACCCCTGGTGAAAAGGCCACAAGTACAGCCCCAAAAAACGAAAATCACTGAAAAATCAGCACAATCCCATTCCATCCATGCCCTCCATGATGTTTAAGTTCAAGACACCCCACAGAAAGACTAGGCCCATGCTAGACTCAAATACCCCTGGTGAAAAGGCCACAAGTACAGCCCCAAAAAAACGAAAATCACTGAAAAATCAGCACAATCCCATTCCATTCATGCCCTCCATGATGTTTAAGTTCAAGACAGCCCACAGAAAGACTAGGCCCATGCTAGACTCAAATACCCCTGGTGAAAAGGCCACAAGTACAGCCCCAAAAAACGAAAATCACTGAAAAATCAGCACAATCCCAATCCATCCATGCCCTCCATGATGTTTAAATTCAAGACAACCCACAGAAAGACTAGGCCCATGCAAGACTCACTACCCCTGGGCATAAAGGTTGAAAAGTAGGCAAAATGGTTGCAGGCCTAACAACAATGCCTGCATTCAAAATGGCCACTTGCCTCCCAGCACATGGCCAGGGCCTGTAGCAGCACTCAAAATGGCCCCCAGCCACATGGCCTGTCCCTCCCCGTGAACACCCCCAAAAATCGAAAAACACTGCAAAATCAGCACAATCCCATTCCATCCATGCCCTCCATGATGTTTAAGTTCAAGACAGCCCACAGAAAGACTAGGCCCATGCTAGACTCAAATACCCCTGGTGAAAAGGCCACAAGTACAGCCCCAAAAAACGAAAATCACTGAAAAATCAGCACAATCCCATTCCATCCATGATGTTTAAGTTCAAGACAGCCCACAGAAAGACTAGGCCCATGCTAGACTCAAATACCCCTGGTGAAAAGGCCACAAGTACAGCCCCAAAAAACGAAAATCACTGAAAAATCAGCAAAATCCCATTCCATCCATGCCCTCCATGATGTTTAAGTTCAAGACACCCCACAGAAAGACTAGGCCCATGCTAGACTCAAATACCCCTGGTGAAAAGGCCACAAGTACAGCCCCAAAAAACGAAAATCACTGAAAAATCAGCACAATCCCAATCCATCCATGCCCTCCATGATGTTTAAATTCAAGACAACCCACAGAAAGACTAGGCCCATGCAAGACTCACTACCCCTGGGCATAAAGGTTGAAAAGTAGGCAAAATGGTTGCAGGCCTAACAACAATGCCTGCATTCAAAATGGCCACTTGCCTCCTAGCACATGGCCAGGGCCTGTAGCAGCACTCAAAATAGCCCCCAGCCACATGGCCTGTCCCTCCCCATGAACACCCCCGAAAATCGAAAAACACTGCAAAATCAACACAATCCCATTCCATCCATGCCCTCCATGATGTTTAAGTTCAAGACAACCCACAGAAAGACTAGGCCCATGCTAGACTCAAATACTGCTGGTGAAAAGGCCACAAGTACAGCCCCAAAAAACGAAAATCACTGAAAAATCAGCACAATCCCATTCCATCCATGCCCTCCATGATGTTTAAGTTCAAGACAGCCCACAGAAAGACTAGGCCCATGCTAGACTCAAATACCCCTGGTGAAAAGGCCACAAGTACAGCCCCAAAAAACGAAAATCACTGAAAAATCAGCACAATCCCATTCCATCCATGCCCTCCATGATGTTTAAGTTCAAGACACCCCACAGAAAGACTAGGCCCATGCTAGAGTCAAATACCCCTGGTGAAAAGGCCACAAGTACAGCCCCAAAAAACGAAAATCACTGAAAAATCAGCACAATCCCATTCCATCCATGCCCTCCATGATGTTTAAGTTCAAGACAGCCCACAGAAAGGCTAGGCCCATGCTAGACTCAAATACCCCTGGTGAAAAGGCCACAAGTATAGACCCAAAAAACGAAAATCACTGAAAAATCAGCACAATCCCAATCCATCCATGCCCTCCATGATGTTTAAATTCAAGACAACCCACAGAAAGACTAGGCCCATGCAAGACTCACTACCCCTGGGCATAAAGGTTGAAATGTAGGCAAAATGGTTGCAGGCCTAACAACAATGCCTGCATTCAAAATGGCCACTTGCCTCCCAGCACATGGCCAGGGCCTGTAGCAGCACTCAAAATGGCCCCCAGCCACATGGCCTGTCCCTCCCCATGAACACCCCCAAAAATCGAAAAACACTGCAAAATCAGCACAATCCCATTCCATCCATGCCCTCCATGATGTTTAAGTTCAAGACAGCCCACAGAAAGACTAGGCCCATGCTAGACTCAAATACCCCTGGTGAAAAGTCCACAAGTACAGCCCCAAAAAACGAAAATCACTGAAAAATCAGCACAATCCCATTCCATCCATGCCCTCCATGATGTTTAAGTTCAAGACACCCCACAGAAAGACTAGGCCCATGCTAGACTCAAATACCTCTGGTGAAAAGGCACAAGTACAGCCCAAAAAAACGAAAATCACTGAAAAATCAGCACAATCCCAATCCATCCATGCCCTCCATGATGTTTAAATTCAAGACAACCCACAGAAAGACTAGGCCCATGCAAGACTCACTACCCCTGGGCATAAAGGTTGAAAAGTAGGCAAAATGGTTGCAGGCCTAACAACAAAGCCTGCATTCAAAATGGCCACTTGCCTCCCAGCACATGGCCAGGGCCTGTAGCAGCACTCAAAATGGCCCCCAGCCACATGGCCTGTCCCTCCCCATGAACACCCCCAAAAATCAAAAAACACTGCAAAATCAGCACAATCCCATTCCATCCATGCCCTCCATGATGTTTAAGTTCAAGACACCCCACAGAAAGACTAGGCCAATGCTAGACTCAAATACCCCTGGTGAAAAGGCCACAAGTACAGCCCCAAAAAACGAAAATCACTGAAAAATCAGCACAATCCCATTCCATCCATGCCCTCCATGATGTTTAAGTTCAAGACACCCCACAGAAAGACTAGGCCCATGCTAGGCTCAAATACCCCTGGTGAAAAGGCCACAAGTACAGCCCCAAAAACGAAAATCACTGAAAAATCAGCACAATCCCATTCCATCCATGCCCTCCATGATGTTTAAGTTCAAGACAGCCCACAGAAAGACTAGGCCCATGCTAGACTCAAATACCCCCGGTGAAAAGGCCACAAGTACAGCCCCAAAAAACGAAAATCACTGAAAAATCAGCACAATCCCAATCCACCCATGCCCTCCATGATGTTTAAGTTCAAGACAACCCACAGAAAGACTCAGTCCACCCACCACTGAGTACCCCTGGGCAAAAGGCCCCAAAACAGCCCAAAAATCGAAAATGCCCAAATTTTAGTTGCAGCAACTGTAATGCCCCAAACAAACTTACTTGTAAAATTTCTAATCCAACAGTGATCCAAAGAAAGTCAAAAAGGCCTCAAATCCAAATATCCAGCAGCATCCACAAAAAGTAATCCTTCCAGCTCCAGATCCAAATGAAAAGTGACCAGGAGATGGACAAAGCACTGGGAGGAGCCTGCTGGACAGGAACAGGAAGTTGAAGACTGTGGGGCACTTCCTTCCTCCCACCCCCCTCCCCCCCTCCCCAAAATGGACTCCTCGCTAAAAAATTGCAGGCAAATGTCAACCTAAGGAGTTATTCAGATAAAAATCATCATTTCAAGAAGGTTTATGCTGCTTGCTGGTGGATTTCTTGTGCAGAATTGCAAATTTTATATTTTCGCTTATGCGAGATTGTTGCTGCTCGCCGCATCTCAAATCTCGCAATTGCGAAGTACCGCGAGACGTGATCTCGCCGTACTCGCGTTGACAAACTCTCGCTGTGCAAGTTGGCAAGCCGCGATGACGTAATCGCGCTCGCCAAATTCCCGCGGGATCACACAGCAAGATCCAAAATGGCGCAGCACTCGCAAAATATCGAGAAAAACAACTCGGCAAACGATGATAAACGCCGCGCGCCGCAAAAATTGTATCACCAACGCCGCGCGCCGCAAAAGAAATCCGCTGCATGCGAATTTGCGGATTTTGCGGGAAATTCGCAAATCTCGCGGATTGCGAATTTCCCGAAAATCCGCAAAATCCGCGAGTGTAACGGATTTTCCGCCCATGCTTATTAGAAACTAAGAGGCAGAACGCGCATGAGGGGAAGGTAAAAACTGAAGTACTGCGCTCTGCAGCTGGTTGTTTACAAACGCCTCTCAATTTGCAGTCAGGGAAAGAAGACTATATACCAATCTCCATGTTAGAAATAAGCATCAAGTTCCCAGAATACATAGCCTGACATTTGACCTCTATTTTTAAATGCACTGGAAATGAGACAAGATCTAATGCATCTTTAATGATGATTCACCTTATGAACCTCAGCATAATTATTTTGGAGGTGCTGCAGCACCCTATAGCACCCCTACTTCCAGGCCCTTATGATTACCCAGGTGTGTGCCTGGTGCATATCAGCCTGAAAGCGGGCCCGTGCTGGCAAGAGAGCACAGGACCACATCATAATAGGCATTAGGCAGTCCTGTTCTCTTCCTCCCATGCAACACTGCGCACCAACTTTTGTTTCTGCCCTTCGTGACCTATTAGTACCTCTGCCCCATAGATGTTGGGAATTTGAGATATTCGTTTTTTTTTTAAGCAATAAACGTGTTTTCTGTTTTCATTTCACCAAGGTTTTTGAAAAACTTAACCTTGCCTTTCAAATGTTTTCATTACTCTGTGTCTACATTTTCCTCCAGACATGAAGGGTCCTAGTCACTAGATCATTTTAAATGGACACTGAAGAAGCTAAGATAAACCTCCCAAACCATGTTGAAGTACAGAGATGTTGATACACAGCCAGGCAATGACAGAAAATGCTTGGCTTACGGGTTGTTTATGTTATAACAAGATTCAATGGCAATACAAAACTAACAGTAATAAAAATATGTTGCAAAAATAAATGGTGCCACAATTAAACTCCATTACAAAAAAACATGACACTTGCTCAGCCAGACACCAGACTGGCATCCCAAATTGATACACCACGGATCTTTCTTTTTGACTAACCAAAACATAAATGACCTAAGCAATATTTCTTAAGCCAAAACGAAAAAGCTAAGAATCACAAAAGCACTGGAGCCAAACAGCTGTGCACTGTACATAGGAAGGATGAAAGAAAACTAGTGGTATGCTGTTCACAGTTAAGAACATTATCCAAGCATGTTTTTTGCGCATTTGTGTCCTCTTATTGCTAACAATTGCATAACTACAATACTTTTCTGTCTACACATAGTGCAATAGTATTTTGGATATTGACGCTGAAATGTTGAAATACAACCAGTCCTGAAACCAACAATGTGGAATAGTCATGGGACAAGTTAATGCAATTCCTACATCTGCGCCCCAATTAATTTATTGATATGTAGTTAATATTCACAACATATTATTTACATACCACAAGAGAATAGCTAGAAATTCTAATTCTGCCGCCAAGCAATCTTGAAAATGTATCCACATATACCATATGAAAAAGTAATTGTCTTACAATACAATTTTCTGGTTGTAAGCATTGCAGGAGAAAGGAGTGACCCTAACTTCCTGCCTAGTACTCAGCACAAAGTTTCAATATATATAAATCAAATAGTAGTGGGTAACAGCCTTTCCTCTTAGTCTTTCATTCTATCCACAGTTCATCCATAAGTATCCCATTTATTACAATTCTTGCTGTGAGTTAAGCATATTGCTGTTCAGTTACCTTTGTGAAAATTGACTTTTACCCCCAAAATGCCTTAACACATGCCACCTGGCAATTCACTCAGTTGAAGGCTTTTAATACATCAACATGTACATAGTCCAAATCAAATCCCATGTTGTATAAAGCAGTTGTATCCCAAGCGATAAATTATTTTTGTCTTACATTTAAGCAGTAAGAACTTTGTTCAACTTAATTGTCAATACTTTCGCAAGAACTTAAGCAACTATATTTAAAGTACACATGGGACTTTTTTATACAATTTTCTACTTTTGTTATGTTTTGATTTTGTTGATGCAAACAGCTCATAAAGCTTGAAACCCATGTTCCTTTGGTCCTAGGTTTTACAGACTTCTTAGTAATGCAAGTTGTGGAAAGCTGTCTAGATGTCTTCTAGAGGCTTTTAGTTTCAGACATTTGTAAACATCCATGTTAGCCAGTACAGTTCTGCTTGAAGTTCCAGAAAAGTGAGAAGGGAGATTTTATAGCATTTCCGGTCTTTTGTGCCAAAAGATCATATTGAATATGTTGGAAATTACCTTATTTTCCATGGTATTCCCCCAGATGTTTGCCTTGGCTGTTTATGTTGGCCGTTGAACTCTGAGCACTTTACCCCTGCTAACAAGAGGTAAAGTGCTGTGCTCCTCCTTTAAGCATGACAAAAGTGGAATGCCCCTGATTGGCATATTTAACTTACCTATAGGCCCTAGTATGAGCATCAAGGGGTAACTAGAGCCTGTAAGTTAAATGTCACAAATGGACTGCAGCATTAACTATGCCTTCTTCTACTGCACCAATGTAAACAAAGTGCAGGACTGTCACCAGTAGCCTGGCTGCGCAGGTTTTAACTGCAAATTCAATCTGTCAAGATAGCCTCTTTGATAGGCCTTGCAAGTTTTATGTCACCCCTCGTTTGGCCAATTTGCCTACAAGATAGTGTGCATGCTATTTAAAAGTAGGACATGTAAACCTTTACTGTTAACCATGTCCTTACAGTTAAAAACTGGTTGACAGGCCATCTGGGTTTAAACATGACGTTTAGAGTGTACTTCAAAGGAAGGAAACGAAATGCCAAAACAATTTGTGTGTATCCACTGTTTGGTTATTGAAAGCTTAGCTTTGTCCTACCAGACTTCTGTTTCTGTGTTTGTTGGGGGTACAGGGACTGCCAAAAACAGGATTTTAGTGTTAGATGTGGGAGGACACTAGTATTGGTATAGTACACTTCCCACACACACCTCCAGCTCATTTGGCCAAAGACTTCAATCATCTTGAAAATGCCTACAATGGATATGGTTAGCCCCTGAAACCAAGGGTATCTGCAGGGGTCATTCCGACCTACTAGCTTGTGCCAGGTAGGAATGTGGCACCTGTAAGCACCCAATTAAGAACATTGCTTCACATGTGGAAGATCAGAAGAGGGTTGAACCTTCTTTCTCAGACCTGAGACAAGCCCTAACGGGCTGGACCTGCTCTCCCTCTTGTACGCAGAACAAAGAAGTAGACTCCAATGTTCATAAGGGACAGGGACACAATGAGGCCTTTTCCTGCAACTGTCCAGGTGACCAGTGGCAACTGGGCCTGAATGGATCCTCCTGTAGACCCCTGCCTGTCACCCTGTGAGTCTCCAAGTGCTATCCCTAAAGTCTTGGTCTCTTTAGAAAATTACTCCAGTGGTGGGTTAAGACTCTACAGACTGAAGTCAGAAGGTAAAATCTTGACTAGTACAAACCTGGTTAGTGCCCCACGCTCCATCCCAGGCAGTGTCAAATTGTGCCTAGGCCTGTTCTACTTCACCCATGATCTATCATTGGTACTTTGTGCTTCTACTTAAAACTTTAAGAATTCATATCTGTAGTCCCCATAATCAGATTTTGTAGTTTTGGTGTTATTTGTTTTGTTAAATGTTACTTAATTTTTATACTCTAATTCAATTTGGGTTTTTATTGCTTCGCATTTCGATTTTATGACTGTTTTACTACAGCATTAATTCTTTAGAAATTGTGCCTAATTTAGGCCTGTCTGCTCTGTGCAGTAGCTACCAGGGGGTTTTGGCTCAAGTTAATTTAGTCACTTTAAGGGCTCACCCTGGCAAAGATTTTGATTATTGTTTGAGGTGGGTATATACTCCCATCAACTAATAACTTAATTTCTTACAGTCTTGTATTGTCTCCAATCCTGTTATTTCAATATGTCGTGACTTTGAAGGATACAGTTAATTTGTTAGATAATTTCTTTTTTAGTTATGTTAATGCATGGCAGTATCAAGATTACATTTCAACCTCTATTCTACTGGTAGTGATAACACATTCTAGACTATTCAGTGCAAGAATATAACTTTCAATTACCAGCCAAATCAGGGGCTTATTGAATGTTGGTAGGTGCCACAGTACATTTTTTGTCTATTGATGGGAGGTGTCTAGTACATACAGAAGTTTGCGAGATTCACACTCATTCATGACTCTCAGTTTATGAAATGCCATCCTCTTTTTTTGTTTTTCCAAAGGATTCTGGAAATTACCTCAATACCTTGCAAATTATTAATTCTATCTTTTGGGATAAAATGCTGTGGACTGATTTGAAGTTTAGCTATTGAACATTTTTAAAAACAAATTAAAATGGTAGTTGGGTGACGAAAGTACATGGTCCAAATGACTTCTCAAATTTAAACTTTCCTAAATAAGCTCCCATTTCAGAGGTTTGTGTCTAGATCATCTGCTAGAGAATATTCATGCTGCCCAGGACAGCTAGAAGATTAAATACACTTCCCCTTTCTATGTTCCTTTGATATTAATTTGAGGAAATACTCTTTCAAACTGATTTTGTTAACATGTCAGATTAGATTGAGCAAGGAGGTACTCTTTATATCCAATTTAATATGGCAAACTATGTTCTAGATCAGAATTATGAGAAAGAGGCTCCTTTCCAATTTGCTAGAACAAATTAAGTGTGTTTGTTGTGTAACTTTTGGCCTGATATTGTTATACCATATTTGCATCTTATGGTTCAGTGAGATCCAGAACTAATTTGTACTTAGCTTGTATGCATAACATAATGTTCATACTTCTTATTTATGAATTGTTTTAAGGCTGTGTTGAGATTGGAATGGCCCCTGCATGATTTGCATGCTTAACCCTCTCCCCTGTGTGAAACGCTTGTGAGTTCCTTTTGATTCTTTACATTTTTTGTTTGCTCTCAGCGTACTCGACAATCAGACATTTAAAAATAAACATTACTGAATTGCATTATTAATGGATTTGAAAAAAATTCGAGTTGGAACATAGTACTAGAGAGAGAAAGCGTATAAGAGTGCAAGTGTGAGAGAGAGAGTAAAAAATGAGGTCGAGTGATAAAGAAATTGTCTGGTGGGGCAAAAGAAATATCATAAAAGAATGTGGGGAGCAGTTCAATTGTCTGTATTTTACAGGTACAAAGCATTGTGCTTACATCACCTTTTGTGGAATTTGTTGTTTTGGTTTTATGTATTTGGCAAGTTGTTAATTCATTTGAGATAGTGGTTTTAGGTTTAGCTTGACAGCACAGCTGTTACCAGTCCCTATGTGCCTAACAGGAATGGGCCATAAGAAGCACTACTGGTGAGGCGTGTCGGCTCCTCCTGAATACTTATTTCCTTAAATTTTGAATTGTTAAATGATGAAAAAATCCTACGTCTAGGACATAAAATTAAATCTGGATCTCCTTGCGACCATTTAACATCCAAACTATTTACAACCCTTGCTCCAGTGTTGGTCCATCCCCTCTCTTGCCTTCTAAACACATCCCTGATAGAAGCGGAATTCCCTAAAATCTGGAAAGCGGCTAGAGTAAAACCACTACTAAAAAAGCCCGGTGCGGATGCAAACACCTTTTCAAACTATCGCCCCATTTCCTTGCTACCCTTTTCAGGGAAAGTGTTGGAGGCATTCGAAAATGAGCAGCTGATAAGCTATCTCAAGAGGAACAATCTACTCGACACCTCACAGTCAGGTTTCCGTGCTGCACATAGCACGGAGACAGCCCTGATCGAGGTGACCGACAACATCAGAGGTGCCCTTGACAAACGCCAGTCATGCATTCTGGTACTTTTAGACCTATCGGCTGCCTTTGACACCATCTCCCATCATATCTTAGTCAGACGACTGTGGGAGTATGGTGTCAAATCGCAGGTTTTAAAGTGGTTCATCAGCTATTTGTCTAATTGAACTACCACACTACAAACTGATGAAACTTTAGCCAGCACACGGCCAGTTACAAGGGGTGTACCACAAGGCTCAATCCTCAGTCCTTCGCTTTTTAAAGTTTATATGGCCCCTCTGGCCAATCTCATTAGGGCACATGGATTTGACGTGTTATCATATGCGGATGACACGCAAATACTTGTTACCCTTGGCCATGATATTAATGATACCAAAAAACGTTTTAGAAAGTGCTTGATTGAGGTTAAAAACTGGATGAGTCTGAACCACCTACAACTAAATGGTGCAAAATCTGAAATATTGACTTTCGGTCAAGCCAGTGTACACTGGACTCAGGACTGGTGGCCCCCGGAAATGGGGGAATGTCCGGTCCCAAAAGAATCCGTCCGCAATCTTGGAATCCACATGGATAATAAACTAGCCATGAAGGACCATGTGAACCACACTGTTGGGACCTGTTTTGGAATCATGCGAAGCCTCCGCAGAGCCTTCAAATGGATACCAAAAGAAGCCCGCAAAGTTCTAGTTCAGGGCCTCATAATAAATAGGTTAGACTACTGCAACTCCATTTTGCTGGCCATAAATGAGTGCCATATAAAGAGGCTACAAGTTGTTCAAAACACTGCTGCTCGTCTGATTTTGGGACTCCCAAAACAATCTCCTTCCTCTCCAAGCCTAAAAAATCTACACTGGCTCCCCATAAAAAAAGAGTCATTTTTAAAACCATGTGTCTAGTTCATAAACATATGCACGGCACTGGACCCAAATACTGGAACCAAAAATTGACTTGGTACCAGCCCGGACGAGAACTGAGATCTAGCTCCAAGTTCCAACTTACGCCATCTAGAGTACAAACAGTCAGAAATGGGGGACGTGCTTTTTCCCATATGGCACCTCTCCTATGGAACAAACTTCCTCTGAATATCCGTGCAACAATCGAGCACATGAGTTTCCGAAAATTGTTGAAAACATGGCTTTTTAGTTAGGTCTTGCCTTTCATAGGATCTCTCTTCTTTTTCTCTGGGACTGTCCGCATGCGCCATGAGACTCCCTCACGGGATGTTATATGTTCTGCGCAATACAAATTTCCAGACTAGACTAGACTAGACCTTTTGTGAAATTTGTTGCTTTGGTTTTATGTATTTGGCAAGTTGTTAATTCATTTGAGATAGTGGTTTTAGGTTTAGCTTGACAGCACAGCTGTTACCAGTCCCTATGTGACCAACAGGAAAGGGCTATAAGAAGCACTACTGGTGAGGCGTATCAGCTCCTCCTGAATACTTATTTCCTTAACTACCACATTTAACGGAGCAGAAGTTGTGTGCTTCCACTGAAAAACAGAGCTTGTTTCACACTTTAATTCTTGTTGAAAAGCTTATGCTCAATGCAGTAGATCTGAATTGGGTACAATGACAAGTCAATGATGCCTTTTGTCAAATGACATATGTCTGGTTTGCTATTATGAACTGTTATGATAAAGTCAGTAGGCCTAACTTTTTTATTGCGAAATACATATGTTCAAGTCAATAAGTCTTTAAGACTGAACTATGAACATACTATGGTAAAGACTATACAGAGGGATTTTGTTTCATGGAATCTATTAGATTTCTGTAAGAGACAAGGATTTTGATGTTGCTTTCACTGTACTGTAAGCATTCCTGTTAGGAAGCAGCGTATATTGTTTTTCTAATTCTAAACATATTTATAATTTTACGACTGCATGTAAATGATTGCTTTGTGTGACTATCTATTTTCAGTACAGTGGGCCTTTATTGGTTATAGTGCAAAGCCAATGATAAAGGCTGCATCTATTTGATAATGCATTAGATCCTCTTGAACTCTGGACTAATAGGCCACTCACCCTTCTTCACATGCTGAGTTCTGATTCTATTTCAAATTTTCTCACTGCATGAAATTCCTCAATCATCCCTCATGGTACCCTGATTTGAGACTTTTTTACTGTCACATATCAATTCCTTTTGTTGCACTTTTACTCAGCTATTGCTTTAAAATTTACTATTGAGCGAGATGACACTTAACAGTATTAAACTACATACCTTTGAAGCTTTACGCATTTATGCATTTAACAGAAGCTGAAAAGTGAGGTTGATGCTCAAGAGTAGACTTGGAGGAGAGGGGTGGTTGGGGTGATGTGAATTTCATAGTTTGCACTGGCAGCCTCCAGCTCTTGAGGCCCATTCCCCGGTGGGCTTCAGAAGCAGGATCCTTTTCTAAGATCCTAATGTGTACAGGAGCGTGT
Source organism: Lissotriton vulgaris (assembly GCF_964263255.1). Lineage (NCBI taxonomy): Eukaryota > Metazoa > Chordata > Amphibia > Caudata > Salamandridae > Lissotriton > Lissotriton vulgaris. Next base: position 1,978,685,996 of record NC_141687.1, on the reverse strand, counting down.
ACCAGGAACAGTGAGGCATAGAGAGTTGGCGAGCAGTAATCCCTGATGCAGTGGGCAGGGAGCTTTGCATTGTACTGATGGCCAGTAGTGCAGACTGCCTAAGCTAAGTATGGTTCCCCAAGGTGAACATCACTAATAGACTAAACCCGCTGGATTATAGCATTTTGTATCCTTCGAAGCTGGAATCTTTTTTGTGGAAACCTTGTACAGCCAACTCGCTGTCAAAAAGGCAGCATGGATGTGTTCCTGCAGCCGGGAATGGTACTAAAGCTGCACTTTTCGTTTTCAACAATGGAAACTTTGCCTTTTTGAAAGATAGCGAAGCTATAAAAAAAAGCTGAGATAGTGAGCATTTTGCATCTTTGTACATCCCTAATCACAAACATAACAAGCCCCACACAGATGTCACATGGTACAACCCATCCCACTCAAAAAGTTACATTTATTACTTACAGGGATAAACGATGATGTTTCAATGAGAGGGTCTAAAGGTCAACTCCTAAGGGTAAGGGTGAAGATCTGGGTCCCGGAAATCAGTAGTAACCAGTTATCAGGCCCCCTATATACATTATCCGCTAACGGTGGAAATCCTCTTTTTTAATGTATCTGTTGATGTACTAGGAAAAAACTGGAGCATCTTCAAAGGTTTCTCAGGTTGTTCGGTTTACTTCTGAAAGAGTCTTACAGCAAGTCAGATAAGCAAAAACATGCAGACAATAGTCTTCACAATAACATGCTATAACAATGCTTCCTAACCGGCAGATTCTTCTGTTGGACGTATGTTGAACCTCTCAGTTTAAGAGCCGTGATGGATTATTTGAACACACAAGCCTTTCTGTTTTACTTGGACTTGACATCAGACCGTGTTTACCACATTAAGGGGCTCATTAGGATGGCGGACGGAAGTGCGACTGCCGTCCTGGAGTAGGCAGAAAATGCCGTTTCCGTGTCCACCTACCGCGGTCACTCCGTCCGCCATATTAGGATTGTAAACACTGTCAAAAGTCCGTGTGCGACGGAAGAGCACGCACCGCCGCGGAACTACACCCGACCCCGCGGCGGACGTAACCAATCCAGAGACACCGCCGTAGGGACGACTGACATCACCGACCGTCCTCCAAATCACGATGGTGGAAAACACACATCAAACCGCTGCGGAAAAACAACCTGCCTGAACACGGCGGATTCCCCACAGCGAAAAAAACACATATTGCAGAGATACCCACCACAAGCAGCTCGCCCACATGGACCCAGCGCTACACGCATTTCCGATACTCTTCGTGCTCCACCACCAGCAAGTCATGGACCATCATCGACGACGACACAGGTACACAACACACCTTTTGCTGTCGGAAGGGGAGTACCTGCCAGGGCTGTGACGTTGGGAGGGGGAGTGTCATGTTTGAGAAACCACATTAGATCGCACAAATATATCCTCAATTGAAGTACACAAGCAGGAATGACGACAAACCACTACACATGATTGACTTGCTTTATTAAACACAATAGGGGTATAATCTCTGAGTATGCAAGAGCATGGACACTGGGTACAACAGAGCAGGTACATCAGAGGCAGCAGATGAGAGGGGCTAAGTGCATCAACAGTCCATTGCACAGAGCAGGTACATCAGAGGCAGCACATGAGAGGGCACAATGCAGTATCAGAACAGCAACAGGGCATTGTGGCCAACAGAGCAGGTACATCAGAGGCAGAACATGAGAGGGGCTAGGTGCATCAACAGTCCATTGCACAGAATAGGCACATCAGAGGCAGCACATGAGAGGGGCTAAGTGCATCAACAGTCCATTGCACATAACAGGTACATCACTGGCAGCACATGAGAGGGGCTAAGTGCATCAACAGTCCATTGCACAGAACAGGTACATCACTGGCTGCACATGAGAGGGCAGAATGCAGTATCAGAACAGCAACAGGGCATTGTGGCCAACAGAGCAGGTACATCAGAGGCAGCACATGAGATGGGCTAGGTGCATCAACAGTCCATTGCACAGAACAGGTACATCACTGGCAGCACATGAGAGGGGCTAAGTGCATCAGCAGTCCATTGCACAGAGCAGGTACATCAGAGGCAGCACATGAGAGGGGCTAAGTGCATCAACAGTCCATTGCACAGAACAGGTACATCATTGGCAGCACATGAGAGGGGCTAAGTGCATCAACAGTCCATTGCACAGAACAGATACATCACTGGCAGCACATGAGAGGGGCTAAGTGCATCAACAGTCCATTGCACAGAGCAGGTACATCAGAGGCAGCACATGATAGGGCAGAATGCAGTATCAGAACAGCAACAGGGCATTGTGGCCAACAGAGCAGGTACATCAGAGGCAGCACATGAGAGGGGCTAGGTGCATCAACAGTCCATTGCATAGAACAGGTACATCAGAGGCAGCACAAGTACGTGGTTCAAGCTACCCGTCCCAAGGACAACAACAAGGCAAGGCTGGTTACAATGGACAAGTTACACACCAAGTCAAATGACATGTGAGTGAAGGGAAATGCACCTCACATCACGGAAGCTGGTGGACTGCCTGAACTACTTGCCTCTGACACACTGCTAGCACCAGAAACTGGAGTGTGAGTCACAGCCACAGCTCTAGTGACTGACACATGAGCCATCGACCCAGACACACTGCCAGCACCAGAAACAGGAATGTGAGACACAGCCACAGCTCTAGTGACTGACACATGAGCCATCGATCCAGACACACTGCCAGCACCAGAAATAGGAGTGTGAGACACAGCCACAGCTCTAGTGACTGACACATGAGCCATCGACCCAGACACACTGCCAGCACCAGAAACAGGAGTGTGAGACACAGCCACAGCTCTAGTGACTGACACATGAGCCATAGACCCAGACACACTGCCAGCACCAGAAACAGGAGTGTGAGACACTGCCACAGCTCTAGTGACTGACACATGAGTCATCGATCCAGACACACTGTCAGCACCAGAAATATGAGTGTGAGACACATCCACAGCTCTAGTGACTGACACATGAGCCATAGACCCAGACACACTGCCAGCACCAGAAACAGGAGAGGGCACAACTGAGACAGTACCACTACATGATGCATGACAGCAAACAACAGACACATTGCCACTATCTGACAACTGCGAGTGAACTTCTGCTGCACCACTGGGAACACCGAAATGATGAGCCACAGGGCTGTATGGGCCAGGAGGCAGGGTGGCTCTGGGAGCTGGGGATAGCTGTACAGGAGCGACATCGGGGTGGTCAGGTGTCAATGGTGTGTGTCTACGTTTCTTAGGGATATGTGAGGTCACCCTGGACTTGACAGGACTGGCAAGTGGTGCGGACTCAAATGAAATATCACTCACCAAAGGTGGAGCATCTGCTGGTGGGGGTCTGCTCTCTGGGGACGTGCTGGACCCTGCTTGTTGTTTGTTGTGTGCCTGCCTTCTGGCCTCTGCATCATGTGTAATGGGGGATGCAACAACAGGGTACTCCTTCCTCTGCTTCTGACGGGCGTGGATGGGAGTGGAGGTATGGGGGGACTCCACCGCGGAGACATCTGTTATTCGTTCCTTCGACAACTTCAGCCTCAGCACAACCAGGGGTGATGTATGCCTGTCCTTGATGGAGCTAGTGTGTATGGGAGAAGCCTTGTCCCTTGGATGGGCCTTGGCCATAGGAGGAGCCTTGTCTCTGGACTTTCCCTGTTCCCTGGACAGTGCCCTGTCCCTGGGTGCAGACTTGTCCTTTGTAGTGTACCTGTCTATAGAAGCGACCTTGTCCCTGGGAGTGTACCTGCTCTTGGGAGATGCCCCTTCCTTTGTAGTGTGCCTGTCCCTGCTCTTTGGAGGTGGTCTTGCCTTTGTAGTGTCCTTGTCCCTGGGAGTGTCCCTGCTCTTGGGAGTTGCCCCTTCCTTAGTAGTGTCCTTGTCCTTAGGAGTGTCCCTGCTCTTTTGAGGTGTCTTTGCCTTTGTAGTGTCCTTGTCCCTGCTCTTGGGAGTAGCCCCTTCCTTAGTAGTGTCCTTGTTCTTGGGAGTGTCCCTGCTCTTTTGAGGTGTATTTGCCTTTGTAGTGTCCTTGTCCCTGCTCTTGGGAGTAGCCCCTTCCTCCTTATCCTTGGGAGTGTCCCTGCTCTTTTCAGGTGGCTTTGCCTTTGTAGTGTCCTTGTCCAAGGGAGTGTCCCTGGACTTGGGAGGTTCCCTTGCCTTGGGAATACCTTTTGTGTGGGATGCCTGTGTAGCATGTGAAGCCAATTCCCCCAACACCCCTTGTGGATCCTGTGTGTGAACTCCAGTGTAGCTCACGTTGTCTTTGGTAACAGATTTTCCTGTCCTATGGGATAGTGTCTGTGCCCTCCGTGCCCTGCCGTGCTTCCTGTGGCTGCTTCTAGTGCAATAACCTGTAAAAGAGTCCTGGTCAGAAAATTCACTCCCCCCTGAGACATCAAGTGGTGTAGATGGGGGAACAGAAGTAGCACCCTGTCTATGCGACTGTACAATGGCAGAAGACACAGTGCTTGCCAATGACTGAACGGTTCTGTGTAGATGTAAATGTAAATGTAAATGTAAATGTAAATGTAAATGTATTGGCATTTATATAGCGCACTACTTACCCGTAGGGTCCCAAGGCGCTTCGACCGCTGCGAAACCCTTCCTGGCTTCCCTGAGAGATGGTCCCTTAATGGGTATCTCCAGGGTGAGACCAGGCATCCCCGGCGGTCTGGTGGGGCCGTTAGTGAAGATGAGGCAAGCTAATGCCCAGAGTTGCCGAGTGTGATCGCTGATCAGAGTGGGCACCGAGGCGAGAGAATTATCGAGTCCGCTGACCCTGGTCCAGAAACCTGCCGCGCTGGGAATCGAACCCTGGTCCCGGGCCGTCCTCTGCTCTCGGGTCTGCCGCCTCTAACCAGTGAGCCACACTACTTCACAGACCAGCAACATCGCCATGCATCCCCTCCATGAATGCCACCACCTGCCCCAACTTCCTATCGTGGTCTTGGAATGCATTGATCATGTTGGTCTGCCCTACACATAGATGTTGCAGCAGATCAACAGCCTCAGCACAAAGTGCACGTTGTGTCACCGGGGCAGGGGCAGCGGTGCCTGCACCGAAGGCCACTCTGCTCCCCCTACTCTTGCATGCACGAGCAGTACTTTGTGCAGTTGGCGGCAGTGTGGGACCTGTGTGCTGTGTCACGACTGAAGGTGTTGATTGCCCACTCCCTGTCTGTGACAACAGTACTGACTCACCAACACTGTCGGAAGATGAGGACGATGGTGTTTCCACATGTGAGTCCTCAGGGGCGGTCCTGTCCCTCTCTCCGGGGCTGCCCTCTTCTGTGTCAGTCTGCGTGTGTGTGATCTCTGATCCGGATGCATTGCCATCACTCATCTCCGTCATCTGTGGGTCAGTGCCCTCTGCCAAAGCTGAAATAGAGAGAAAAGAGGTGTAAGTAAGTGCCACACTCACGTACTGAAGGTCAACAAATCTCTAATTCCATTACAGACAAAGAACATGTAGCACCCATCCTGCACACGTCCCACCCCTACCAGTCATCCTCACATCGAAGAACCGGTGGTGGCTGTGAAACATGTACATCATACGAACAGGGCAAGTGCCTGTAGATCTGCACACATGTCATGCCATGGGACCACAGACCTCAACGGCATGTCCTGGAACCCTCAACTACTAAGCAAGTGGCCTGTCCACCTGGCGGACATGGATGCCAACGCTCACTCCGCTAATGGCACCAACATGGTATTTCAGCAAAACATACGCACCACGGAAGTCACTACTGTGTCTGAGCACCAATACATGCATTGCACTCACAAGTAACATACACATACAGTCTGCACTACCGCTAGTTTGCTGTTGATCCCCACTCAGCCGGGCGGACAGGTCAGGATGCGTCACAGCAATGATACGGTGCATAAGAGGGGTCATGGTGCGTCGGGCCAGACGTGAAGAACTTGGAATCATCCCCAGTGTCATCTCCGCAACATTCTTGCTAAGCCTGGATATGTCATCCCAGCGCTTGTGGCAGTGTGTGTGTCGTCTATTGCACACCCCCACTGCCCGTACATCACGTGCTATGGTCCTCCACACGGCCTTGCGAAGGTGCAGCTTTACCAACCATGATGGGAGACAAGAGGGTAACGTAAGTGAACAGTATGACATGCACAAACATCATAGAAACACACATCTACATGCAGCCATGCTCTGCACAACACATGTGAAGGCCCCACAGCACACCGCCAGGCTTGCAGAAGACAGGAGCCACTGACCACCTCATGGCCAACAACATGTACACCACTGCACTTACCACCTCTCCGGATGCACCGTACAGCTGTTCATAGTGGCTGAGCACACCGGCCACAAGAACATCTAGTTCCGCTGCGGTGAAGGGACGAGACAGGATCTCTCGCACTCTCTTCATGGCAAGTTCCTGGACTGTGGCACTACAGCAGCAGTTGTTGGTCAGCTCAGCAGCAGCAGGTCGAGGTGATGGTCAAAGGCAGCAGTCGTTGGTCAGCTCAGCAGCAGCAGGTCGAGGTGATGGTCAAAGGCAGAAGTCGTTGGTCAGCTCAGCAGCATCAGGTCGAGGTGATGGTCAAAGGCAGCAGTCGTTGGTCAGCTCAGCAGCAGCAGGTCGAGGTGATGGTCAAAGGCAGCACTGGATCAAAGCAGTGAATGTGTGCTTGTGAAAATCACACATATATAGGGCCCTGAGCCCATGTCAGTGGCACACGTCAGCAGCAATTTGTTTCCCCTGGATGCCTCTTTCAAAAAGAGCCAATGACTGGCCCTGGTGTGGCGGTGCACCGCTTCTGCTATTTTCGATTGCACATACGTGCCCCGCATTACCTCTTCCCATTGGCTACATTTGCATGGACCGTCACGGTCACACATCGGCAACCGCATGAGCGTGCTTCCGCGACGGTGCATCTTTTGAAAATATACACTCAGTGGCGCCGTCATGGCGGTGCACGCATTCCGCGGGGGAGGTGCAGGCCAACACATACTTGTGAATATGAAATTCGAAATGGCAGTTCATGACCCCACTTACAGTCACATTGCATAATCCACCGTAGACCTGCCGGCCCAGGCCGGTCACACACCGCCGGTCCAGCCCAGTCACCCACCGCCGGTCCAGCCTGGTCACCCACCACCGGTCCAGCCCGGTCACCCACATCGCTGTGCCAGGCTGGTCACCCACCGCCGTGCCAGGCCAGTCACCCACCACAGGTCCAGCCCAGTCACCCACCGCTGGTCCAGGCCGGTCACCCACCTCCGTGCCAGGCCGGTCACCCACTGTCGTGCCAGGCCGGTCACCCACCACCGGTCCAGCCCGGTCACCCACCGCCAGTCCAGCCCGGTCACCCACCGCCGTGCCAGGCCGGTCACCCACCACCGTGCCAGGCCGGTTACCCACCGCCGGTCCAGCCTGGTCACCCACTGCTGGTCCAGGCCGGTCACCCACCGCCGTGCCAGGCCGGTCACCCACCGTCGTTCCAGGTCAGTCACCCACCGCCGGTCCAGCCCGGTCACCCACTTCGGTGCCAGGCCAGTCACCCACCGCCGGTCCAACCCGGTCACCCGCCGCCGGTCCAGGCTGGCTTGGCACGGCGGTGGGTGTCCGGCCTGGGCCGGCCGGTCTACGGTGGATTATGCAATGTGACTGTAAGGGGGTCATGAACTGCCATTTCGAATTTCATAAATAACTTACCACTGAGGCACTTGTCGCTCCTGCAGCCCGGTCCACTGCAAGCGCTAGGCTTGTTTGTGTGGAGGGTGCAGGGCGGTAGGTTCTTCCGGCTTCCCGGCCGGGGCAGGCACTGATTGGGCGAGTGTGTAGAGGCGGAGCTGATGACTAGCCCGTCCTCTACATAAACCTGATGCCCTCTATGACGCGCAGCGAATACGCGCTGCGACCGCGCCACAGCCGCGCCAAAGACAAGCCTAAGACCAGCCCGTCTGGGCCCGTCTGGGTCAGTCCGGGGCATGGGGCATGGAACTATACCCTACCGGCCCTACGAAACACAGGTATGAGATCCGAACAATTAAGGGCCCTACGTCCTGAAAAACACAGAAATTGCACCATACTAACGCCATCACTGAAAGGAAACACTACCTGCTGTAATTGTAATTTTACTCTCACCAACTTCCAACCCTACCCCAACCCAAAATCCTGCAACCCAACGCATATTCAGCGGCCTAAACAAGAAGCCTATGAATTCTCTTTCTATAGCATAAATTGCAGATCTCTACCGCAGCACAAATTAGACATTTTCAATTTTCTACTGGGCAACAAACCCAGTGCCCTATTCTTAACAGAAACTTGGTTGCACGAAAGTGCGGGTCCTGATATAGCAACCGCTCTCCCTCCTAACTATGCCATTGCCAGGAGAGATAGAGAGGGTAAAGTAGGCGGGGTATCGCTATTATCTTCTGTAGAGAACTCACATGTAGCCTGGAGTCAGTCAACATCCCTGAATGTGAAGCAGCATTTTTTTAAATCACCCAAACCCCAATTTCATGGTCTCCGGCCTTCTAATATATAGGCCTCCTGGGAATGCCAACGCATGGGCTGCTAATCTGGCTAACCATATCACACCATTTCACCTTGCCTCCAAAAACTTCTCTCTGATTGGAGACTTAAATCTGCATCTCGACGACCCTTCTATCGTGGCATGCACCAACCTACTGGATGACCTAGCAGCACTGAACATAAGACTACTTAATTCTGGGCCTACCCACAAGGCAGGACACCTGCTAGACCCCATTTTCTCTAGCATTCCCGAATTGAAATGGCAAAACACGATTCCCATCTGCTGGTCAGACCAGCATCTTATACACTTCTGCTTAACACTGCCAGCACCCTTTAAAACGAACAATGTCTGGCCTGCTTCCTCTATGAGAAATTGGAAATTGCTTGATGATGAAAAATTGAACGAAACTCTAGCCATCAAACCCCTTGCCCCAGCCCTTGACATGGAAAGTATTGCTAATGCTACACATTCATGGCTGGGAAACGCCGCAGACAGCTGTCTCCCTTCATCTCGGATAAAAAGAAACGCCCACCGTCCCCCAGCCCCCTGGTTTAACGAGTTTTTAAAAACCGAAAAATCGAAGTGCAAAGCCCTCGAAAGACAGTGGCGCAAAGACTATGCACACGAAAAAAAAATTATATATCATAAAGCCAGAAATGAATACCACTCTGCATGCATTAAAGCTCGAGCCCTTTATGTAGCAAACGCCATCAATACAGCACCCAATAAGGCAAGAACACTCTTCAACACGGTAAAATAACTTGCTGGTGCACAAACGACCGCAACGGCCTGCCCACTAAACAAAAAACAATGCCAGGACCTCGCCTCCTTTTTCACTGAATAAATTCCGATATCATTGCAAACACCTCCGCAAACGGACCACAAGAGGTAATACCCCCTTGGTCGTCCGAAATAAACACCTTAGAACACTGGCCTCCTATAACCTTGGAATCACTTAAATCCACCCTCAAGACCATCAAATCTGTCTCCCCCCGTGATCCACTACCCGTTAGTGTCTTAAAACAAATTGATGTCCCATCGCTGACCATTATCGCTGATACTCTAAACTCTTCTCTTCAACTTTCCACAGTCCCTTCACTCTGGAAACACGCTATGGTCAGTCCACTTCCGAAAAAACCAACAGCCAACCCTGAAATACTAGCTAATTACCGACCCATATCTCTTCTCCCAATTTTATCAAAACTTCTGGAAAGACACATCCACTCTGCCCTCACACTTTTCACTGAAGAAAATTCCCTCCTTCACCCTTCACAGTCCGGTTTTCGCGTGGGTTTCTCCACCGAAACAGCCCTGCTGGGAGTAACCGAAACCATCAGGAAACTCCTAGATGAGGGTCAAACAGTCGCACTCTGTTAGACTTGAGTGCGGCTTTTGACACCATCTCACATAACAAACTCCTGGCCACACTAAGGAGAAACAGTATCCGGGGTGCCGCACTACAACGGATCGAGTCTTTTCTGACACACATGACGTTTCAGATCACATCCTCCCTCGCCTGTTCTGACCTGTTCAATTCCCCACATGGAGTACCACAGGGCTCCATCCTGAGCCCACTGTTCTTTAACCTCTACCTCAGACCCCTGGCTGATTTAGCAAATAGGTCAGGACTCACCCTCATGACCTATGCAGATGACTCTCAGATCATCTTTTCACTGTTAGAGTCCAACCCTTCTGCCCCATCCCGTCTCAGACAGGGGCTCCAAAATATCTTCCGCTGGATGTCCACTAACCAGCTGAAGTTAAACGGAGATAAAACTGAGATCCTCCTTCTGGGGAAAAATAAAGACTTGTGGAACTCCTCCCACTGGCCCTCCGAGTTAGGTAACCTCCCTACCCCTGCCACCCACGTAAGAAATCTGGGGGTTACCATCGACAACGCCCAATCCCTGAAACAACAAGCCAACAAAGTGGTAGGCCTCTGTTTTACCATTATGAAGTGACTGAAAAAAATCCTATGGATGCTGCCCCTTGCAACCCTAAAGACCGTAGTCAATGCACTTATAACATCTCGTCTTGACTACGGCAACATTCTTTATCTGGGCTCAAATCAAGCTGTCATTAAACGGCTACAACTTGTCCAAAATTCAGCTGCAAGGCTCCTATGCAAAATCCCTAAAACTGCCAGTGTGTCGAAGCACCTGAATGACCTGCATTGGCTTAGGGTGGAAAACCGCATCAGGTTCAAAGCCCTGAGCTATATGTTCAGGATCAAAACCGGTACGGCACCGAAATACCTGCAATCACTAGCTACTACCTACATCCCGGGAAGGAAGCTGCGCTCCCAAACCGCAGTAAATTTTGTGGCTCCCAGGTTCAGACTGGCGAGAATAGGAGGGAGATCCTTCTCTGTCCTAGGGCCCACTCTCTGGAACACACTCCCCCCTCACATTCGCAAAGAAGAAAACTATGCCAGATTTAGGAAGAACATAAAGACCTGGCTTTTTCAGAAATAACCCTACTGACCAAGCTCATCCCATACTCCTGTTCAGCGACATGCCATCGGCGCCGGGAAACCCTTTTTGGGTAGTTGTGCGCCATATAAGTGTAAAAAATAAATAAAAATAAATAAACATTCAGAATCTGTTGTCAGTGTGTGGTTTGTGTGTGCAAGTAACAATGGTGGGGGTACACATGCATTCTGTGTATGCGTATGTGTGTTGCCTCTTATGTGACCATGCATGTCACATGAGGATGCTCACCATTGTAGGTGTGGTAATTGGTGCATGAAGACAAGGAGTGTGTGTTCCATTATCATATTGTGTGTGCACGTGCATGTGTGTCTGGGGTGACGCTTGTCCACATTTGGGTCCTTAGGCATGTCTTGTTGGCAGTTCTTTTGACATGTATGTACGTTACATTGGACATGTTTGCACACATCATGTTGTTAGTGGCTGCACATTGTTTTTATACTAATCTGTATTGTATGTAATTTCAGACATGTCACACATATGATAATTGTCGACAACATTTCTCAATTTAATTGTGTTGGCCTCCATGTGATAGAGTTGCACAGCTATGCGTTGTTGGTAAATTGACATCTACTACCATCTACTCCCGCACAGGAGGGCTCCAAATGTGCATCACCCATACACTGTGCTGGAGGACATGGTTGACGAGGAGGTGATCAGAAAATTCCGGCTTGATCGACGTAGATTGCTGGAGCTTGTAGACCAATTGTCTCCTCATCTGCAGCCACGAAGAACATGTATTGGTTCCATTACACCCACAGCAAAGGTGATGGCGGGACTTCACTTCTTTGCAACTGGCAGTTTCCAGTACACAGTTGAACATGCTGGGGGGATGTCACAATCCATGTTTAGCATGGTACTGCGGGATGTTCTGAAAGCCATGATGATTTACAAGGATGATTACATCCATTTTCCACGGGCGGCAGAGTTGGCAGCAGTCAAAGTAGACTTCTATGCACTGGCACAGATACCACACGTAGTGGGTTCCATTGATGGCACCCATATCGGTCTCATTCCACCCCAGGCATGTGAGCATGTATATCGCAATCAGAAGCACTATCATTCGATCAACGTGTAGGTGGTGTGCCAGGCTGACAACACCATATCCCATGTGTGTGCCAGATTTCCAGGCTCCGCACATGACTCCCACATCCTGCGGAGCAGCATTGTCCCCCAACTGATGGCTAATCTGCGTCCAGAATGTGCGTGGCTTGTTGGTGAGTATGCTGTGGGGACAGTTGTGTTTTCTGTGTGGCATGGGGTACCCACCAATCCTGGTTGTGATATTTGTGTCTGTCATCCCCCCACATAGGCGACTCTGCGTACCCAAACCGGCCGTGGCTGCTGAGTCCCATACGTAATCCAACTACAGCTGGTGAAATGCGATACAATGATGCCCATGGAATGACACGTAGAGTGGTGGAATGTACTTTTGGACTGATTAAAGTCTAGGTTTCGCTGCCTGGATAAAACCGGAGGGGCCCGGCCTTACTCACCAGGCACAGTATGCAAGATCGTGATTGCCTGCTGCATGCTCCCCAACTGGCCTTGCGCAATGACATTGAACTGATCATGGACCCTGAAGACCAACAAGTTGCTCGGCCTCCCATCCCACCCATGCCGACTGATGAGGATAGTGGTGAGGAAGAAGGTGTGGACCAGAGGCGTCAGCTCATTGATCACTATTTTCCTTGAATGTGAGTAACTACCTCTTGTGCAGGTTGACAATGCGTGATGTATGTTTGCTGGTGGAGTGTGGATGTGGTGTTTTTATGCTGCCTGTTCTTGTATGTTATGTTTGTATATGTGTGTGGTATATTGTGTACATGCAAAGCTCCATGATGTGTGTCCTTTGATCCACAGAATTGGTGATAAGTGTGGTTTGTGGGATGTTGCAGTACAGTGTGTTGTGATGAGTGTGAATCAGTTTCCTGACGTGTGTTTGTTGTCTCTCAATATCCCTAGGTCACTCCCACAGAGGCATGATTCTCAACAACATAGATCCCTGCACCTGGTAACGTCTGATTCTAAGACAATCATGTGATTAAAACATGGAAACAACACATCATTGAGTGTTTACATGAAATTTATTTACAGGTTGTGAATTGATGTTGGTGGATATTTACAAGTAAGTGTTGGGTGGGGGAGTGTGAGTTAAAGCTCATGGCAGATGTAAACACAGTGGGGACACCACATTGGGTGATGTCCAGCTAGTCCAACAGACGTGTGCCAATGCTTGGCATTGTGGGACAGGATAGTTGGCGGGTGAATGGCAGGCTCAGGCAAGGTTAAAGTCATTGGTGGCCCCTATTGGAACCGGTAGATGGTGCATTCCCACTGCTCTCACCTAGTTCCAGTCTCGGACGGCCCCTCTGTCTTGGAGCCGGAGCGGAGACAGCTGGGGGGGCAGGTTGGTCAGGGGCCACATCCGTGTCCATGGGCTCAGGTGGCGGTGGCAGTGGTGTTGGTGACCGTGGCCGCTGGGCACTTGGGTGAGGGGGGGGGGCTGAGGTGCGGGATAACCAGTCCCTCCACAGTGCTGTTTGCTGGCCCATGAGGTCCACTATTTGCCCTATGCGGGTATCAATGGACCGCAACAGATTACTGTTCTCTTCTGAGTCTTGGTGGGCACAATCAGCCTGTGCCTGCGCCCGCTCATAGGAGGCCTGGACTCTGGCTAGGGCTTCCAGTGTTTCTGCGCCAGGATGGGGTGGGTGTCCTTCCCCACCTCGCCTGTGAGAAGCACTCCTGGTTGTGAGATGTGCCCTCACCTCTGTCCTTTCCCGTCCACTCTCCCTGCTTGGCTGGGATGTAGATGGCCCAGCGTTGTGCGATGGGTCAGGCAGGGTGGCACAGGCAGGAGTGGTGGTGCTGGTGGTGGTGGAGGTGGTGGTGGTGGTGGCTGCACAGCTCACTATGGCAGGTGTTGCTGGAGTGACACAGGCCAAGGTTGTGGAGGCAGGGATGTCCTGTGAGCCAGATGGCCTTGGGAGTCTACTTGGGCCCGCTTCGTCCTCTGCACCGGAGCTGGCAATGGGATCGTCCCCAGAGAGTCCGTGCTGTGAGTGGGGCGACTGTTGCTGGCGGTTGCTGGTTTCGCCGCTCAAGTTGCGATCACCTGAGGGACAAGATTTTCATGAACAATGCTGTGGACATGACATGTTTTTTGTGCCAACATTACATATCACTAACCTCTCACACACCCCAACCACCACCACCCTCCCTGTGGACATGGGGGCCTGTTGGGAGTTGTAGTACTAACCTCTCACACACCCCACCCACCACCACCCTCCCTGTGGAAATGGTGGCCTGTTGGGAGTTGTAGTACTAACCTCTCACACACCCCACCCACCACCACCCTTCCTGTGGACATGGGGGCCTGTTGGGAGTTGTAGTGCTGGTCTCTCACACACCCCACCCACCACCACCCTCCCTGTGGAAATGGTGACCTGTTGGGAGTTGTAGTACTAACCTCTCACACATCCCACCCACCACCACCCTCCCTGTGGACATGGGGGCCTGTTGGGAGTTGTAGTGCTGGTCTCTCACACACCCCACCCACCACCACCCTCCCTGTGGACATGGGGGCCTGTTGGGAGTCGTAGTGCTGGGTGCTTTGACAACATGTATGGCTGGAAAGGTATGAGGCAACATTTGTGTTTGGTCATGGTGGGTGCATTTGGGCACAGGCCTTCACATTTTGGTGACTATGTGGCCCACATGCATGGATTGGGGCCTGGGAGATGTGTCTTCTCTGTTGTGTAAGGCAGACCATGTCGGTGTGATAGTGGTGCTTGGTTTGTTGTTCTCCCTCTTCGATTCCTTCCAGGCTCTCAGGGTGCAGTATGCCCAGCACCTTCTCCTCCCATTCTGCATACGGTAGGGGCTCCGGGGGTGTGCCGCCGCCAGTGTGGTGTGCTCGCAGGTGGTTTTTTGCCCAGATGCCTTTGACCCTTGTCTTGAGGTCGTGCCACCGCCTCTGGATGTCGTGCTTTGTTTGTGGCACGGTCCCTGACGCATTCACTCGGTTGACTATCCTGTCCCACATGTGGTTTTTGGTTTCCACGGTGGTCTGCTGGACTAGTGTGCCGAAAAGGTGTGGTTCGACACGGATGATTTCATCCACCATGACCTTCAACTCTGTGTCAGTGAATTTCGGATTTTTCTTTGGTGCCATGGTGTGTGATGTGCAAGGTGTTGGTGGAGTGGGTTGGGATGTGCAGGTGTGTGGTGTGTAGGGATGGTGTGGTAGGTGTTTGTGTGGTGGGTGTGTTTGTGTGCAGGTTGTATGTGTAATTTTTGTGTGTCTGCTGTTCGTGGTATTCAGCCTCTTGCTTGCAGCTATGCTGTGATGCAAAGGATTGTGGTAGTGGCTACTGCTCCAAAGTGAAAAATAAAAATTTGATACAGATATCACCTGTTCAAACCTGGTAGTCCTCCTATATGTGCAGGGGATGTGTTAGAGGTGAGCTAGAGGAGATGTTTGAATTTGGCCAAAAAGTAGCCCTTCAACGCAGAATTGCTTCACAAACAGTTGACGATATAAGATGACTTACACTAATTATGGTAATGTCTATTTTATCTTTGTATGTGTCTTTTATCTATGTTGTCTGTGTCTTGATGACTTGTATCCTGGGACATCCCCTGCACAAATAGGAGGACTACCGGGTTTGAACAGCTGATATCTGTATCAAATTTTTATTTTTCACTTTGGAGCAGTAGCAAAAGACATAGGTCCTGAAGAAGCGGGAGATACCTTGGGATCTTTAAACTACCGCAGAAACATGTCGACCATTACATCGGGCCAGTAACTATTAGGTCTACTTACTGGCTATTTTGCACTGAATTGTTTTTAACTTTGGAAGTGGACGGCACCAGAATTAAATATTTTTGCGTTCACTATTCAATTTTATCATAGAGCACATTTTCTTTTCTTTTTCACAACATTTTCTTGCACTGCTTTCAGTTACAAATACTATTCCCTTCAGTCCTTTACCTTGCAACAGTAGCCATTCCCACAACAGGTGGCAACAACAAAGATTCTCCACTTTGGGAAGAGTTTCAAATGATGAAAGGGCGGTAAAAGGAGAGTTACTGATGGATATCTTCCCATACAGTGTGATATTCTGTGTGTGCTCTACTAACACACCTAGAGTACACTACGAGTCATCTCGACACACTTAGATACATAGTTGACCCACAGTTATTCTTTTTGTAATGCATATCATGTTTAGGGGGCAGTAACTGCGTGGTCGTTAAATATTCCCTGGGACCCTCGATTTATCTGTTTGTTGTTATTATTGCGGTGGCTGTGCCTGTTCCCGCGGTCATGTTCGTCCGCGGCGGACGGTGTTTCTTTGGTTCCGTCCGCTTGCGGCAGTCTCTGGTGTACTCCGTCCGCCGCGGACGGTGTTTGATGTGGTCCTTCTGCCGCGGTCGGAGTTTCGTGACATTATTATCCTAATCGCACCGGCGGTTTATCCACGGAGCGGTCGGGAGTATATTGGCCGCGTCCTTGGCGGACGGAACCCGTTTCCGTCCACGATCCTAATCGGCTCCTTAATATTTAGATGAATATCTTTTTTCTTTCCTACTTGTCCCTTCTCTCATTCTTTCTTTTCTCTCTTTCTTTCTTTCTCTTTCCTTCCACTTTTTTCTCCTTACGAGTTTCTTTCTGTTTCTTGCATTCTTTCATTGTTGCCTTCTTTCATTCATTCTATCCTTCTCTCTTTCTTACTTTCTTTTTTTCTCTTTCCTTCTCTTTTTTCTTCCTTCCCATCTTTCCTTCCTTCCTTTTATATTTCTTTCCTTCTCTTTCATTCTTTCTTTCTTCCCTACTCTTCTCTTCTTTTTCTTTTTTCTTTCCTTTCCTTCTTTCTTTTGTGCTCTGTTCTTCTTTTTGTTCTTTACTTTCTTTCTTCCTTCTTTCTTCCTTCTTTCCTTCTCTTTCTTTCCGGCTCCCTTTCGTTCCTTCTTTCATTCCTTCTATCTTTTCTTCTCTTTCTTTCCCAGATGGATAGACTTTTTGAGGTCTATGTTTGCCAAGACCTTTTAATTTGACGAAAATTAAGTATATAACATAGTTACTTATAAGGGTTTCAACCAGACTTCATCCATTAGACTGTGGTTGGTGTCATTCACATGCTTCTTCCACCCACTCCAGCAAGCATTAATGGATAATGTATGAGCCCTCTTCTGCCATTGGCTGACTTCACTTTGAGTCACAGCATGCCTTTCTTTCAAAACGAACACATCGACCCAGATGGTAATGTGTTGATTTAGGGGGACCCCCCCCAAAAAACTTTGCCTCTGGCAAATTATATTTTTAGATTGATGAGGGCTTAGCATATTTCTAAGCAATAAAGTATTGCAAAATCATGAAAAAACAAAACAATAATTACCAGAAGGTGGCCCACACCAGACCAATTGGCTTTGCTAATGCTTATTTATACGTGCGTACTCTTTCCCCCTGTCACTGTTTCTATTACTTCTTTACCTACCCATTTGTGTTTTTCACTCTCTTGCTCTAAATCAAACTAGATTGTCGGTCCTCAAAAATGTCAAAATTAATGCCTGTGTGCCACACCTGCAAACACCAACTCAAACTAAGCACTGCATCCCTCTCTTTCTCTCTCTGTCCCTCCTTCTTTCTCTCTCTCATTTTTTCTGTTGCTCTTTGTCTGTCTCTCTCCCCAAACTCCCCCATGACAGAGCCTTGAGACCCTCCTGGGTGAGTAGCACACATCACAATTCCCTGATTGATACCTCTCTATATGCATCCCAGTCGTATTGGCTTCTGTCCATTTCAGACATGCCACGTATTGCCACTGATGACACCGGTGTTGCAGTAGTGTAAGTATCTTTTTATAGGATCAACCCAGAATTGGTACAGCGAGAGAATGTTTGGTGCCAACACAGCTAGGAAGCTTTCCAGTCCCAAAACCCCCAAAGTCTGATAGTGTCTTTCCCCATAAACTGCCTTTATTCATTCATTCATAATTGGTTTACACAGGCTATCCTGTAGTACTGTAGGGAGTAGCTATTAGCACTGCTTATTCCATTTTCAGGGATACCCAGTCCTTTTCTCAAATTCAGATAGGGGGACTTTAAGCTGAACGTTTCTCTTGAGGATTTTTCCCTTGACAGAGAAGGGTTTAGGGATTTATCATGTGCAGGGGTGAGGGGCCATAGCATCTGCTTTGGTCACCTTGAAGGAATGGAAAGGAGACATCAGCTGGGTGTCCAGCCACTTCCTGCACATAAACAGTTCTGCTTACAATGCAGGCACCCTTGCACCATGGTGTTGGTCCTAGGCAGCACATTATGCAGCAGCGCAGGGAAAAAGCAGGAAAGTGATATGTTGTATTAAATATGACACATTCCTGCCCTTTCCCTGTCATGCAGTGCAGCAAGGGAACTTTGCTGCCCTGCATCACTTCTGCATAAATGTGCCCCCTTGACCATTGACACCCAGTGTACCTCCAGGAGGGTCGGATCCATGGTGCATTTTCAGATACTGACGAAAGATACTTTTACATCCAATTCATTTATCATAAACACCTTTAAATGATCGGTGGTAAACCTGGTAATCTGTCTTTGGCCAAGCCTTTCTGGGCATATCTTAGACAACCCTGCTTCAATGCCGCTAAACCTCCATCAGACTTGCTGCATTTAATATCTTAGGAATGCGGCGAGAAACCTAAGACTGCATCCATAGTTCTCACCGTTTGATCTTTGAAGAAATTCATTGGTTCCACCATTTCAAAGGTTCCATGGGAAAAAATCATTGAACTTCTTCTATCCAAACTGATTCTCAGCCTGACGTCTGTGTTTAGATGGACAGCTAGTGGTGTTACCACCTCTTCAATTGCTTTGACTAACAAGCATTTGCAATGCAATATGTCTCCAAATTGCGAGTTTTTGAGCTATTGGCATTATACATGACAATGCTTTTTATTTATGTGTTTAAAAAACAACATATATAAAGGAAAGGCATTGTCATTTATAATAACAATAGGTCAAAGTTTCTAAAATGCGAGACCTATTGCATTGCAAATGCTTGTTGTTCACAAGCCCTCCACACTGCGCTTTCACGTTAATAGAGGCCACGCCCCGTTCTTTAGACTAGCCATGTCTGAAGAATGGTCCATGGCCGCTATTAAAGTGAAATCGCGGCAAGGGCTCTTTTACTAAAAAAAGCATTAGTCAAGTTGACAAACGTTTTTGTTTGTAAAAGCACGTGGCGTGGCGCTGACTGCCTGAATGTTGCAGTAAAGCATGTAGTGTCTGCAGTAGGAGAAACGCATTTAAGAAAATAGTTCTTACAAACTAACTAAGACATACTGTGTAACTACCGAATTAAAAGGGCCAGTCCTCATGGGAGGTTACAAAGGAAGACAAGGCGTACTAAGGAGGGACTAACAAGCCTATTAACGAATCAGAAACCAGCATTTACGGAGGACAAAGACACAAGCCAACGACGAATATGTGCGTAGAGTTGGCGGGACTTTAATTTCATACTTCAATACAGCACGCCTTGCACAGCAGCTCATGCGCTGCCCAGGTGTGACCTAAAAATGCGGCTTTTGAAACCAGGGTTCATTCCCAAGTGTGGACAAGCTAGTCTGTTGTGAGAAGACATGGTAAGGAGAGATGGGAAACATCACTAGTTACAGAGACAATATATCTTAGATGAGTCTTCTAAGTAAATAACAACATGGCTCTTTTAAAAACACTAGGCTCATCAATTATTGATGGGATGATCAATTCTAGGTTTCCCTTGTATGTGACCAGCTCAAATCTCTAGAAATTGTCCAGGTCTTTGTTGTATTTGGTCTGTTGCTAGAATGTGTAGTTGCAAAATCCTGAGGAAGTAAAATTCAAATGTGTTCCACTTAGGAATCATAGACCTCCACATTGCATTGCAATCTATATCCCCCTGAGGCTCAGGGAGATGGCATCATGGGGGCATTGATACAATGTTGGCTGCTTTAAATCAGCCTATTTATGAGTTCTTTCGCTTTATTAATTCTGTACAGTTACTTGATGGTTACTGTGACTGGCTGAGAAGGAAAGGCCGTTTTTATTGGCTTTAGTTTGATGTTTCTTCTACATAACCTACTTCCTTTAAAATGTTCAAATTTTCTTTATGACCAATTGAAAAAATCTCTTTCTTTAACTTTCACCTCCTTTCAGAGAAGCGAACAATGGCCTTTTCGTGACCCTCATGTTAAATCTACAATATGATGAAGAGATGCCTGTCGCCAGAAGAGTGATACAAGGTCTTCAAAAACGAGGTGGGACACTTGTGATTAACATTCATTTCTGTGACGCCCTTTGTAAACTCTCTCTGGAGACTCTTGTGGTGTTTACAAATCAGACATTGTCTGTTTAGCACCATTAAATGGCAGATGAAAGGAAAAGCTAACCAAATGTTGGTCTGTCTAGACTGAATCAGCAGGCGTGTCAAGGGTCACCCCTACACCAGAGGAGCCCAGTTAATCTAAGGAGGGGGCACGTCTGTGTGTATTGTCTGTGATCAGGTTGAGAAAAACCCTGCTTGTTTATCCTCCTGAGACTGCCTCAAGGTTTATTCACCCTGGTGGATTTCTGCTATGCACACAAACTCAACAAAAGAATTACAAACACTTGCCACCATAAATACACACACAAGCAAAGATTCACACTCAAGGACACAAATGGACACCCCACCTCCCCAGACCAGATGTTGGACAGAGTATTCATTCTCGAAATAAAAGTGAACACTCAATGCAGTCAATGCAGAGCACTCAGATGAGACAGGTGCTTGGATATCCACAGCACCCAGCAGTAACCTCCATAGTAAGCAACAAATAACATATAACTGTATACGTTAAACACAAAATGGAGCACACAAACGAAACAGTTCAGAGATTTCATTTGGTTGGGTGTGGCCGAACTCACAACAGTACCAACCACTCTAATATATATAAACCATCACATTCGCCAACAGAACACGGTAGTCAGCACAAGACACACATGCCCAACCCAGGCACAGTTCCAACTTAAAAATGGCTCTGAAAACACTTGATAGCCTCTGTCTCCAGTAACCTTACATGTTATATTATCCCTGGTTCACGTTATGCATGCCACTTTGCTTGCCATTACCTGATGAAGCAATGTTTTTTACCACCAATGCCTGTCCACACGGGGTAGGAATAGTGTTGTGATGGCAAACACACAGCAAGAAATGAACTGGTACATTCAGGATAGATTGATCTGGTAGTGTTTTGTTCTGTTAGTATATAAGTCTAATATTAAAAACATCCACGTATACATAAGTGCAAATAATATAGACACAAACAGAGATTGCGTAATGCAAGGGTGTCCAACAGAGGCTCTGGAGGGCCTGATTTTCATAAGTTCCACATAAGATAAATATGCATACAGTGAATCTGTATGGACCACTTTTACTAACATTTGCCTCAACATTTTGGTGAGATAATACCGCCCCCAGTAAATACCAATGCAGCAGTGTATGGTATTTACAAAGTGTTTAATTACCGCCCCCCATTCTGAGTTGCCCAGGTTGAAATGAGGAATAACACAGTAGCACCACTTTTTTCTCCCTATTTCAAGGTGGCACAATCAGAATGATGAGGTACTTCCTTCTTAAATTCTAACAGGTTTTAGCTCATGAAAATCATTCTGCAAAAAATCTGCATGTGAGGTGTTCCTCGAATATATTGGAATGCCAATTGCACATCCCCTTAAGACTCCGAATGAGGCCTTTCTTGGATGTGCTGAGCCGACGAGCTAAACACTGAAGCATTTGTTTCCAAAACTGAAAAGTTTGACGGAAAATATTAGACGGTAAAATGGCTGTGCTGCCTGTAATTGTGGGGCCTGTGAATAAATAATGTAAACCAAGTGAAAAACACCAGACTGGCCACAGTCAAAGTGAAAGCGTTCTTTCTTTAGAACCTTTAAAAACGATAAACAAAAATATCTCAGAGCTAGGATATTCAGAAAAACTAAACACTAAAAGCGTTCCTTACATAGGCAGGAAAAATGCGGCTGCAAACTCAGGACGTGGCAAGGCGTCAAAGATGAGACTGATGAAAGAACAGTGTTAACAAAGCTTCTTAAAATGAAGTCCGATATTTTACGTTCTTAAACCCACGAAAAAAGTATGTGAAAGCTACTAAACACTATCAAATATACAGCTGAACCGTCCTTCACGACTCTGGGCTGTAATGAAGGACTGGGCCGAATTACAGTCCAGATAGACCAATTTATAGGTCGCAAAAAACTGGTCTCGACTTATGACCAAGAAGGAGTTTTACATAATCACCTATAGTATAAGTGCTTCAAATGGGCCGGTACTGCCAAGTACTGAGTATCTGCAGCTCTTTATTTGGAGAGGGAGATTACTTTCACTTCTCAGCAGGGGTGCAATGCTCTTAATCAGAGAGTACTGGCATTCCTCAGATGCAAGCAGGTACTCTGGTATAGTGT
This sequence comes from Lissotriton vulgaris, assembly GCF_964263255.1. Taxonomy (NCBI): domain Eukaryota; kingdom Metazoa; phylum Chordata; class Amphibia; order Caudata; family Salamandridae; genus Lissotriton; species Lissotriton vulgaris. The sequence continues at coordinate 1,978,663,460 of NC_141687.1, read as the reverse complement.
AACGGCACTTCTATTTTTCCATTTCAGGCACTGTAACCTATGCACGACTAGGTCGGTTCGCAAAATTCTTAACCGGAGGTAGATCGCAATCTGCCCTACCCAGTGCTCAAATTGAGCTGGTGGTTTCCGGTGCTTGGCTCTTAGGGGCATATTAACAACAGACCGCGATAAATATCGCAAAGCGCGCTTAGCGCTTTAACATTTATCGCCGTCTATCACTGGAATTCATCGCCATGCTTGCGCTGTATTCACAAAGCATAGCGCAACGGCGATATAAATTCCAGCGATAGTGTGGTAATCGCCGTTTTGTATGGAACATCGCTGGTTTTCCACCGATGTTCCCTGCAAAACGGCGATCAATCAATCAATCAATCAATCAATCAATCAACAGAATTCGTATAGCGCGCTACTCACCCGTTAGGGTCTCAAGGCGCTGAGGGTGGGGGTCGCTACTGCTCGAACAGCCAGGTCCTGAGTTGTTTCCTGAAGGAGAGATGGTCCAGGGTCAGCCGTAGGTGGGTGGGGAGGGAGTTCCATGTCTTGGCTGCCAGGTAGGAGAAGGATCTTCCTCCGACGGTGGATTTGCGGATTCGTGGGACGGAGGCGAGGGCGAGGCTGGCGGAACGGAGCTGGCAGGTGGGTGTGTAGAATGTGAGTCGGCTGTTGAGGTACTTCGGGCCCGTGTCGTGGAGAGACTTGTGTGCATGGGTGAGGAGTCTGAACGTGATCCTCTTGTTGACGGGAAGCCAGTGCAGGTCTTTCAGGTGGACAGAGATGTGGCTGTGGCGAGGAATGTCCAGGATGAGTCGTGCTGAGGCGTTCTGAAAGCGCTGGAGTCTTTTCTGAAGTTTGGCTGTGGTTCCAGCGTAGGGGGTGTTCCCGTAGTCCAGACGGCTGGTGACGAGGGCTTGGGTGACCGTCTTCCTGGTTTCGGTGGGGATCCATCGGAAGATCTTTTGGAGCAAGCGCAGGGTGTTGAAGCAGGATGACGGGAAGGCATTGACTTGCTTGGTCATCGTGAGGGAGGAGTCCAGGATGAAGCCCAGGTTGCGTGTGTGGTCCGTTGGCTTGGGTGTGGTGCCCAGGGCAGGGGGCCATCAGGAGTCGTCCCAGGCGGAGGGAGATGGTCCGAGGATGAGGACTTCCGTCTTGTCTGAGTTCAGTTTCAGACGGCTGATCTTCATCCATTCCGCGATGTCTTTCATTCCTTCCTGGAGGTTGGCTTTGGCGGAGGCGGGGTCGTTGGTGAGGGAGAGGATCAGCTGGGTGTCGTCAGCGTAGGAGATGATGTTGAGGTTGTTTTGGCGTGCGATGGCGGCGAGAGGGCTCATGTAGACGTTGAAGAGGGTTGGGCTGAGTGAGGATCCTTGCGGAACGCCGCAGATGACTTCGTTGGCCGAGGAGCGGAACGGGGGGAGGCGGACTCTCTGGGTTCTTCCGTCGAGGAACGAGATGATCCACTCCAGGGCTGCTCCTTGGATTCCGGTGTTGCTGAGGCGCTGTATCAGGGTGCGGTGGCATACGGTGTCGAAGGCTGCTGAGAGGTCCAGGAGGATGAGGGCAGCAGTTTCTCCGTTGTCGAGCAGGGACCTGATGTCGTCGGTGGCTGCGATGAGGGCGGTCTCGGTCCTCTGGTTTGCTTGGAACCCGGACTATGAGGGGTCGAGGGATCCGTTGGTCTCAAGGAAGGCGGAGAGTTGTCTGTTGACGGTCTTCTCAATGACTTTGGCTGGAAAGGGGAGTAGCGAGATGGGGCGGAAGTTCTTGAGGTCCGTGGGGTCTGCGGTGGGTTTCTTCAGGAGGGCGCTCAGCTCGGCATGTTTCCAACTCTCCGGGAATGTGGCGGATGCGAAGGAGCTGTTGATGATGTTCCGGAGTTCGGGTGCGATGATGGAGTCGGCTTTGTTGAAGATGTGCTGTGGGCAAGGCTCGGTAGGGTAGCCGGAGTTAATGGTGTTCATCAGGCAGGTGGTGTCTTCAGTGCTGACCGGGGTCCAGGTGCAGAGGGTGGTGGTGGGGGGCGTTGGTTGGGTGGTGGGGTCCGTGGTCTGCGCGCCGAAGCCGTTATGTGTGATGGCGATCTTTCGGAGGAAGAACGAGGCGAGTGAGTCGCAGAGGTCTTGCGAGGGTGTGATGTCGTTGTTGCAGGTGCTGGGGTTGGAGAGCTCTTTAACGATGCTGAAGAGTTCCTTGCTGTTGTGGGTGTTGTTGTCTAGTCGTTCTTTGAATGTTGTCTTCTTGGTGGTGCGGATCAGCTTTGGGTGTTTGCGGGTGGCATTCTTGAGGGCAGTCATGTGTTCTGCTGTCTGGCCGTGGTGCCAGGCTTTCTCCAGGGTGCGGCAGGTTTTCTTGGAGTTTTTGAGTTCGTTGGTAAACCACGAGGCTTTCCTGCTGCCGGGTCTTCTGGGAGGATTCTTCAGTGGTGCGAGTTCGTCGGCGCAGTTGATGAGCCACTGTGTGAGGTTGCGGGCTGCTTCGTTGGGGTCCGTCGTGTTGGTGGGCGGGTTCTGGCTGAGGGTGGTGGTGAGCTGGTCGGCGGTGATCTTGCTCCAGCTTTTGCGGGGAACCTGTTGTGGGTGGTGGTGGGTCGTGGTTCTCCTGAAACTGCAGTGGACGCAGCTGTGGTCTGTCCAGGGTAGTCCGGTTGATTGGCTGAAGGAGATATGCTTGCTGGAGGAGAAGATGGGGTCGAGCGTGTGGCCGGCGTAGTGGGTTGGGGTGTTCACCAGTTGCTTGAGTCTGAGGGCGGCGAGGTTATCCAGCAGGGCGGCGGTGTTGCAGTCCATGTTGTTCTCCAGCTGGAAGTTGAGGTCCCCTGGGAGGATGTAGTCTGTGGAGGTGAGGGCGTGCGGACTGACGAAGTCAGTGATGGCTTCGCTGAATTGTGTGCGTGGTCCCGGGGGTCTGTAGATGAGGGTGCCTCTGAGGGTGGTCTTGGGGTTGGTGTGTATCTGGAAGTGAAGGTGCTCGGCGGCGGTGAGGGTGTCGTCGGAGTTGGTCGTGATGCGGATGGTGTTTCTGTGGACGATGGCGATGCCTCCTCCGGTTTGGTTGACGCGGTCCCTCGGGGTGATCTTGTAGCCATCCGGGATGGCTATGGCGATGTCGGGGGCTGAGGAGGCGTTCATCCATGTTTCTGTGAGGAAGGCGACGTCTGGTGATGTTGAGTCGAGGAGGTTCCAGAGTTCGACGGCGTGCCTGTGGACGGAGCGGGTGTTGAGCAGGATGCACTTGAGGTGGTTGTTGCTGGGGCTCGGCTTGGCGGGTGCGGTGCAGGTTCTGAGGCAGGTGAATTGGCAGGCTTGGCAGGTGAAGGGTCCGTGGGTGCATTTCAGGGTGGCTCGGGGTTCCGGCCGGCATTGATTGCGTGGAGGGTTGCGGCGTCGAAAGTTCGTCGGGTGCACTGATCGACGAGGACCAGGGGTTCTGGTGCTGGGCGCGGTCCAGGCGCAGACGGGCGCAGACGGGCTCCGCTGCACGTTTGCCATGCGGCCTCCATATGAGGGGCTGAGGGAGGGAGGAGCAGCAAGGAGGCGGAAGCGGGGTGGCGAATGGGAAGGGGAGAGGGTACAGAAAAAAAAGGGGGGGGCCGCAGGGGAGCATAGGCAGGGAGCGGGGTTAGAACAGCAGGAAAAAAGGCGACAGAGCGACAGTGGCTGACACGCGGAGTCAGCAAGGGAGACCAGGCGCACTCAGGGGGAGCCACGCGGCGGGTGGAGCGACCGTCTCTGGCCAAGGTCAGGTCAGGTCACAGCTCACCGTCGCGCAGACACACTCCTAAATGTCCAGTGGGAGGGAGGAGCAGCTGGGAGGCGGGAGCAGGGTGGTGAATGGTAAGGGGAGAGGGTACAGAAGAAAAAAAGGGGGCGGCCCGCAGGGGAGCAGCAGCAGGGAGCGGGGTTAGAACAGTGGGAAAAAAGGCGACAGAGCGAACAATTACAGACAACAGGGACACAACACAGTAGTGATACAAGGCAAAGACTGGCACAAGGAAACAAAAAAACTGCAGGGAAAAGGAACCTCAGCAGCAACAGCAGCGGCTGACACGCGGAGTCAGCAAGGGAGACCGAGCGCACTCAGGGGGAGCTAAGCGGCGGGTGGAGCAACCGTCTCTGGACAAGGTCAAGTCAGGTCACAGCTAACCGTCGCGCGGACACACTCCTAAATGTCCAGTGGGAGGGAGGAGCAGCTGAGAGGTGGGAGCGGAGTGGCAAATGGGAAGGGGAGAGGGTACTGAAGAAAAAAAGGGGGCGGGCCGCAGGGGAGCAGCGGCAGGGAGCGGGGAGCGGGGTTAGAACAGCGGGAAAAAAGGCAACAGAGCGAACAATAACAGACAACAGGGGCACAACACAGTAATGATACAAGGCAAAGACTGGCACAAGGAAACAAAAAAACTGCAGGCAAAAGTAACCTCAGCTGCAAGGGCAGCGGCTGACATGCGGAGTCAGCAAGGGAGACCAGGCGCACTCAGGGGGAGCCACGCAGCGGGTGGAGCGACTGTCTCTGGCCAAGGTCAGGTCGGGTCACAGCTCACCGTCTCGCGGACACATTACTAAATGTCCAGTGGGAGGGAGGAGCAGCTGGGAGGCGGGGGCGAGGTGGCGAATGGGAAGGGGAGAGGGTACAGAAGAAAAAAAGGGGGTGGGCTGCAGGGGAGCAGCGGCAGGGAGCGCAGAGCGGGGTTAGAACAGCGGGAAAAAAGGCGACAGAGCGAACAATTACAGACAACAGGGGCACAACACAGTAATGATACAAGGCAAAGACTGGCACAAGGAAACAAAAAAACTGCAGGGAAAAGGAACCTCAGCCGCAAGGGCAGCGGCTGACACGCCGAGTCAGCAAGGGAGACCGGGCGCACTCAGGGGGAGCCACGCGGCGGGTGGAGTGACCTTCTCTGGCCAAGGTCAAGCCGGGTCACAGCTCAACGTCGCGCGGACACACTCCTAAATGTCCAGTGAGAGGGAGGAGCAGCTGGGAGGCGGGAACGGAGTGGCGAATGGGAAGGGGAGATGGTACAGAAGAAAAAAAGGGGGCGGGCCGCAGGGGAGCAGCGGTAGGGAGTGGGGAGCGGGGTTAGAACAGCGGGAAAAAAGGTGACAGAGCGAACAATTACAGACAACAGGGGCACAACACAGTATTGAAACATGGCAAAGACTGGCACAAGGAAACAAAAAAACTGCAGGGAATAGGAACCTCAGCTGCAAGGGCAGCGGCTGACACGCGGAGTCAGCAAGGGTGACCGGGCGCACTCAGGGGGAGCCACACGGCGGGTGGAGTGACCTTCTCTGGCCAAGGTCAAGCCGGGTCACAGCTCACCGTCGCGCGGACACACTCCTAAATGTCCAGTGAGAGGGAGGAGCAGCTGGGAGGCGGGAACGGAGTGGCGAATGGGAAGGGGAGATGGTATAGAAGAAAAAAAGGGAGCAGGCCGCAGGGGAGCAGCGGCAGGGAGCGGGGAGCGGGGTTAGAACAGCGGGAAAAAAGGTGACAGAGCGAACAATTACAGACAACAGGGGCACAACACAGTATTGATACAAGGCAAAGACTGGCACAAGGAAACAAAAAAACTGTAGGGAAAAGGAACCTCAGCTGCAAGGGCAGCGGCTGACACGCGGAGTCAGCAAGGGACACAGGGCGCACTCAGGGGGAGCCACGCGGCGGGTGGAGCGACCGCCTCTGGCCAAGGTCAGGTCAGGTCACAGCTCACCGTCGCGCGGACACACTCCTAAATGTCCAGTGGGAGGGAGGAGAAGCTGGGAGGAGGGAGCGGAGTGGCGAATGGGAAGGGGAGAGGGTACAGAAGAAAAAAAGGGGGCAGGGCTGCAGGGGAGCAGCAGCAGGGAGTGGGGTTAGAACAGCAGGAAAAATGGCGACAGAGAGAACAATTACAGACAACAGGGGCACAACACAGTATTGATAGGGGGAGCCACGCGGCGGGTGGAGGGACCGTCTCTGGCCCAGGTCAGGTCAGGTCAGGTCACAGCGCGGACACACTCCTAAATGTTCAGTAGGAGAGAGGAGCAGCTGGGAGGCGGGAGCGGGGTGGCGAATGGGAAGGAAAGAGGGTACAGAAGAAAAAAGGGGGTGGGCCGCAGGGGAGCTGCGGCAGGGTGCGGGGTTAGAACAGCGGGGAAAAAGGCGACAGAGCGAACAATTACAGACAACAGGGGCACAACACAGTAATGATACAAGGCAAAGACTGGCACAAGGAAGCAAAAAAACTGCAGGGAAAAGGAACCTCAGCCGCAAGGGCAGCGGCTGACACGCGGAGTCAGCAAGGTTGACAGGGCGCACTCAGGGGGAGCCACGAGGCGGGTGGAGCGACCGTCTCTGGCCCAAGTCAGGTCAGGTCACAGCTCACCGTCGCGCGGACACACTCCTAAATGTCCAGTGGGAGGGAGGAGCAGCTGGGAGGCGGGAGCGGGGTGGCGAATGGGAAGGGAAGAGGGTACAGAAGAAAAAAAGGGGGCGGGCCGCAGGGGAGCAGCGGAAGGGAGCAGGAAGCGGAGTTAGAACAGCGGGAAAAAATGCGACAGAGCGAACAAATACAGACAACAGGGGCACCACACAGTAATGATACAAGGGAAAGACTGGCACAAGGAAACAAAAAAACTGCAGGGAAAAGGAACCTCAGCCGCAAGGGCAGCGGCTGACACGCGGAGTCAGCAAGGGAGACCGGGCGCACTCAGGGGGAGCCACGCGGCGGGTGGAGCAACTGTCTCTGGCCAAGGTCAGGTCAGGTCACAGCTCACCGTCGCGCGGAGTCATTCCTAAATGTCCAGTGGGAGGGAGGAGCAGCTGGGAGGCGGGAGCGGGGTGGCAAATGGGAAGGGAAGAGGGTACAGAACAAAAAAAAAGGGGGGCGGGCCGCAGGGGAGCAGCGGCAGGGAGCATGGAGCGGGGTTAGAACAGCGGTAAAAAAGGCGACAGAGCGAACTATTACAGACAACAGGGGCACAACACAGTAATGATACAAGGCAAAGACTGGCACAAGGAAGCAAAAAAACTGCAGGAAAAAGGAACCTCAGCCGCAAGGGCAGCGGCTGACACGCGGAATCAGCAAGGGAGACCGGGCGCACTCAGGGGGAGCCACGCGGCAGGTGGAGCGACCTTCTCTGGCCAAGGTCAAGCCGGGTCACAGCTCACCGTCGCGCGGACACACTCCTAAATGTCACACACTCCTAAATGTCCAGTGGGAGGGAGGAGCAGCTGGGAGGTGGGAGCGGAGTGGCGAATAGGAAGGGGAGATGGTACAGAAGAAAAAAAGGGGGGGGGCGCAGGGGAGCAGCGGCAGGGAGCGGGGAGCGGGGTTAGAACAGCGGGAAAAAAGGTGATAGAGCGAACAATTACAGACAACAGGGGCACAACACAGTATTGATACAAGGCAAAGACTGGCACAAGGAAACAAAAAAACTGCAGGGAAAAGGAACCTCAGCTGCAAGGGCAGCGGCTGACACGCGAAGTCAGCAAGGGACACAGGGCGCACTCAGGGGGAGCCACGCGGCGGGTGGAGCGACCGTCTCTGGCCAAGGTCAGGTCAGGTCACAGCTCACCGTCGCGCGGACACACTCCTAAATGTCCAGTGGGAGGAAGGAGAAACTGGGAGGAGGGAGCGGAGTGGCGAATGGGAAGGGGAGAGGGTACAGAAGAAAAAAAGGGGGCAGGGCTGCAGGGGAGCAGCGGCAGGGAGCAGGGAGCGGGGTTAGAACAGCGGGAAAAATGGCGACAGAGCGAACAATTACAGACAACAGGGGCACAACACAGTATTGATAGGGGTAGCCACGCGGCGGGTGGAGGGACCGTCTCTGGCCCATGTCAGGTCAGGTCAGGTCACAGCGCGGACACACTCCTAAATGTCCAGTAGGAGGGAGGAGCAGCCGGGAGGCGGGAGTGGAGTGGCGAATGGGAAGGGAAGAGGGTACAGAAGAAAAAAGGGGGCGGGCCGCAGGGGAGCTGCGGCAGGGTGCGGGGTTAGAACAGCGGGGAAAAAAGGCGACAGAGCGAACAATTACAGACAACAGGGGCACAACACAGTAATGATACAAGGCAAAGACTGGCACAAGGAAGCAAAAAACTGCAGGGAAAAGGAACCTCAGCTGCAAGGGCAGCGGCTGACACGCGAAGTCAGCAAGGGACACAGGGCGCACTCAGGGGGAGCCACGCGGCGGGTGGAGCGACCGTCTCTGGCCAAGGTCAGGTCAGGTCACAGCTCACCGTCGCGCGGACACACTCCTAAATGTCCAGTGGGAGGAAGGAGAAACTGGGAGGAGGGAGCGGAGTGGCGAATGGGAAGGGGAGAGGGTACAGAAGAAAAAAAGGGGGCAGGGCTGCAGGGGAGCAGCGGCAGGGAGCAGGGAGCGGGGTTAGAACAGCGGGAAAAATGGCGACAGAGCGAACAATTACAGACAACAGGGGCACAACACAGTATTGATAGGGGTAGCCACGCGGCGGGTGGAGGGACCGTCTCTGGCCCATGTCAGGTCAGGTCAGGTCACAGCGCGGACACACTCCTAAATGTCCAGTAGGAGGGAGGAGCAGCCGGGAGGCGGGAGTGGAGTGGCGAATGGGAAGGGAAGAGGGTACAGAAGAAAAAAGGGGGCGGGCCGCAGGGGAGCTGCGGCAGGGTGCGGGGTTAGAACAGCGGGGAAAAAAGGCGACAGAGCGAACAATTACAGACAACAGGGGCACAACACAGTAATGATACAAGGCAAAGACTGGCACAAGGAAGCAAAAAACTGCAGGGAAAAGGAACCTCAGCCACAAGGGCAGCGGCTGACACGCGGAGTCAGCAAGGTTGACTTGGCGCACTCAGGGGGAGACACGGGGCGGGTGGAGGGACCGTCTCTGGCCCATGTCAGGTCAGGTCAGGTCACAGCGCGGACACACTCCTAAATGTCCAGTAGGAGGGAGGAGCAGCTGGGAGGCCGGAGCGGGGTGGTGAATGGGAAGGGGAGAGGGTACAGAAGAAAAAAAGGGGGCGGGTCGCAGGGGAGCAACGGCAGGGAGCGGGGTTAGAACAGCGGGAAAAAAGGCGACAGAGCGAACAATTACAGACAACAGGGGCACCCCACAGTAATGATACAAGGCAAAGACTGGCACAAGGAAACAAAACAACTGCAGGGAAAAGGAACCTCAGCCGCAAGGGCAGCGGCTGACACGCGGAGTCAGCAAGGGAGACCGCGCGCACTCAGGGGGAGCAACGCGGCGGGTAGAGCGACCGTATCTGGCCAAGGTTAGGTCAGGTCAGGCGATATGCTTGCTGATACGACCATGTGGTCGTAACACAAGAATCCACCGTACATGTTATGATTGGGTTAGTCATGATTTTAGCAGACGTTAGTTATTGGCAAAAACAGTGGTTTTCACCCAAAACTAACATCTGCTAAAATGCGTGGGCCACCTTGTAAATATTGCAATGTGCACCTCAGCGATATTTACACGATTGTACTGCCCAGTGATTACCCACTTTGCATCTCATTAGAGATGCAAAGGGAGACGCTGAAAAAAGGGTGCTAATATGCGCTAATGCTTTATTAGCACCCTCTTGTAAATAGGGCGTTATTTTTCTCTTCGCTTTTTGGGCTTTAAAAGCCAAAAAAGCGAAGATATCGCCCTTGGAAATATGTCTCTTAACTGCTAACACTTGCACTTATGACAGTCTGTCACATGATGGCACTTTCGTTTTATTTAGAGATGAGTAAAACAATAATTGTTTATTAATTAAATATCTGTTAAAAATAACTAATACCTGCCACCCTAGCCATTCTTTTACCTTTGGGCGCCTCGAATAATTTGAAGTGTCACACTTGTAGGAGTCTGATGGTTAGTAGGTGTGTCTGTACTGTTTGTACTGTCATTGGCAGCACTATCAAGGGCAACTGGTGGTGCAAGCTGCAGTCGCTTCCTGACAAGGACTATGGCAATTAGTTTTTTTTATATATGCAACACTGGACCTAACTCACAAATTGTAATGAAGTAGGTTGCAAATTGAGACTTATTCCAATTATTAGCCATCACAGGAATGGTGGCCTGCAACAGGACAGTCAACAGACTGTATGTTGTCGTCATTAAATTAACCTTATTTTTTTAAAATGCAGCCAATTATATCTCATACCAATTTGCAATTTGGAAGGGATGCCTACAACACACCCCCTTGCAAATTGTGAATCTGTATCCTTTTACAAATCCAATTTGGAAGTTAATAAAATTTACTGGCTCCGAAGATTGAAGTAATGTATTGTAAAAAAAACATTTTTGCCGTTACCAGAAATAAATTGGGCTCTTTGCGACCTCTAAAAGGTTACGTACATCAGACCCTATGTCTGTCTGTTTTTGCAATAATACTAAACACACCAGAATCTCCAGAAACCTGGCTTATCCTTCAGGTTGAAAAACTCTTTTTCTGGGGAAATCCATGGCTATCTAGGACTACTTCGACTTTCCCCCAAAAATATTTCTCACTCTTTTAAAAGACATGCATCTAGAATCTCCTTGTGACCAATTATTGTGGATCCTTTCTCATCACACAACACCTCTGCGGAGAATTTTAAACTTGGGTAGTTTAAATCAGTATTGCAAAAACCCTTGCCCAAACGTTATGTACTAATATTATGCAATTACGAAGCACCTCCTTATGGGAGAAAACAATAAAGAGGGTTAGAAGGAGTGCATACCCTGCCAAGTTATAATATATATATATATATTCATAACTCGCTAAAGACTTCCATTACCAGAATGCAGCGACTGCATACGCCCATCGGGCAGGACTACAAGTTATAAGTAAGAACTTGCCAGCTGCTTCTCCTTATTCCCATCCCGTGAAAAAGTGCGAGAAGGCGCACGAAACGCGTTGGGGGAAATATGGCTGAATCATTGCTGTACCTACCATGCTCCTAACCGATGCCTCCTGGCAGAATAAAGATTTGAGAGTGGGCTTCCAAGTGTCGGGTTCTTTCAATTGGAATATATATATATATATATATATATATATATATATATATATATATATATTCACTGAAAAAACCATAGGTTTCACACCAGTTATAGTTAGGTGGAAATTTTACTCGCATAAAACCATTGAAATTCCCACGTTATAGTTAGTTGGACTCACTATAACTTGCGCGTGCAATGCACTGCTGATGACGTCACATATTACATCACTCATGACATGGTCAGTGACATCAACTCATGACATCACTGATGACATCTCAAATGACATCACTGATGACAACATCCTTATGACAAAGTGGCAGACCTCCTATCAGCATAAAATAATAACCTTTGACACACACATTCAAAAATAGAAACTAACATTTTCTTAAAAAAGGAGAAACCAATACCAATTACAACAACTTATTAGGTAATTCCAACATTTACATACACATCCACTCATTCACCAACAGTTCTATATAGTCACTTATGCATGTACTTACTCATCATATGTACTCATACACCTATACATCCTGTTACACACTAATACTCATCCATATAGTTACTCACACACAAATTCACACATGCAAATAAACTACCAAAAAACCATTTACTTGATTATACTGCTATATATACACCACTACACATACTTCTACAGAAACGGAAACATATTTACTCTCTTAAACAATCAATTATAAAAACACATACTCACTAACCCACCCATACACACAATCATCCACCCATACAGTCTTGCACACATGCTGTCTTCAAAATACATACAAATAGTGAGTCCCTCATTCATGCATTGATACTGATACTCAAAAAAACAACTAATAACCCATATACACACTCATGTAGCTACTCACCAACCCATGCAGCCACTTATACACAAATTGAGACACAGATACAGATATTTAAATATTTAAACATTACTCGCTAATATATGTATTCACTAAGATACATTTAATAAGTCAGTTAACCAATCAATTTTACACACAAAAAACATCCATTTAGACTAAGCATGGGCGGAAAATCCGTTCCGCTCGCGGATTTTGCGGATTTTCGGTAAATTCGCAATCCGCGAACGCTCGCGAATTTACCGAAAATCCGCAAATTCGCACGCAGCGGATTTTTTTTTCTTGGTTATACAATTTTGCGGCGCGCGGCGTTCACTTACCGTCATTCAGCGTTTGCCGAGTTGTTTTTCTCGATATTTTGCGAGTGCTGCGCCATTTTGGATCTTGCTGCGAGATCCTGCGGGAGTTTGGCGACCGCGATTACGTCATCGCGCTCGCCACCTTGCACAGAGAGAGTTTGTCAATGCGAGTACGCCGTGATCACGTATCGTGGGACTTCGCAATTGCGAACTCGTACATGCGGCGAGCAGCAACAATCTCGCACTCGCGAAAATACAAAATTTGCAATTCTGCACAAGAAATCCACCAGCAAGCAGCATAAACCTTCTGAAAATGATGATTTTTATCTGAATAACTCCTCAGGTTGACATTTGCCTGCACTTTTTTTGCAAGGAGTCCATTTTGGGGTGGGGGGGTGGGAGGAAGGAAGTGCCCCACAGTCTCTAACGCCGCACCCTGGAGAAAACATGGAGAAAAAACCCAACCACCGACAACATGGCCACCCTCAAGGCAGCCACCCGCAAACACCACCAACTGATTCGATCCGCCAAGAAATCAGCATTCAAGGATCGTCTCGACAACAACACCCACAACAGCAAGGAACTTTTCAACATCGTCAAAGAATTCACCAACCCCACCGCAGCATCTAACGACATCACTCCCTCCCAAGACCTCTGCGATGCGTTATCCTCCTTCTTCTACAACAAAATTGCCGACATCCACAACAGCTTCGAGAACACTCCCAGCGATCAACCCTCCCCACCCCCCTCAGATCCTACTCCGCCAACTAACAACCTTAGCGCCTGGAACCCAATCACCACCGAAGACACCATACGCCTAATGAACTCAATCCACTCTGGCTCGCCAACCGATCCCTGCCCCCACCACATCTTCAACAAAGCTGACTCCATCATCGCACCCCATCTCCGTAATGTCATCAACTGCTCGTTCAACTCCGCCACCTTCCCAGAAAGCTGGAAACACGCCGAACTCAGCGCCCTCTTGAAGAAACCCACAGCAGACCCCTCTGAACTTAAAAACTACCGACCCATATCCCTCCTCCCTTTCCCCGCCAAAGTCATTGAGAAAGCCGTCAACAGCCAGCTCGCCGCCTTACCTGAATCCAACAACTCCCTCGATCCATCTCAATCCAGATTTCGAGCCAAACACAGCACCAAAACCGCCCTCATTGCAGCGACAGACAACATCCGAATACTACTGGATAACGGAGAGACAGCGGCCCTCATTCTACTCGACCTCTCCGCCGCTTTCGACACAGTCTGCCACAGCACCCTTATACAACGCCTCAGCAACATCGGCATACAAGGAAAAGCCTTGGGCTGGATCATCTCATTCCTCTCCGGGAGAACTCAAAGAGTCCAACTCCCCCCATTTAACTCAGAGGCCACTGAAGTCATCTGTGGAGTACCACAAGGATCACCATTCAGTCCCACCCTCTTCAACGTTTACATGAGCCCACTCGCATCCATCGTGCGCCAACACAACCTCAACATCATCTCTTACGCCGACGACACCCAATTAATCCTTTCCCTCACCAAAGACCCTAACATCGCCAAAACCAATCTTCACGAAGGCATGAAAGTAGTAGCCGAATGGATGAAACATAACCGCCTAAAACTCAACTCAGACAAAACGGAGGTGCTCATCCTAGGATCTTTCCCCTCTGCCTGGGACGACTCTTGGTGGCCTTCCGCTCTGGGCACAGCACCCACACCCACAGACCACGCATGTAACCTTGGCTTCATCCTAGACTCCTCTCTCTCGATGTCCAGACAGGTCAACGCAGTCTCATCCTCCTGCTTCAACGTACTTCGCATTCTCAAAAAGATCTTCCGCTGGATCCCCCTCGAGACAAGAAAGACTGTCACCCACGCACTGGTCACGAGTCGACTGGATTATGGTAACACACTATACGCCGGAATCACAGCAAAATTACAGAAAAAACTCCAACGCATCCAAAACGCATCAGCGAGACTCATATTGGACATCCCTCGCCAAGATCACATCACCGGACACCTAAAAGACCTCCACTGGCTTCCCGTCAACAAAAGAATCACGTTCCGTCTTCTCACCCACGCACACAAGGCCCTCTACAATCTAGGACCCGAATGCCTCAACACTCGACTGTCCTTCTACAAACCCACCCGTCAACTAAGATCGTCCAATCAAGTCCTCGCCGCAGTCCCACGCATCCGAAAATCCACCATGGGTGGCAGATCCTTCTCCTTCCTGACTGCCAAGACCTGGAACTCACTCCCCACTCACCTCCTCCTTACTCAAAACCACATCTCCTTCAGAAAATAACTTAAAACCTGGCTATTCGACAAATAATGAACCCCTTCCCCAAGCGCCTTGAGACACTCTGGGTGAGTAGTGCGCTATATAAATGCCCGAACTTGAACTTGAACTTCCTGTTCCTGTCCAGCAGGCTCCTCCCAGTGCTTTGTCCATCTCCTGGTCACTTTTCATTTGGATCTGGAGCTGGAAGGATTACTTTTTTTGGATGCTGCTGGATATTTGGATTTGAGGCCTTTTTGACTTTCTTTGGATCACTTTTTGATTAGAAATTTCACAAGTAAGTTTGTTTGGGGCATTACAGTTGCTGCAACTACAATTTTGTAATTTTCAATTTTTGGGCTGTTGTTGGGGCCTTTTGCCCAGGGGTACTCAGTGGTGGGTAGACTGAGTCTTTCTGTGGGGTCTCTTTAATAAAAACATCATGGAGGGCCTGGATGGCTTAGGATTGTGCTGATTTTTCTGTGATTTTCGTTTTTATGGGCTGTTGTTGTGGCCTTTTAACCAGGGCTAGTGAGTGGTGCATGTGCCTAGTCTTTCTGTGGGGTGTCTTGAATTTAAACATCATGGAGGGCCTGGATGGCATGGGATTGTGCTGATTTTTCTGTGTTTTTCGATTTTTTGGGGTGTTCATGGGGACAGGCCATGTGGCTGGCGGCCATTTTGAGTGCTGCTACAGGCCCTGGCCATGTGCTGGGAGGGAGGGGGCCATTTTGAATGCAGGCAGTGTTCTTAGGTCTGCAACCATTTTGCCTAGCTTTCAACCTTTATGCCCAGGGGCACTGAGTGGTGCATAGGCCTAGTCTTTCTGTGGGGTGTCTTGAATTTAAACATCATGGAGGGCTTGGGATTGTGCTGATTTTTCTGTGATTTTCGTTTTTGTGGGCTGTTGTTGTGGCCTTTTCACCAGGGGTAGTGAGTGGTGCATGTGCCTAGTCTTTCTGTGGGGTGTCTTGAATTTAAACATCATGGAGGGCCTGGATGGCATGGGATTGTGCTGATTTTTCTGTGTTTTTCGATTTTTTAGGGTGTTCATGGGGACAGGCCATGTGGCTGGGGGCCATTTTGAGTGCTGCTACAGGCCCTGGCCATGTGCTGGGAGGGAGGGGGCCATTTTGAATGTAGGCAGTGTTCTTAGGTCTGCAACCATTTTGCCTAGCTTTCAACCTTTACGCCCAGGGGTACTGAGTGGTGCATAGGCCTAGTCTTTCTGTGGGGTGTCTTTAATTTAAACATCATGGAGGGCTTGGGATTGTGCTGATTTGTCTGTGATTTTCGTTTTTTTGGGCTGTTGTTGTTGCCTTTTCACCAGGGGTAGTGATTGGCGCATGTGCCTAGTCTTTCTGTGGGGTGTCTTGAATTTAAACATCATGGAGGGCATGGGATTGTTCTGATTTTTCTGTGTTTTTGGGGTGTATAACTGAACTGATGTTCCTCTGTCTTCCATTGCTTTTAGGTGCACAAGACTCAAGAGAACCACCAGTGCCAGGAAGAAGTCCTGCAGCGGTGTGTGTGTGCAGCATAACGTCACGGGACGTCACGTCTGGCCACAGACAACTCTGCAACTCGTGCAACTGCGGCCTGCTGTTCTGACTTGCTCTGAAGAAGATGGCCCCAAAAAAAGTTCCCCGTAGCTCCTCTAGCAAGAAAGTTGCCAGTAAGCAGCAGAAGAAGCAAGTTACCAAGGAGACTGGTGTGCCGCCCGCCACGTTTTTTGGGAGTAAAAAAAAAAGTACGCCTGCAGCAGCAGCGGGATCTGCTGGGGACCAAGCTGGGAGCAACACCCCCGCTCCATTGGGCTCAGTGCCACCACCACCACCACGCCAACTTATGTCCAAGCCCTTGAGTGCTGCAGAGGCACTTAGTCTAGTTGTTCAATCACCATCGACCAGTGATGTTGGCTCATCGCAAGAAAGTAGCAGCAATGTCCCTGAATCAACACAGGTTGTTGTAACTCATCTGACGAGTGTTGAACAACCACAGCCGCAACAACAACCACATGTGCAAGTACAAGCCCAAGTACATGTGGAAGGAGAGGCAGCGCAAGGAGATGCGCAAGCAGAGGTGCATGGAGGGTCACAAGTGCCCATAATAGTTGTTCCTCCCGAAGTAGGGGCACATCAGGAAATCGACAATCAAGGCGAGGTATCATTTGAGGAAGCCACTCCTCCTGATTATCATTCATTGTCTTCCACACCCCTAGCAAGGAAGAGATCAAGGGTGAGGTCTACATCTTCTTCAAGCCCACCTCCTTCTGATGATACGGATCTAAATTGGGAACCATCACTGCCGTCTGAGAGTGAGGCACACCATGATCTGACAAAGGTAGTTAAGCGTAAAAGGAAGGTCGTCGAAAGACTCATAGTTATGGAGTGTGATGAGACTCAACAAGAAGTGGCGGATACTCCTGCTGATGAAGACTCTCACGACGACGACGCAGTCATCATAAAGGTCACTGCAGCCCCAGCGGGCATGCAGCAAAAAGACATTTTGACCCTAGCCCGAGAAGCTGCTGAGCGTGATGATGTTGTCGACGAGTAGGCAATGGAAGAAACACCACAATTATTGGAGTTAACTAGTGCACCAACACCTACCGCTTCCATATTTCTTACTCGCCTGAAGGGACCTCCATCCACCTCCACCTAAATTAGTGGTGGTGAAAGCGCAAAACGTACTGAAGTTCGGCAATCCACATCCTCCACTTCATCTGGCATTAGCAGCAGGACCACCACCACCAGTATCACCGCCTCCTCCGGCCCCCAAAGACATTTCAAGTCCGCAGTTTGGGACTTCTTTAGTGTTTGCCCAAAAAAGGAAAACCTCGCCATTTGTAGCATTTGTAAGTTGGCAGTTAGTCGTGGTAAGTTTGGTTCCAACTATGGTACCGGAGGCCAGAGAGGTCATCTTGAAAGAAAGCACCCTGTCAAATGGTTTGCGCACCTACAGGCGATCAAGGAAGCCCGAATTGCACGTAATGAAAACGTTCATGTTTCATCTGATGATGACGAGGAGGAAGAAGACGTGTCAAACACTTCACTTCCACCCGGTACCCCTGTCAGCAGCACACCCCATGTGAGCCACACTAAGAGTGTGGGAGAGAGTAAGACAGCAATGCGAAAAAGTTCATCAGCGAGCGTAACTGGGTCGAAGAAATCATCATCATCATCATCCCGTAAATGCTTGGTCCAGGGCAACATTAAAAAGATGTTGTTTACAGAAGCGCAATATGAACGCAACCACCCACTGACGCGTCTGTATAACACTAAGCTGGCTAAAATTAGTGGCAGCGCTCTGCCCTAAATGGAAGGTTCCTAGCCGGTTCTATTTTGCCAGAGTTGCGGTTCCAGCACTACATGAAGATGTGCTGGAGGTGATTGGGGCAGCTTTGCAGAAGAGTGCTGTTCACACTATACATCTGACAACAGACATGTGGACCAGTGGCGCAGGCGCTGATTACATGTGCATCACTGCACACTGGGTCTCTTTTTCAGGGGTTAAAGCAAAGCTAAACGCAGGTGTTGACCCGGACCAAGTTTTTAAAGCTGCTCGGAAACATGCAACACTAGCCATGTTTGGCTTGGAGAAACGTCACACAGCACAAAACATTTTGGTTGAGTTTAACACAAAGGTCCTTCACTGGCTGTCCCCAAAAAAACGCCAGGTTGGTTATGTTTCCACGGATAATGGCGCCAATGTAGTTAAGGCCATGGAGCTGGGTCACTATTTCAGAGTGCCGTGTTTGGCGCACTGTATAAATCTGGTTGTTAAAAAATTCTTGAGTGATAAAGACAGTCCAGTGTACGAGGTAGTGGACACCTGCCGAAAAATGTGCAACCATTTCAGCCATTCTTTTAAGGCCGGGAAGCATCTGAGGAGCCTGCTACATGAACGTTGAATGCCAGTGAAAGCACTCATCCAGGAGGTGGCAACACGTTGGAACTCAACCTTCTACATGCTTGAGCGTCTGTATGAGCAGTATACGGTACTCGATCACTATTTCTTAAAACAGGGTACAGCTCACAAGGACCTGAGGATGGATGCGGCGCAATGGGAAATAGTTAAAAGCCTGACAGACATGCTTCGTCCTTTTGAGGTCTTCATGCGTGCAGTCAGCAAGGAGGACTGTAATTTGGGAAAAGCTATCCCATTGTTGTACATGCTGGAGCACCAACTGAAGGTGGTGTCTTTTGTGTTTCAAAAAAATGAAAAAAACCAAGACCCTTTTGTTTTGGCGGAGAAATTATTAGAGCGCCTACAAGGTGATGAACGTCTTAAAATGATCCACTCAGAACAGCATTACATTTGTGCTACTATTCTGGATCCACGCTACAAAAAGGAGCTGGCAGGCTGAGCATTCTTTCCTTTTGCTGATGAAGATGTTACAAAGTACAAACGTTGGCTAGCCTTGTCAGCCAAGAGGTTTGAAAGAGAACGGCTCATTGAAGGAAAAGGCAGTACATCAGCATCAGCAGGCCATCCCCAGTCAAAACAATCCACTTCTGCACCTGTGGCACAAGTGACCTCTCAGCCGTTAAAGACACCGGCAACCGGATCATCTGCACCAGACACAACAGTAACATTGGATGCTGAAGAGGATTGGCTACCTCTGCATGGGTTTGGTTCTCAAAAGGTCACAGCAACAGCTAAGCAAAGTGGAGGAACCTTGGAGGAGGACCTTGAGTCGATGGTGCAGGACTATCTGAATGACTCAACAGAGGTCTATGTTAATGCTGACCGCTCAGACGTGGGTCCTAGGCACTCCACACCACTGTTTTGTTTGCCATTGGCGTATTGGCATGGGAAAAAAGAATTGTGGCCACAGCTCTCCAACCTGGCTTTAAACTACTTGTCTTGCCCACTCGCAATCGTGTCTTCTGAACGTGTTTTCAGTGCTGCTGGTGGCATTGTAACTCCCAAACGGAGCCGCCTCTCGCCCCAAAATGTGGAGAGGTTAACAATGATCAAGATGAATCAGCACCTCATACCACCAGATTACAAAGTACGAGAAAGCACGCCGGATGAAGACGAGGTGGACAGCAACGTAGATGAGGGAATTTATTCTCTGTTAGGTGACACTGAGCTCACCCTGCCTGAATTCGCAGAGTATGATGACAAAGCCTTATTCTTATTCCTGGACCCTGACACCGAGCCCTGAAAATGAGACAATGAATCAATAACTTTCTTTTTCGTCCTTATTCACTTTTATTCCTGTGTGTCTGTCTTTCTTTGTTGTGCACAGTTAATATAATTCAAACTTTAATCACCTAATCACAAAAACAAGCCCATCAGCAGAACTTTCTTCACTTGTTTGCTTATTGATTTGAAGGTGCCGCAGCCTGCATTCCTCAGGTTCACAAGTTCAGAAGAACATGCTCCTCTATCCTCCTCCTCCAGACTCCTATTCCCATCAAAGCAAAGGGCTGGATTACGCCCAATGAAGAAAGACTCAGCATTTGTGGGGGTGTTCTACTTCTTTGCGGGTGAGTTGACGGCTCTGGGGCCATTGCTGGGAAGCTCTAATACCGGATAAAAGTGGTTTGGACCAAATCGGAGTCGGAATTTTTTGTGTGTTTTTGCTGACTTGCTTGCCTTTGAGGTGCTCTTTGGGGGGGTTCCTGTGTTTGTGGGTGAGTTTTGGGGTCTGGGAGCACTGCTGGGACAGTCTAATCTTGATTGCATTTGCTTTTCAAGTAATCCGTGGTGGAAAACTGGAGTTATGGCCTAGCTGCACAGCGCATTTGGACCGAAGGCCGAGAAATATTGTAAGTATGAGATTTTCCTTTTTGGCTGTTTGGGGGTGTTGTGCTTTTTGGCGGGTGGGTTGGCGGGTCTTGGGGCATTCCTGGGAAGGTCTAATACCGGATAGAAGTGGTTGGGACAAAATCCACGCAGAATTATTTTTTTTGCTATTTCTGACATTTTGCTCAATGTAGCATTTTCAGGGGCCGGTTTGGGGGGCTTCCTGGTGTTTGTGGGTGGGTTTCGGGGTCTGGGAGCACTGCTGGCTATGGATACTTTATTTTGCAAGAGGTTTGAAGCAAATCCATGGTGGCAGAGGGGAGTAAGGGCCTAGCTGCAGAGCGCGCGCAGAGTGATTTGGGAAATTGGCAAGAAAATGACTAAGTCCCCATTTTTGTACTTTTGCTTTTTGGCTGTTTGGGGGTCTTCTACTAGTTTTCTCCTGGGTTGACGGCTCTGGGGCCATTGCTGGGAAGCTCTAATACCGGATAAAAGTGGTTTGGACCAAATCGGAGGCGGAATTTTATTTGTGTTTTTGCTGACTTGCTTGCCTTTGAGGTGCTCTTTGGGGGGGGTTCCGGGTGTTTGTGGGAGAGTTTTGGGGTCTGGGAGCACTGCTGGGACAGTATAATCTTGATTGCATTTGCTTTTCAGGAAATCCGTGGTGGAAAACGGGAGTTATGGCCTAGCTGCACAGCGCGTTTGGACCGAAGGCCGAGAAATATTGTAAGTATGAGATTTTCCTTTTTGGCTGTTTGGGGGTGTTGTGCATTTTGGCGGGTGGGTTGGCGGGTCTTGGGGCATTCCTGGGAAGGTCTAATACCGGATAGAAGTGGTTGGGACAAAATCCATAAGGAAAAGCCTTTTGGCAAGTTTTGTAACTTAGGGTTCGTTAGGGTTAGCCCTAGCAGCAGGATTGCATGTGTTTTGGGGTGTTCTAGATTTTTGCAACTGAGTTCTGGGGTCTTAGAGCACTCGTGAGAATGTGTAATTTTGGTTGCAAGTCATTTGAAGAAAATCCATGGTGGGAAAGGGGGGATTTGGCATAGTTAAAGAAAGCCTTTGCCACTATTCTTAACTTAGGGCTCGTTAGGGTTAGCAGTATTTCTATTGCATGTGTTTGGGTGGGGGGGTTTTCGAGTCTTGGAGCGATGCTGGCTATGGATACTTTTGCTTGCTTGCAAGTTGTTTGAATACAATCCACGGTGGGTAAGGGGGTATTTGGGCCTACTTTTAATTTCAAAGTATGTTTTGTCACCAGTTTTCTGCTAGGCCTCGTTTTTAGAGATCTGATTGGGGGTCTTCTACATTTTTGCGCCTGGCTTTAGTAAGGGTGTGGGTGGGAGCACTGCTGGGAAGGTCTAATTTTGTTCTAAAACACAGTTTACAGTACACCTAGCTTGAGGGGAAAGATCCGCTAAATTAATTTGCCCATACTTATTTATCCTTCAAAAAGTGACTCAGACAGAGTACGCACTTTCAAAAATATTGTACTGTCTATTAGGAAAATCAAAGTGTGACTTTTTGTACTACACGGCGTACATACCTTATATTTATTTATCAGTGGTGTTGTAATATTATATCACTTCCTGTTTTTCGTTCAATAATTACAGGCCGGGTTTCAGTCTGTGCAATGGGGAAAAAAGGATGGAGTCAGGCTTCATATTAGCTAGCCGCAATTCAGCATCCGCCAGGCAGGCAGTGGACAGGGTGTCTTCTGGTCACCAACATTGATGGACGAAGCGTCAGCTGGAATGGAGGAGTGCCGCTAATAAGAGGAATTGTTTGCTGCATGCAACTTACTTACCAAATTCAACAGGACAACTACAACAACATACAGATACAGTATCCATTGTTTTCTTCTATGAGTGTGACTGCATTTCTTGGATCTCTCTCTGCTTCTAAATTGATCCCTACAGCCATTCTATAGGTGTTACTTCGGCTATTTTTTAAACCTAATTTAATGTAGCCCTGTACTGTCGCATTCTGTCATTCACGGTTGTCGAAAGTACTACTTACTTTTCAGTAACAATGCATTCAGTAGCGCATGCACTTCCTTTATGTCACGTAAAAGATTTATGGTTAGCTTTGTACCCAAAAATTTCTTTATGTTCAATTATTGTTTGTCCATGCTGTGCTTTTTTTTTCTCTCAACAAAACCTACCCAAAAAGGAACCCCCATTCCCATCCATTTTACAAACCCTAACCCTCTACCCCCGGGCTGTGTGGTTTTGCTTGATGTGTGACTAAATGACATCAATAATTCCACACACTTGCTGGGGAGGATAAGGTCATAGCAACAGGCTGGTGAAGGAATCTGAGGATATATTCTAGACTTACTCAGCTTCAGTACTATTTCTTGTAGTAGTAGCCAATGTCAAAGAAATCCAACACAAGTACAAGTTATACTATCAATACTTTACCATTTGTTAGGCTACATTGTGGCACTGTTCTAGGGTACTGTCACCTGCTACATTCTCTATCGTACCGTTGTAATGCTACAGTAAGGACAAACCAGGTTTCATTTTCTTTTTTTCCATAGGCATGCAACTGTCACTGTGTCACACCACTAGTACCACCGCAATGAGGAGGAAATTTCATCCGCCCTGGATTGCCAACCTTAATCGCCATTTCCCGTGGAGCCAGCCCTGGGCCTAGCCCTACTTTCAAACACAAATTACAGGTAAGATAAGCGTTTGGTTGGAGGTAGTACAATGGAGTATTAGGAGAGACGAGAGATTGACGGTAGTACTACTAAAGTCCTAGGACTATTCAGGAAAACATTTACTGTTAAACCCCCACCCACCAGACTCAAAAGCAGTAAAAAACAGGTATGGTCAGATAAAGTTTCAAAAAGTATATTTTTATAGCCCTAACAAAATAATCTCCCGCAAGACCCTCCCTAACCCCAACGATTGTCCTTCAAAAGTCCCCAAAAAACCCAACTCCCAATTCCCACCCCCCAAAAGTCTCTAAAAAAGGGGCAAGGGACACTACGGCAGGGTGCTGTTGACTTTAGCGGCCAGGGCATCATGCTCCTTGCGGAGGGTGGCATGGTCGAAGCGGAGGCCCTCCACCAAGTTCTTATAGCTTAGGACCTCCTGCTCCAGGTAGGACACTCTGAGGCACAAGCGGTGCTGGCGTGCCTTGCAAATCCTGTGGGGGGCAGCTGCTGTCTTTGCTGCTCTGCGGTGGCGGTTGGCTTTGGTAGCCCGGCTCCGTACCGCTGGAGCACTGCGCTGGCTGGCAGCCCGTGGGGGCACGGAGGAGGATGCAGCTGTCCCAGTGGATGTTGTTGTTGTACCGGTAGACTGCGTCTCCTCCTCCTCCAGGGCCACCAGCCGCCAATATTCGGCCACAGTGGCATCCAGCCTCCGTTGCCGGGCCATTATAGCCAGCTCCCTCCTCCTTGATGGTCTCTTTGATTTGGGAGGAGCAACTATATGAAGAAAGAAAGACATAGTCTGTAACCAATGCTCCTTAAGATTAACACAAAATGATTGAGCAGAAAGTTGTGTCACAGTAGAAGTAGCAAATTGAAAGCACAGTACATAACTATTGAGGACAGTATTTATGTAACCTCCGACTTCTTCATCCTTGCTCTAACATTAGTGGGAGTTTAAGGAACAAATTCTACAAGCACTATGGACTTCCATTACAGTCGACTATGACAGTACACCAGTCTTATTCTTCTTCTTCTGTCTTGTTTAGGAAAATTAGTATGTTATCTTATGCAAGCCGGCATAATGCCAGCGCAGTGAACTTGCACCCGAGAAAAACAGACGCACACCATGATGAGTGAGACAGACTTGCGTTACTGTACCAGTCCAGTACATGCAGGTGTTGAAGCTCTTACTTTTCTATTACGGGTGGCACTGAGAATACTCTGTTAAAAGGGCTACTGCTTAATTAATTTAGCTTTCACCCTATAGTGCAAATGAGTATTAGAAAAGGAAAATGAAGAAGCTAAATAATCTGATTATCTATCACTTCACATGGGATGTATTTGATGACATATGGGATGACTTTAGGTGCTTTGCTTATTTTTGAGTGAACAGTGATACACCCACACATGAATGACGTACTACTACTAAACTAAAGTTATTAAGAGAGATAGGGAGTGTCCACCGTAATAACCGGATATATGCTGTGCTTGCAGTTGCAATACAAACTACTGCTACTCTTCATGGTAGTATTTGGACAAAATTACAACTTCTTTTCCTTGCCTTTCCTACAATGAAACGGACGTGCGGGTGCGGTATTACATGCTCTTCAAAGTAACACTTAGTTCATCCAGTGACCGTCTACTTTCTCTAGATACACATATGCTATCTAAGAGTCAGATAGTACCATGATCCAGGCATCCATCCATTCAAAGTATATGCACACATACAGTTTCTGTTTCACCCACCCAGGCTGTTCTCCTTCCACCCATCCTTGCTTCATCATTCACCCAGCCATGCACCATACCATATTCTTTCCTTCCCAGCCACCTCGGGGACCAAGCAAACACATATCATTCTTCTTTGCCAGTCATCATTACATTTCTCGTCCTTCCACACTTACTTACACCCTTCTTTCGCTTTTCGTTCATCCCATCCATCAAGTTCATCTCAGATCTGATTGGGATTCTTCTCGCCAAAAACTTCACAGCTAAGTCGAAGTACATTTAGAGGAGGCTACTACCTGGTTGATTTATAATACACCCATGCAGAAAGCACACTCTGCAGTCTTCAATCTCAATAAGTAAGGAATATATAGCTTACCTCTGCCCGCCACCACCGCGTTATCCCTCACAGGATTGTCCGGCACTTCCACCGCCTCCTCCCCAGACTTGTTCCCCTCGTCCAATGCCACCACCTCCGCGCTGGCCCCTCCTCCAGATGTTCCACCTACAAAGTACATTTAATAATGTTAGAATACACCACTCACTACTATATAATATTTGGTCTAGGAGGAAGAAAGAAATGTGAAAAAAACAGAATACAATGTAATAATTTGTGACTGTCTACTCTAAAGTAAAAATGTCCCTTTTTCCAGGGAAGGCTGTTGTCTTGCTGCACTTTTTGGCACAACAGAAGAATGCTTGCTTTTTATTTTTAACACGCACCACTTTTTCTCCTAACAGCAGAAGCTTGACTTCTAAGAACACGAGCAGGATCAAGTTCAAACCAGGTGAGAGCTCGGCTCGACCACAAGAAATGTGTCCAATTAATCGTCAGCACTAAGCACTTTTCCATTTTCAGTTAAACGTTTACTTATATGACAAACTTGATTTTAATAAATGTGTTTAATTTTAATAAAGCTTTTAAACTTAAATAGACTCTGTGGTTTTTGGTCCTCCAGACTAGAGTGGATGAGCTAAAGGTTGTGGAATTTTTGCAAGCATGAGTCCGTGCCTCTGACATCATTGGGGATCAATCATCGGTGACTTTGGGAGCTAAATGACTCTGCCACACTATCTAGTCAGTAAGGAGATTGGGGGTTCAACTACAAAGTCTGTTATCACTGAGGTATGTGGAAAGTCTAACAGCACCTATTATAATTGATAAGCTAAGCAATGCATTATTTAGTGTCCATAGTTCTGTTTGTGCAGATTTGTCCCTGCAACAGTAGTAGAATGGATTGTCCTACTATCCAAACCAAAAGTAAAGTAGTATCTTATTCTTTCTTGGTGATCATTCACCTTTTTATTGTTGGCAATTGTCAAAGCATAAACATTTAGGAGACTTGAAAAGTCATTATGGACAATCCCAGAGGACTGCACTCAGTGCATAGAGCTATTGCTGACTAGAATGGGAGTCCAATGGAATTGCCAAATGTGCAATCTTAGTTAGCTACACAGACAGACTAATAAGAATAATCTAGTAATACCACAGGGAGTCATAGTCGAGGCAGGATAATAATTTGAATCCAGTCTACAAGAAGATCAAAGACGATTTAGAAAAAATCGAATGAGGAACGCTAGGAAAAAATAAGTACTCTATATTAAAATTAAAACTTACTGGGGCCAGCAAAGGAGCCCTCGCCTGCCCGATCCTGGCCTGCATCCTGAACAGCACCCTCCTCCTCCTCCTGTGTCCTCTTGCCCCTGGGGGGAGCTGATGTACAACATGAAAGAAAGTAAGACCAGAAAACATGGATGATATTTGTCAACCAAATCAAACATTTCAAAAGAACAATAACAAAATATTTTGGCGAAATAGCAAATAGACAACTATTCCACGGGATATATTATTGACCGATCTCATGTGGTGTACTACGTTATTAGTATTGCTTGATTTGCGGACCGTCGAATTGGAAACTTCTTATGTAACTCACTAAACAAAGTACTAAAAAGGTTTGCCTAGGATTGGCAGGCAGCAGTCCGCAGCACGCGAAGTGACAGACAAAGTCCATCGTGATTGCAGATCAGCGACAACACTAAAGTTTCCTACTACATTAACCAGTCATTAAAATACTCAAACTATCAATCCACCACCACTATTTCTTCTTATCGCCATGTGTACAAAGGAAGGACTGGACTTGAGTCTTTAGGGGCTGATTTAGAAGCCCCATGCGGCTCTTTTGCTCCATTGTTGCGTGACTTTTGTGACGCAGTGGCAGAACAAAAGAGGCGCAATGGTGCGGCGTATATTAACAACGTGACGCATATGGGAGATGCATCACGTTGAAAAGCCCTGCGCCATCAGGGGGCGTTCCGGTGCAAGGGAGGGCGTTCCTGCGCAGGAACGCATCCTAAAAGTGGCTGAGGGAAATCTACAAGATTTCAATCACTCACTTTAACGACAATGATGCGTGACTCAAACCCTGCGCCTGCTTGAAGCAGACGTACGGCTTGACGCAGCATTGGGGAGATTGGGCACCCCAGAGCATTGATGGAGCTGCACCATCGTTGCGACGCAACTCCAGCAATGCGCCGCCTTTACGGCACAGATGCGTAACGCTTTAGTGACATTTTGGGCCCATGGTGCGCCGCATTGTAAGTACGGCGCACCATGGGTGGTGGTGGCGTGGTGCACAATTACTGGCGCATCCCTGCTACTTTGCAGGGATGCGCTGGTAATTAAAAATCTGAACCTTAGTGTCTAGCATTACGCAGTTCTTTAAACTACACTCATGCATAATTTCACAGGCCAATGAAATGAACACAAAATCGAAAACAAATGAGCATAGTAGCAACACTACTGAGAAGGAGAGCAGTGCACCTGAAATGCACAGAAGATTTTGAAATATAATTTACCTACAATGTAATGAGCAGCATTATTGCTCTTGGTAAAAAACAAAAATGTGCAATATAATAACACACATAGCAGGAGAAAACAGAGTAGTAAAGAAATAGCTACTACTACTCACCAAGCCCGGGGATCTCAAGGCCAAGCAGGTCGAGCAGATCTCGTTCACGGTCCAGGACATCCGTCCAGCGGTGGGTGGCCTGGTTGTAGGTGCGCCGGACCCGGGAGTGGTGGTACATGGCGTGGCACACCTTCTCCCACCGCTTCCGGCGCTCCCGGATCCCATACCCGACACCGATCCTGCCGCCTGCCATGATGGTCCTGGGGAGGCGGCACTGAACATAAAAAATTAGTGCGGCCACCTCCTCCGGGCTAAAGATCTCCCGGGGTACGACCTGCTCCCCCCTCAAACGCCCGCACGGGAGTCGGGCACGGGGTGCGGGACCCTTCCCCTTCTCGGGATGCTTCCCGGCTCCCTTCACCATGGTCTGGGCAGAAAGGAAGCTAAATAATAAAGAAAATAGAATAGGGAAGAGAAGAAAAGTAAAGAGTTGAAAAAAGTAGTTTAAAATTAACCAAAAGTAGCAGAAAACACAAAAATATAGAGCAAGAAAAATAGAGAGATAGATATAAGTAAAATAGATTAAAAAAAACTTCAAACAAGCAAAGGATGGCAGAGATACAGAGAGGATACCAAAAGCATGCCCAGAACCATAGCAATGAATGAGAAACAAGATGGCCGCGCCCGTTCACGACCGCGCGGGTAAGTTCGCGCGAGTTTTGCCTCGCGAACACTCGCAAAATTGTACTGGCAAGGCGCACACTTTGCGAGATTACACTTTGCGCCCGGAAACGGAAATACGTCATGCAAACAGAATGGCCGCGCCCTTGAACGACCGCGAGGGTAACTTCGCGGCTTGCGCTACAAGCGGCTCGCGAAAACGCACAAAACCTTGCAAACTAACACGCCGCAAAAAAACAAATCGCATATTCGCACGAATTCGCGCCTTCCGAATCCGATCTCGCGCGTGTTCGCGCCCCGCGAATCCCACGAAATTGCAGAAAAACGAGTTTTGCAAAACTGAAAGCACTCAGCAGGTGCAAGAGTTCAAACTCATCATTAGTAACCATTCCCTGTAGTGCTTCCTGACTGGGGCCCCTCCAGAGTTCAGTTGCTAGTTGCAACAATTGTATGACCCTGCTCTGACCCTCACAGCAGGCTCATAGAATAGCTACAAGTAGGCCACAAAGGTCCTGGAAAAAAAATTGCACTGCAACAGAAAGCAAATTATTGATAAGGAAGCAGGTGCCAGACCTGGAATTTTAAAACAGTGACACATTAATAAACTAACCCCAAATTAATTCATGTCAGTTGAAGCAGGGCAGGTGTGCTTGCTTTTCCCCCCCATAATCTACAGTGATGATGAACCAGAGGGTGGCATTGATGTAACAGAGGGTGGCATGGGTGAAACAGAGGGTGGCAGTGGTGAAACAGAGGGTGCTGGGAACCTGTGATGATGAACCAGACGTAGAAACAATATAGTCGCGACCGTTGCGAGCCGACAAGTAAGTTCGCAATTGCGAACTGGTACCAAACCCTCGCAAACTGGCAGAAACCCTTGCGAACACAAAAAAAAACAAATCCGCAAATTCACGAGAATTCACAGATTTTGCAGATTGCGAGTACGCAAATTCGCAAAATTCGCGAATGCCAGATTCGCAAAATTCGCCCATGCTTAATTTAGACATTTATTTACCCATTTATTCTTCCATCAACCTTTAGATATACATATATAAAAGATATTTATTTTTCAGAAAGATACACATTCACTGGGCGATGTCATCAGTGATGTCATTTGAGATGTCATCAGTGATGTCATGAGTGATGTCACTGACCATGTCATGAGTGATGTAATATGTGACGTAATCAGCAGTGCATTGCACGCGCAAGTTATAGTGAGTCCAACTAACTATAACGTGGGAATTTCAATGGTTTTATGCGAGTAAAATTTCCACCTAATTATAACTGGTGTGAAACCTATGGTTTTTTCAGTGAATTTAATAGGTTTTTTAAATGCTAATTCCTAACTATAACTGGTGTGAAAAACCTTAGTTTTTTTCAGTGAATATATATATATATATATATATATATATATATATATATATATATATATATATATATATATATATATATATATATATCAAATTTCTATGGCAAAATGAAACCCCTCATTTTGTTCCTTTTCAAATTAAATGTATTAAGTGTTACCACTTTATTCCAATCAAGATGACTTCAGGTGTGCCATACTTTTTTCATAAGTGAGACTGTTAGCGTTCTAGTTGTTCTTTAGAACACTCTGGGACATTCTGTCATTGGGCTATAGTTGGGCTACATCTGGCTGATATTTGGGCTACATTTGGGCTCTTTTGTCTCTGGTGGCCATCTTGGGAGACTGCATATCAGAATTTTTTTTAATGAAATATAAGAGTATTTGAGAAGTCACTCAAATTGTGCCCTAATTTTTCTTTCTTCAGCACTAATCATAATTTCTATGGCAAAATGAACCCCCTCATTTTGTTCCTTTGCAAATTAAATGTTTTAAGTGTTAACACTTTATTCCAATCAAGATGACTTCAGGTGTGCCATACTTTTGTCGTAAGTAAGACTGTTAGCGCTCTAGTTGTTCCTTCGAACAATCTGGGACATTCTGTCATTGGGCTATAGTTGGGCTACATCTGGCTGATATTTGGGCTACATTTGTTTTTTTTGTCTCTGGTGGCCATCTTTTGGCTACATTGGGCTACATTGGGCTACATTTGGGCTCTAACATATATATAGCCCAATGTAGCCCAATATATATTTTTTCAAAGTAAATTTTCGTAAAAACCACTGGAGCACATATCTTGAGACATAGCAAAGGCACATCGGGCTACCAGTCCCTACAATTTTGCCACATTTGGTGCAAATCCATTCAGCCGTTCGGGCTAAAAGTGAATTCGACCGCCCTATGAAAATTAACATGGGGAAAACATATTTTGGGACCCCCCTTTTATCTCGGCCCCCGCTTGACGAATCCCCCCCATCGGAGCTCAGCGAGGCAAATTTGAGGAATTTTTCAGGCAGATTCGTCAACTGACGCCAAAGTTACTCACAATAGAATTTTGAGATTTTGCATTGAAAAAAATCTTAACTATAACTACCTACTACCTATATATATATATATATATATATATATATATACATATATATATATATATATATATATATATATATATATATATAGCCGCACACCGCTGCAGGTAGGAACCAAACCTTTTTATTCACACAAGCAGGCAGCTTCCCATGCCGAACTTTACATCCCTTATGGGTCCGATTACTCTTACTCACGTTACATTTGGGATACATTGGTGGCCCTCCATTTCAGCCTCTGAATGAGACTCTGCATGCTTTCAATAAAACACCTGCTGCTTTCGGAGGCTCAATGGAGGGCTGTCAATGTATCCCAAATTTAACGTGATTAATCGGACCCATTGGAGGGCAAGAATTGTGCATACAAAACTTCATTTCCCCGCATGCATTGGAAAAGTAATTTACTTTTGAGGCACACCAGAGGCCAATTAAACGAACATAAAGCATGCAGGGGATAGTGCAGCGCACGTAATTTCAGCGAACCCACGCCAGCCTCTAAAGAAGGAGATAAAGTTCAATGAAACGCATCAGGCTAAGGGATGTAAATTTCGGGATGGGAAGCTGCCTGCTTGTGTTAATTAAAAGGTTTGGCTCCGACCTGCAGCGGTGTGCGGCCTCATTTGCTGGGCACATTTTGGGATACATATATACATATATTACCTACTGGCGGTCACCAGTAGGTAGTTATAGTTAGGATTATTTTGAATAGGGAAATCGCAACATTCTATTGTGAATAACTTTGGCGCCGGTTGAGGAATCTGCCTGAAAATTTCCTCAAATTTGCCTTGCGACGCTCCGGTCCTTCTCTGAAAGTTTGGAGGGGATTCGTCAAGCAGGGGCCGAGAAAAAAGGGGGGTCTCAAAACGTGTTTTCCCCATGTTCATTTCCATAGGGCGGTCGACCTCACTTTTAGCCTGAACGGCTGAATGGATTTCCACCAAACTTAGCAAAATTGTAGGGACTGGTAGCCCGAAGTGCCTTTGCTATGTCTCAAGATATTTGCTCCAGTGGATTTTGAGTAATTTAGGTTCAAAAAAATATATATATCTGTAAGTGCGCCCCGGTACGCGCACCGGGGCGCTAACCAGCTCGCTACGTGAGTTCGCGCGCGGAAACCTGATTGGCTCTCGGGTGTCTGTCAACATTCCAAACAGTCCGGAGTGGCCGCCATCTTGTGTCTCGGTAGGATCGAGACACAAGAGGTGGCAAAAACAAAGGGGGAAATGACCAAAAGGGGGCAGAGTAGACCCCCCCCTGACCTCCAAGGTTTGATGTGGGGGCCATAAAAGGGCCCCGCGGGGCAAAAAATATATATATTTTTTTCGATTTGCGTGGGGGAGCGCCCAGTACGCGCACCGGGGAGCGTACCAGGGAGCGTACCATGGGGGAAAAAGAATGACAGAGTTTTAAAAAAATTTTGCCTTTTTTTTATAAATTGGAGGAAGTTCTAAAAATAACTGTTTTTTTTCTTCTTTTTGTTGTTTTATATTTTTTTAAAAATCAGGAAAAAATTATGTTTTTTGGGGCAATTGTGGTTGTCACCAGCACGGTTCAATCAATCAATCAATCAGTGACACTTATAAAGCGCGCTACATACCCGTAGGGTCTCAAGGCGCTGGGGGGGGGGGGGGGTGCCGCTACTGCTCGAACAGCCAGGTCTTCAGCTTCTTCCTGAAGGAGAGGTGGTCTTGGGTCAGGCGCAGGTCGGGAGGGAGGGAGTTCCAGGTCTTGGCGGCCAGGTAGGAGAAGGACCTTCCTCCTGTAGTCGCTCTTCGGATGCGGGGGACGGCGGCGAGGGCGTGGGTGGCTGATCGGAGGTGGCGTTTGGGAGCGTAGAAGTTGACTCGGCTGTTGAGGTAGCTCGGGCCTTGGTCGTGTAGGGCTTTGTGTGCGTGGGTGAGGAGGCGGAAGGTGATTCTTTTGTTGACAGGGAGCCAGTGAAGGTCTCTCAGATGTCCGGAGATGTGGCTGGTTCGTGGGATGTCGAGGATGAGTCTGGCTGAGGCGTTCTGGATCCGCTGGAGTCTCTTCTGGAGATTGGCGGTGGTACCGGCGTAGAGGGCGTTGCCGTAGTCCAGTCGGCTGGTGACGAGGGCCTGGGTGACGGTCTTCCTGGTCTCGGTGGGGATCCACCAGAAGATCTTCCGTAGCATGCGTAGGATGTTGAAGCACGCCGAGGAGACGTTGTTGACTTGCCTGGTCATGGAGAGGGAGGAGTCCAGGATGAAGCCCAGGTTGCGTGCATGGTCTGTCGGTTTGGGTGCGGTGCCCAGGGCGGGAGGCCACCAGGAGTCGTCCCAGGCGGAGGGTGAGGAGCCCAGGATGAGGACCTCCGTCTTGTCCGAGTTCAGTTTCAGGCGGCTGGTCGTCATCCACTCGGCTACCTCTTTCATCCCTTCGTGCAGGTTGGCTCTGGCGGCGGCGGGGTCGTTGGTCAGGGAGAGGATCAGTTGGGTGTCGTCGGCGTAGGAGATTATGCTGAGGTTGTGTTTGCGTACGATGGCCGCGAGGGGGCTCATGTAGACGTTGAAGAGGGTGGGGCTCAGAGATGATCCTTGGGGGACGCCGCAGATGACTTCGGAGGCCTCTGACTTGTATGGTGGTAGGCGGACTCTCTGTGTTCTTCCGTCGAGGAAGGAGATGATCCATTCCAGCGCCTTGTCCTGGATTCTGATGTTGCTGAGGCGCCGTACTAGGGTGCGGTGGCAGACGGTGTCGAATGCCGCAGAGAGGTCTAGGAGGATGAGGGCCGCTGTTTCTCCATTGTCCATCAGGGCTCG